>NW_012115088.1:5281730-5350668 GCF_000951035.1 Colobus angolensis palliatus
GATCTTAGTTATTTCTTGTCTTCTGCTAGCTTTTGAATGTGTTTGCTCTTGCTTCTCTAGTTCTTTTAATTGTGATGTTAGGGTGTCAATTTTAGATCTTTTCTGCTTTCTCTTGTGGGCATTTAGTGCTATAAATTTCCCTCTACACAATGCTTTAAATGTGTCCCAGAGATTCTGGTATGTTGTGTCTTTGTTCTCACTGGTTTCAAAGAACATCTTTATTTTGGACTTCATTTCGTTATTTACCCAGTAGTCATTCAGGAGCAAGTTGTTCAGTTTCCGTGTAGTTGTGCGATTTTGAGTGAGTTTCTTAATCTTGAGTTCTAATTTGATTACACTGTGGTCTGAGAGACAGTTTGTTGTGATTTCTGTTCTTTTACATTTGCTGAGGAGTGCTTTACTTCCAATTATGTTGTCAGTTTTGGAATAAGTGTGATATGGTGCTGAGAAGAATGTATATTCTGTTGATTTGGGGTGGAGAGTTCTGTAGATGTCTATTAGGTCTGCTTGATGCAGAGCTGAGTTTAAGTCCTGGATATCCTTGTTAACCCTCTGTCTCCTTGATCTGTCTAATGTTGACCATGGGGTGTTAAAATCTCCCATTATTATTGTGTGGGAGTCTAAGTCTCTTTGTAGTTCACTAAGAACTTGCTTTATGAATCTGGGTGCTCCTGTATTGGGTGCATATATATTTAGGATAGTTAGTTCTTCTTGTTGAATTGATCCCTGTACCATTATCTAATGGTCTTCTTTGTCTCTTGGAGAAGTTCTCCTGGATAATTTCCTGAAGAGTGTTTTCCAACTTGGTTCCATTCTCCCCATCACTTTCAGGTACACCAGTGAAACACAGATTTGGTCTTTTCACGTAGTCCCATATTTATTGGAGGCTTTGTTCATTTCTTTTTACTCTTTTTTCTCTAACCTTGTCTTCTCGCTTTATTTCATTAATTTGATCTTCAATCACTGATACCCTTTCTTCCACTTGATTGAATTGGCCACTGAAACTTGTGCAAGTGTCACGAAGTTATCTTGCCATGGTTTTCAGCTCCATCAGGTAATTAAGGTCTTCTCTACACTGTTTATTCTAGTTATCCATTCATCTAACCTTTTTTCAAGGTTTATACCTTTCTTGCAATGGGTTCGAACATGTTCCTTTAGCTCAGAGAAGTTTGTTATTACCGACTTTCTGAAGCCTACTTCTGTCAACTCATCAAAGTCATTCTCTGTCCAGCTTTGTTCTGTTGCTGGTGAGGAGCTGTGATCCTTTGTAGGAGAATAGGTGCTCTGATTTTCAGAATTTTCAGCTTTTCTGCTCTAGTTTCTCCCCATCTTTGTGGTTTTTACCTACCTTTGGTCTTTGATGTTGGTGACCTACAGATGAGGTTTTGGTGTAGATGTTGTTTTTGTTGATGTTGATGCTATTCCTTTGTGTTTTTTAGTTTTCCTTGTAAGAGTCAAGTCCCTCAGCGGTAGGTCTTTTGGAGTTTGCTGGGGGTCCACTCCAGATCCTGTTTGCCTGGGTATCAGCAACGGAGGCTGCAGAACAGCACATATTGCAGAACAGCAAATATTGCTGCCTGATTCTTCCTCTGGAAGCTTCATCCCAGGTCACCTGCCTATATGAGGTGTCTGTTGGCCCCTACTGGGAGGTGTCTCCCAGTTAGGCTACATGGACCCACTTGAAGAGGCAGTCTGTCCATTCTCAGAGCTCACATGCCGTGTTGGGAGAACCACTGTCTCTTCAGAGCTGTCAGAGCTGCAGACATTTAAGTCTGCAGAAGTTGTCTGCTGCCTTTTGTTCAGTTAAGCCCTGCCCACAAAGGTGGAGTTTAGAGGCCAGTAGGTCTTGCTGAGCTGTGGTGGGCTCTGCCCAGTTCGGGCTTCTTGGCTGCTTTGTTTACCTAATCAAGCCTCAGCAATTACAGATGCCCCTCCCCCAGCCAGGCTGCCGCCTTGCAGTTTGATCTCAGACTGCTGCACCAGCAGTGAGCAAGGTTCCGTGGGCATGAGACCCACCGAGCCAGGCACAAGAGAGAATCTCCTTGTCTGGCAGTTGCTAAGTCCTTGGGAAAATTGCAGTATTTGGGTGGGAGTGTCCCATTTTTCCAGGTACAGTCTGTCATAGCTTCCTTTGGCTAGGAAAGGGAAATCCCCTGACCCCTTGTGCTTCCCATGTGAGGCGATGCCCCACCCTGCTTCAGCTTGCCCTCCGTGGGTTTCACCCACTGTCCAACCAGTCCCAATGAGATGAACCAGGCACCTCAGTTGGAAATGCGGAAATCACCTGTCCTCTACATCAATCACGCTGGGAGCTGCAGACCAGAGCTGTTCCTATTCAGTCATCTTGGAACGGATCCCCCAATATTTCAAATACTGAACATATATCCCCTAACAAAAGTATTGGCTTGGTGTAGTGGCTTGTGCCTATAATGCTAGCACTTTGGGGGGCTGACGCCGGTGGATAGCTTGAGTCTAGGAGTTCTATTTTTTTTTTTTTTTTGAGATGGTGTCTCGCTCTGTCGCCCAGGCTGGAGTGCAGTGGTGTGATCTTGGCTCACTACAAGCTCTGCCTCCTGGGTTCATGCCATTCTCCTGCCTCAGGAGTAGCTGGGACTACAGGCGCCTGCCACCACGCCCGGCTAATTTTTTGTATTTTTTAGAAGAGATAGGGTTTTATAGTGTTAGCCAGGATGGTCTTGATCTCCTGACCTCATGATGCCCCCCTGTGCCTCCCAAAGTGCTGGGATTACAGGCGTGAGCCACTGTGCCCAGTCTCTATTTTTTAAAATAAAAATTAAAGCAAAAGTATCTTCCCAAGCACCCCCAAAAATAGAATAGGAGGGAAAGACTGATAATAATGAGAGTCTTCCTCCTCCACCATTCCCTGGAAATTGGTGGCAGGTCTCATTTTGATGTGTGTTGCATTATTATAAGCACAGACTTCGGAGGGGGCACTGATAAACAGCACTAGCAGAAATAAGACTATCTGCCCTTCAATCTTCTCACATGTTCTCCAGGATTCTACCTTCCCCGCTACCAGCCACTTCAGCAACTTTTTCTTGAAGTGATAGTCTGGAGAGATGACTTCAAAATACTCAAAGTCTCAAGAGAAATACACAGAAACGATTAAGGTTGCACAGAGATGACCCAGTCATTCTTTTGAGTTGCTGCAGAAAAATTGGATTTATTTATTATATATTTTACACAAATTGGAAAGAAGGCAAAGTTATTCAGTAAGGTAACTATTGGTCCAGAATCTTCCTGTGACAGTCTTCTTCTGGAAACAGATTTCACTCACTCCAGCCACAGGGGTAGCTAGGCTAAATACAGAACCTAATGTTTCCTTGACCACAGGGACTGGTCTAAGGGATGGGTAATGAACCAGTATAAATCACTGAATTCTTCCCCTAGGATTTTTCATGTCGAAGCTAGACAAATCAGCTTTTTCTGCTGGTTATAGAGTGGTGAGAATACGAGCCTAGAGGCCAGGTATGGGGGCTCATGACTGTAATCCCAGCACTTTGGGAGACTGAAGCAGGAGGACTGCTTGAGCTCAGTTCAAGACCAGCCTGGGCAACATGGCAAGACTTTATCTCTACAAAAAACAAATACATAAATAAATATTAGCCAGGCATGGTAGCCTGCACCTGTGGTCCCAGCTACTGGGGCAGTTAAGGTGGGAGGATCACTTAAGCCTGGGAGGTGGAGGTTGCAGTGAGCCATGTTTGTGCCACTGCACTCCAGCCTGGGTGATACAGCAAGATCTCATCTCCCAAAAAAAAAAAAAAAAAAAAAAGTAGTGTGAGCCCAGAGGTCTCATAACCATGTCCATGTCCTTCATCATGTGAAGAACCCAGTTGAATGTAGGGTCTCTTACCTGCAAAGATAAATAGAGGTGAGAGGTTTGGGGTTGTATTGATGGGAATGTAAACATCTGTTCTTGTTCACAGGCTTAGCTTTGCTCTACCCTTATTCTTCTCAGGTTGGTTACATGTGCCAACCAACTTCCCCCTTTGCTTAAGCTTGTTGAAATAAGTTTCTGTTACCTGTAACAAAATATATCTTATCTGCTTAGGTCCAGTTCCATACATCTGAGTGCCTACTAGGTATCTCCCTTTGGATGTTTCCTGGTACTTCAAACTTGTATCTGTAGTAAAACACATCTTTCTTCTCTTCTGTACTCTACCTGTCCCATTTCTTCTATTCTCTCAATCTGGTTACCAACATCTACCCAGCTGCCCAAGCCAGAAATCTATAGCTCTTCTAGACTTCTCTCTGTCTACCTGATCCCCCATCTCTCAATAACTAATAGGTTTCTAAGTGCTATTCCTCTATTCCTTGATACCCCTTCTGTTTTTTTCCTTCCCCCATGATACTGAAAACATCAAATCTCAGAATGCTTATGCTCCCCACTGCCCCTGTTCAATGGGGTCCCTGTCCCCTTCTGATAAAACTTCTGGTCCCTGATGATTGGTCCAGAGCAGTCAGCACAAAGGCTGGTCAGTAACATATAAGAAAGTGTGGCAAGAAAATTCTCTCAAACAGAGAACAAATACACCAATCAGATCGTTTTCTATGAGGAGATCAGTACTTGCGACATGAAGAGGGCTACTCAGTTGCCAAACAGAGGCTGAAGATATGCAGAGAGAAGGCAGAGGTGACAACAAGCAGGCTTTGGAAACTCTTGAATAAACAGAACATGAGTAAGCAAAAACTTCCGGGTGCTGTGAACGGAAGGTAAAGTGATTGTCTGGAGTACTGGAAATGAATAGAGGAATGAAATCACCATAATAGAAGAGGACCAACTCTTGCTGTGAGGATACAACAAAACAATACTAGAACTGCCCCAGAACCTGAATTGCTTTCCAATTCCTAAAGTATACATACCCCAACCTGTATGAAACATGGCTGGATAACAATACGTTGCTTCCTGTGTGATTTCTGTGTTCCCCTGAGATTCTTGCTATGGCCTCAACACACAATAACATAAATTCTAGTTGTATAAATTAGTTCCCCAACCAAATGATGCTCTGCCATATCTATGTGCATACATGATTTCCTCCAATTGGAACAATTCTCCCATCTCCCATATAAAAACCCCTAACTTTGCCTATCATGGACCCATCTTTTAAGACTGAGCTCAAGGTCCTCTAAGCAGCTTTCTATAACTCAGCCAGGTAAGCTCCTCTTCCTTTAGTCTAGCAAATGGTAATTGTATGTCTTCATAAATAAAATATGAGCTTCTTTTGTTTACCTTTGTATCCCCGGGCCTGGCCCAGTACCCAGGACAAAGCAGACATTTAATGAATGCCATTGTTTTGGTTAAAGCTCTCAGTTGCTAGACTCTTTCAATAAACAATAAATGTACTAGCCTTCCATTATCACCCCTCTTCCAATATATCTAATTACAGTCTGCAGTATCTGAAGTGGGCCACGGTACTAAAAAAAGACAATGATTCCATGGCTTTTATGTAAGATTTCCTCAGTTCAGAATGCCCTTCTCATCCCTGTTCCCCAACTTCTTCCAAGAACAGAAGTAGGAAGTCCAGAATTAATTGCACTAGTTCAGGCAAGAGAGGATGATGGCCTGGACTAAGGAGTATTGGTGGTGTAAGAGGTAGTGATACATTCTGGAGGTGGAACAGGCATTAAGTACTTGGTGAAGATTTGGTTATAAGAGGAGGAAGAGAAGCATATCAAAAACGAATCCTGGAGTTTGAGACCAGCCCGGCCAACATGGTAAAACCCTGTTTCTACTAAAAATACAAAAATTAGCTGGGGCTATAATCCTAGTTATTCGGGAGGCTGAGGCAGGACAATCGCTTGAATCCAGGAGGCAGAGGTTGCAGGTTGCAGTGAGTCAAAATTGCACCACTGCACTCTAGCCTAGGCAACACAGTGAGATTCTGTTGTGCAAAAAAAAAAAAAAGAATAAATCCTTTGACCTCAGCCTTGGCTGCACTGTTGGCTTCCCTGGTTTTGAGGCTTTTGGACTTGGATTGAGCCATGCTACCAGCTTCTCTTTTTCCCCAGCTTGCAGATAGCCTATTGTGGGATTTTGTCTTGTAACTGTGTAAGCCAATTCTCCCTAATAAACTCCCTTTTAGATATACATTTGTATTATCGGTTCTGCTCCTCTGGAGAACGCTAACACAGTATCATTCAGTGATATTAAGTACATTGACAGTGTTTTGCAATCACCACTACCACCTATCCCCAGAACTCTTTTCATCTACCCAAACTGCAAAACTTCTTACATGAAACACTAACTTCCCATTTCCCCTTCCTCCTAGTCCCTGGTATCTACCATTCTTCTTTCTGTCTGTATGAATTTGATCACTCTAGGCACCTCCTATAAGTACTATTGTATAATATTTATCCTTTTGTGACAGGCTAGTGTCACTTAGCATAACGTCTTCAAAGTTCATCCATGTTGTAGCACATGTCAGAATTTCCCTCCTTTGTAAGAAGAAATATATTCCGCTATATGTATATAGCATATTTTATTTATCCAGTTGTCCTTCAACAGACATTTAGGTTGCTTCCACCTTTTGGCTATTGTGAATAAAGTTGCTGTGAACATGGATGTACAAATGTCTGTTCAAGTCCCTGCTTTTTATTTTTTGGGTATATAGTCAGAAGAGAAATTGCTGACCATATGGTAATTCTAAAGGTTTTTTAAGGAAGTACCATACTGTTTTCCATAGTGGCTACACGATTTTATGTTCCTATCAGCAATGCACAAGGATTCCTCCACATTCTTGCCAACACTTGTTATTTATTTATTTATTTATTTATTTTTAATTTTTAATAACAGCTATCCTAATGGGCCTGAAGTGGTATCTCAGGGTTTTAACATTTATCTAATGATGAGTGATGATGAATATCTTTTCATGTGTTATGGGCCACTTGTGTATCTTTTGTGGAGAAATGTCTATTCAAGTTCTTTGCCTATTTTTCAATTAGGATGATTTTGTTTTTGAGTTTATAGTTATTTTGTAATAAGAACCAGTTCTAGGAATACGGGTCTAGGTCTTCAAAGCATGAGAATAAGTGTATTAGAATGGCATGAAAATTCTAGGGACCTTGGGAAAAGAGGCAGAAAGAGATGAAGCTGCCAAAGAAAATTGGAAAATGTTAGTCTGGCTGGGTGTGGTAGCTCATGCCTATCATCCCAGCACTCTGGAAGGTTGAGGCAGGAGGAATGCTTGAGCCAGGAGTTCAAGACTAGCCTAGGCAACATAGTGAGATTCTGTCTGTATAAAAAATAAAAACATTAGCCAGGTGTGTTGCTGTGTGCCTGTAGTCCCAGCTATTCAGGAGGCTGAGGTGGGAGGATTGCTTGAGCCTGGGAGGTAGAGACTACAGTGAGCTGAGACTGCACAATTGCACTCCAGCCTAGGTGACAGAGAGAGACTGTCTCAAAAACAAACAAACAAAAAAACTTTTTAAAGTCTCACTCTTTAGAGAAGAGTAAACAAAATACACTCAGAATTCTGGGCTTATTTTAGTATTGTAGTTTGAGAACTGTATAAGCAAGCACTGGTGGACTGCCATGTGAACCTAACCACTATATAAGAACACTACTTATATAAAAATATAAAAAATGCCCTATGTTATAATCCTTTAATTTAAATGTAAACTTTTGATATATAATTCATGTATAAGCTGATGACTATTTACATACTAAAATTTAAACTTGGAAAGTATGTTGTTGCATTAATGGATTACAGAAATAATTCCTCATCATACAATACTTTAAATTAGGAATTTAATATTTTTCAATCACCAAAAATTCATTTGCATGAATCATTTGTGGTATGCCAAAATAAGAAAATACACATGATACAGAGTTGTGGAACCAATAGATAGTCATGATATAATTGATAGAAACATCAAGACAAAGCAATTATGTACAGATAGAGACAAGGGTTGAGGAAAGAGTAAGGGTGCATAGAAATCTGTGCTGTTAAATAAAGTAGCTATAGAAAACAGTATTACTGATCACTAATAATAGATAACTGACCACCAAAAATAACATCAAGTTTAAATTGGATAAATTTTATTATTTTTAAAGTAACCATTTTATTGAATCTATTGAAAACTGATAAACTATTAGATTCTGAATTTTTAGTAAAACGTTATAAGACCAAGGTTAGAGAAATAACCTATCATATGGTTGTATAGTGTAATTCATATATTTTAGCATAAATATAACATTATTTTAAAGCATATCTAGGGTTATTTTCAATGTTTTACACTTTCATACTCTCTATAAAATAACTTATAGTTAAGAAAACATACCATTCTCTCAAAGCAAAATAAAACAAAGCTTTCTTTAATCTGAAACTAAAGATGAGCTTTCCATTTCTTGTCAGGATCCGTGCTGCTAACTGTAGAAAGAAAATCAGAGAGTAAAAATTTAACAATAGATAAGTAAATGCACTGGATTTTAAGTTACCTTGTGGCTAGAAAAAGCACTCATTCTTAAAATAATTTTGTTGCTCAATATAAAGTTGGGTATTTTTGGTACATGTAAAAACATTGCTAAGGCTTCCACATCAAATTCAAGCTTAGAATTCTGGCTTTTAAGGATTACATTTCTATAAATTAGTTTGACAAACTAACACCAGAAAATAATTACATAATTACTGCTTTAACATCTCTGAGTTTGCTACCTTTACCACTGTTTAAAACCTTTGGCTGTTCCCAAATCTACCACATGTAAAATTCTTTGTGGTTTTCGGGTCTGGGAGAATGGAAGTTATCTTCCTACTACATGTCTTTGATTGCTATTCTGGTGGGTAAGGATTGGAATTCCAACTGAGATTCTAATTCCCATGGGAGCCTTTGGTTCCAACTTGTGGTCAACTGGCCCTGTGCTACTGACCTTCCTAGCGCCTGTCTCTCTCCAATTTAAAGTGATATTCATGGGAGAACTCTGATGGGTATGATTTTTCCTCGAAGGAAACTAAGGCATCTGTAAAAATATTTTAAATGCTGGTAATAGAAGAAAATTTGGAAGCATACTCACATATTTTTCCTTCTTTTTCTAGTTTTTTCAAATGAAGCAAGAGATTACGTTTAGCCATTTCATGTAAATTCTCAGGAGTATTCTAAAAGAAAAATGAAGGTGAAAAAAATTCCTTTTTTTAAAAAAAGAACAGTTAATGTTTTTGAAAGCTTTGAAGAAAAGCAAAATGTAACAAAAGTTTATCTTAAACACATTTTTAACTTATAACATTTTTCACAATTTCACTTTGTATACATCTTGTTTTATATTCTATCTATACTCCTATAGATAGAATAGGTTGTAAGCGCCATAAAGACAGTAGCAGTATCTGTTCTTTTTTTTTGAGACAGAGTTTCACTCTTGTTGCCCAGGCTAGAGTACAATGGCGTGATCTCAGCTCACTGCAACCTCCGCCTCCCAGGTTCAAACTATTCTCGTGCCTTAGCCTCCCGAGTAGCTAGGATTACAGGTGTGCGCCAGCATGCCTGGCTAATTTTTGTATTTTTAGTAGAGATAGGGTTTCACCACATTGGCCAGGCTTGTCTCGAACTCCTGACCTTGGGTGACCCACCCGCCTTGGCCTCCTAAAGTGCTGGGATCACAGGCGTGAGCCACCATGCCCGGCCCAGCAGCAGTATCTGTTTTGTTCATTACTGAATATTCAGTGTTTAGCATAATAATACATAGCAGAAACACATTAATATTTTATGAATGAATAAATGTAAAAATTATTCTTAGAACATTTTCATGATGCTACAGACAGTTGGCCCTATAATTTATTTATTAGGTTACAGGGTAATATCTTTGTATAGTTTGATTTAAATTTAATTTTTTTAAAAAAGTTTTTGGGCTGGGTGCAGTGACTCACACCTGTAATCCCAGCACTTTAGGAGGCCGAGGCAGGAGGATCACCTGACGTTAGGAGTTCAAGAACAGCATGACCAACACTGAGAAACCCTGTCTCTACTAAAAATATAAAATTAGCCAGGTGTGGTGGCACATGCCTGTAATCCCAGCTATTCAGGAGGCTGAGACAGGAGAATTGCTTCAACCCAGGAGGCGGAGGTTGCGGTGAGCTGAGATGGCACCATTGCACTCCAGCCTGGGCAACAAGAGAGAAACTCTGTCTCAAAAAAAAAAAAGGTTTTGAGATACAGTCTTGCACTGTCACCAAGGTTGGTGTGCAATGGTACGAAATCGGCTCACTGCAGCCTTTACTTCCCAGGCTCATGTGATCCTCCCATCTCAGCCACCCGAGCAGCTGGGATCACAGGCATGTGCCACCACGTCCGGCTCATTTAAAAATTTTTTTGTAGTTGAGGTCTCACTATGTTGCCCAAGCTTGTCACGAACTCCTGGGCTGAAGCAACCCTTCCACTTAGCCTCCCAAAACGCTGGGATTACAGGGGTAAGCCTTACATACTAAAAATGTAAGCCACAAAAGCTTACATTTTTAACCTCTAAGCTATGCTACCTAGATGGCAGACATCTAATAAACATGTGCTGAAAAACTGAATTATACTGAATGCCATATAGTGCTGTCAATACAGTGATATTCTCAGAGGCCACTGAGGTGTAAGGCTCTTTCCCTACATACTACTTTACTCATGTTCTTTGATTTTTTTTTCCTTTTTCTCCATTGTTTGGCATTGCTACTACTTCTCACTGCTTTGCTACTACTTCTCACTGTTACCATCCCAATATTTGTGTCTAGCAGGTCACCCCTCCTTTCTTGGTGCAGGCTAGGACACGAGATAATCAAGATGGCTAGAATAATGCAAAAATTATTACAAAATGTAATCGTCAGGCTCTTGGTAGTTTCTCCTACATAGTTAGGCAGTTTCTTCTACATAGTTAAGTATATAAAGTTCAATGATGGCTCAAAATGGCTATCTTTGTTCTCTAAGGCCAGTTTTTGTTTAATTTTAGCGCTGTAGAAAGTTTAGGCTGCTGGTCTCACATCTAGAAAAGTGGCATAACTTCTGATCTGGGATATGATAAGTTTACCATTTCTATAGTCTACTAAATAGATAATTCTAATAAATCTGTGGCTACATACAAATAAGAAAACTGAAAATTACCTTGTAAATAATTTTTACAAGTTCCATTACTGTAAATGATTTCTCAAAGTTCTCACGAAATAATGTAAGAATTTGCTGCTCTCGAATATTTCTGTGAGAAATGTATTGTTGAATTTTAGCTTCAGCATTATGAATTACTGGGCCATGTCCTGAATTAAAATAATTATAAGAGTTACTTCAGCCAGATAAAAAAATACTAAGTACAACAGAAGCTAACTCACTCTATTTAAAAATAATTCATATGATATATTGAAAAAGCATACTAAATGTCAAATATGAACTATTTGGAAAGCTATATAGGTGAAAGAGATTTAAAAATTATGTACATTGCCCCCCAATTAGAAAATTATAGCAAATAGAATCTATAGAAAATATTGTGTACATTAAAAATAGGAATACAAATTTAACAATAAAACATAGCAATAAAAACAGCAACTACAATAATAACAATAGGTAATGTTTATGGAGTGCTCACTATGTGCTAGGCACTGCCCTAAATGATTAACATACATTATTCTTACAAGAATCCCATGAAGTAGGTACAATTATTATACTTTTCTTATGGCAGAAACTGAGGCATATGGAAGGTAAATAATCTGTCCACAGTTACATAGCTAAGGAGGGGTGGAGTTAGGATTCTGACGGGATCTCTTAACCACTCTGTGCTCTTGACCATTAGGCTAAGCTTATAAAATACTGCAAAAGGAGAATATAAAAAGCAGTTTCATGTACATGACCAAGCTCTATTAAAAATTCCCAAGACCCACAGGAGAACTTTAAGAATCCTATGTATAAGCTTATGTATGTCAGAAATTTTGACAACCCAGATTAAGTTATACTATAATTTACCTCCCCTTTAAGACAGTACACATTAATATTATATATTATACAAGTCTGGAAGAATGATGTTCTCAAATATCTGAGAACAAAATATTCAGAAACAGGCTAACCTGTTACGGGATCTGGTTAGACACAGACCTATCATTTATTTGCTGTGTGGCTAATAAATGAGGAAGTATCTGAATCTCTCTAAGCTGTTTCTTCTGTTGTGTGGTGAGGAAACCACTACCTACTTTACAGGGTTTTGGTGAGGATGACAACTGTAAAGGCCCTTGCACAAAACCTGATGGCTAGAAGGCTTTAATATTATGGTAGCTATGGCTACAGAGCATAATTTAGATATAAACAACTGCTGTGCTAGTAAGCCAGTTCACTGGATTCATTAAAGTACTCTAGAATCTTGACTAGGCAGCCTTTCATTAGCTTAGCCTGAATGTGAATTCACTGAATGTCTGCCCTCTTCTCTTTAAAAATAGCTGTCTTTAGCAAAAACAAAGCAAAACAAACAAAACCCCCAAAGCTATCAGCCTGCAATCCTTTAACGTCATCATATTAATCTAAATGCCCAGCTCTACTGTATGTTTTTTATTTCCCCAGCAGTAGGAACTCATCACAGAGTATAAATGTGTTGAAGATACTGGATGGATGGATCTTTCAATGGGTTAGGAGCAAGTTAGAAGAACTTAGAAAATTAAGTGACCTAGTCCCTTTTTCCTTTTGGGCCTTTTTTTTGGGTTCTTTCTTAGCTTTTTTTTTTTTTTTCTGAGAAGGAGTCTCACTCTGTTGCATGATCTCTGCTCACTGCAACCTCCGCCTCCCATGTTCAAGTGATTTTCCTGCCTCAGCCTCTTGAGAAGCTGGGATTACAGGTGCCCGCCACGATGCTTGGCTAATTTTTGTATTTTTAGTAGGGATGGGGTTTCACCATGTTGGCTAGGCTGGTCTTGAACTCCTGACCTCAGGTGATCTGCCTGCCTTGGCCTCCCAAAGTGCTGGGATTACAGGTGTGAACCACTGCGCCTGGCCATTTCTTAGCTCTTAAGATGAAGGAGAGATTGATATTGTAGAATAGTCCAGTGAGATCTGAGATATTAATATGTTTCTTTTTCTGGAGAATGGAAATAAGGATTACCATTTTATAGTTGATATAGAAGCTATCGGTATTTCAATATTGTAAATTAAAAAAACTAAAGCTCAGAGGTCAAACATTACCCAAAGTTACACAGCTAAAATGTGGTCCAAATACAAATCAAGTTAACAAAAATGACGGTGGCTTATGGAATGAAAGTATTTTCCCATTTCAATGTAAGCTTATTTCTTTGAACAGTTCTATTAATAACTGTATGTTGAAAAATAACCCTCATATCTTTATCAAAAGTTATTAATATGGCTCTCGGCCTTCTCTTTAACTGCACAGCTAGACAGGACTTAGGGGTGTATTTTTTTCCTTTTTTTTTTTCTTGAGACAGAGTCTCACTCTGTTGCCCAGGCTGCAGTGCAGTGGCGGATCTTGGCTCATTGCAACCTCCACCTCCCAGGTTCAAGCAATTCTCCTGCCTCAGCCTCCCGAGTAGCTGGGATTATAGGTGCCTGCCACCATGCCCGGGTAATTTTTTTATTATTAGTAGAGACAGTGTTTCACCATGTTGGCCAGGCTGGTCTTGAACTCCTGACCTCAGGTGATCTGCCCACCTAGGCCTCCCAAAGAGGGGTATATTTTAAAGAAGTAGTTTATATGTTTTTTTTTTTCCCCCCGAGACAGAGTCTTGCTTCTGTCGCCTAGGCTGGCACATAGCAGTGTGATCTCGGCTGACTGCAACTTCCATCTCCCAGGTTCAAGCGATTCTCCTGTCTCAGCCTCCCAAGTAGCTGGGATTACAGGCGTGTGCCACCACGTTCAGCTAAGTTTTGTATTTTCAGTAGAGACGGGGTTTCACCATGTTGGTCAGGCTGGTCTTGAACTCCTGACCTCATGATCTGCCCGCCTTGGCCTTCCAAGTGCTGGGATTACAGGTGTGAGCCACTGAACCTGGCCTTATATGTTATCTCTTCAAGGCCAAATACATACAGAGAGAAGCCAAAATGAACCTTCCTCATCATCTGACACAAATGGTTTGCTAGGTTTGAAAAACTACCCACTTTGGCATGCCTGTAAACCCAGCACTTTGGGAGGCTGAGGTGGGAAGACTGCTTGAGGTCAGGAGTTTGAGAACAACCTGGAAAACACAGCAAGACCTTGTCTCTATTTAAAAAATACAAAAAAATTAAAAAATTACCCACCTGGATATATAATATCAGCTTTAATTTTCAATAACTCTTTTAAAGAGTTCATATAATCATAGAGGTCTTCAAATATTGTTGTTCCTTCCCCTAGGATGCAGTCTCCAGAAAAGATAGCATTTTCCTCCTCTAAGAGTAGAGCCATATGATCATCAGTGTGGCCAGGTGTATATAGAACTCTGGTTGAAAGAAGAAATAAGGAATAATAACAATTATGAACTCAGGCTTAGAAGAAATTTTGAGAAGTAAATTATTCTCTATCCTTATCTTTAGACACAAATAAACAGATGAGTTAAAAAGTTTCTTTTTTTTTTCTTGTACCCACTGAAAATTATCATTAGAAAATGCTCTCCTTCAACTAAACGAAGATTCTCACTCTGAAGTAAAATTTAATACTTTTCCCACCCTTTTTTTTCTTCTTTTTTTTTTGAGACAGGGTTTCATTCTTACCTAGGCTGCAGTTCAGAGGCACAATCACAGGTCACTGCAGGCTCAATCTTCCAGGCTCAAGTGATCCTCCCACCTCAGCCTCCTGAGTAGCTGGAACCACAGGTGCGGGCCACCAAGCCTGGCTAATTTATTTTTATTTTTTGTAGAGACAGGATCTCATAAAATTGACAGGCTGGTCTTGAACTCTTAGACTCAAGCAATCCTGCCACCTCGGCCTCCCAAAGTGCTGGAATTACAGGCATGAGCCATCTCGTCTAGCCTCCTACCTTTTTTCTTATTTTACAAGTAATAAGCACTGATTATAACAAATTTGGAAAATAGAAAAGCAAAGTATTTAAAAGAAATGAACATCAACAACCATTTCTATTCCTCAGAGGGAGTGCTTTTATTATTATAGAATATATATTTATATTTTAAAAACAAAACTGTGATATTGTTTTAATACCTGATTTTTGAATTCTTAACTTACTATATTGTATTTTCCTACATCATTATATGTTTACATCATTTTATACACACATACATACACACACACACACACACACACACACATATATATATATGTTTATTTTTGAGATAGGTCAAGGTCCTGCTATGTTTTCCAAGCTGTTCTCATCCAGGCTGAAGTATGGTGGCGTGATCCTGGCTCACTGCAGCCCTGACCTCCTGGGCTCAAGCAATTCTCCCACTTCAGCCTCCCGAGTAGTTGGGAGCACAGGTATGTGCCACCACGCTTGGCTAATTTATTTTTATTTTTTGTAAAGACAAGGTCTCTCTATGTTGCCTAGGCTGGCATCAGTATATACTTTTCAAAGACAAGTATTTAAGCGCTCAGCACAGTAGGTGGCACAAAGTTGCATGCTTAATAAATGGTAAAAAATTTATTTTAGTAGTGATTATCTAAAAGCTTAAAAGAAACTTTCTTAACAGGCAGCAGGTGGTCAGAAAAAGACTCTTTAATCTATTTTTTTGCTAATTAAAAATTTTAAGAACAGAGCTTTTTTTTGTTTTTATAAATTTTACCCTACATAAGAAATTTAGCATGCTTTTGTTTCCTTTTTCCTTTCCTCCAATTTTCAGTTTTTGTTGACAAAACTGATTATAATACTTTTAAAGTATGACAGGTATTTTATTTCAAAATTTCTTATTTACATTTATATTGTTTTGTAACTATGCCAACAAGAAACCAGATAAACAAAAAGCTGAGTTCAAATAATCTGTTCTGCAAAGCACCCCCTGACTTCTCAGCAATATACAGACTTAATTCTCTGTACTGGTCACCTTTGCCTCTACATTATTATTCTACTTTGAATTATATATTATTCTATAGGCTTCAGATTGTTTTGTTTACTATTCTACCTCACAAGATTATGAGTTCCAGAAGGGCAGGACTCTCATCTCATTTTCATTTTTATATACCCAGTACTTGGCACTTAGTAGTAGCTAATTTTAGTAACAGATTGCTTTCCATGTGCCAGGCACTGTCTTCAGGGATTTACACATATTACACATTTAACCCTTACATTACTTTGGGTTAGGCATTATTAACCTCTCTATTTTACATTTTACATAAATAAATCACAGCAAATAGCAATAAATGTCTAAAGGAATATGGTTTAAATTATATTTTATTTAGTTTAAGAGGATAATTACCTGTCTATTCTAGTCAGTATTGAGTTATTATGTGCTTGGAATGATATCTATTTCTCTATCTGTATATATAATTTTTTGTTTTTATTTTTTTGAGACAGGGTCTCGCTCTGTCACCCAGACTGGAGTGCAGTGGTGCAATCTTGGCTCACTGCAACCTCTGCCTCTCAGGTTCAAGCAATTCTTCTGCCTCAGCCTCCCAAGTAGCTGGGACTACAGGTGCTCGCCACCACGCCTGGCTAATTTTTGTATTTTTAGTAGAGATGGCATTTCACATGTTGGCCAGGGTGGTCTCAAACACCTGACCTCAAGTGATCTGCCTGCCTTGGCCTCCCAAAGTGCTGGGATTACAGGCATGAGCCACTGTACCCAGCCATGCTTGGAATATACTTAATAAATCTTCACAATAACGGAATATTTTGTTGGAACAGGGTAAATGTGACAACATATAGATGAGTGATAAGTGACTTATCAGATAGGAGAAAACGGAAGCCTAAACAAGCAGCGGGGAAAGCTGAGAACCAATCAGATTTGCACTGCAGAATTCCTCAAAGTCTAAGGATTTGGGAAATCCGGAAGTGGAGGGTGAAGTGGAAGGAAGGTGGCTGAAATAAGAAGTCTATTGAAAGTCTTTTTAACAAACATTCAGATCCTCAGAGTCTCTTCCCACTTTGAGTTGAGAAGTGCCCCAATCTCACTAAGGAAAACGCTGGAGGTTTAACCTTTGAAGAGGGTAAAACAAGGCACAGATGGAGGAAGAGATAATATACGAAAAAAAAGGAAGATTACAAGAATATATGTAGATTCCTATGCCTTCTTTCCACACTCAGCTTCTATAATTCTGGCAGCCAGGCCTTTACCCTACATGAAGATTAGAAGAGTCTTTTTCTAAGTTATTTTACCAGCTCAGGAAGAAAGACTCTACGATACCAATGATGGAAGGTCCCCAACTGAAGAGCTCATCCAGATTATCCTACAGTGAGGCTTAAAGCCTACAGAAGACTCCCCCTCACATTCTCAGAGCTCCCAAATAGCTTGTAGTTTCCATTAGAACACAATTAGTAAACATCAGAAGATAATCAGGATTACTAGTCATCTAAGGAAAGTCATGTTGAAGACAGTGAATACAAACGAACAAGTAAATAAAGGCAGTTATGAAGAAAATTTCCAAAAGAATCAAACCCCATAGAATATAATATCCTCAGCAAAAAGAGAAGAAATTGCAACTATGAAACAAGAATAGGGTAGTATAAAAGGAACATTTTGGAAACAAAAAGGGTTCCTGAAAATTACAAATCTGAGAACAGAAATAAAAAAATGTAGTAAGATTAGGTGATAAAGTTAACAAAAATCTCCCAGAAAGTGTAGTAAAAAGGCAAAAAGATGAAAAATGAGAGAGAAAAAAATAAAGTTATAGTAGTACAGGAGTTCTAACAAAATAATAGGAATTTTAGTAAATGAAACAGCACAAAAGAGATGACAGAAAATATGCACCTCAAGAAAAGTTTTGGAACTGAAGGACATGTTTCCAGACTGAAAAGGCCTATCACGGATTGACAAATACTCCGCTTTGACTAAAACTATAGTCAACTCCTCTGAGTTTTTTCTGATGATGGGACTCAGAACACACCACCGCCAAAATATGGCACCTTTGCATGCTGAGTATTTTAAGATGAAGGAATCACTGTGAAATTTCAGGATACAGTGGACAAGAAGGAAAAAAGCAAAAGCCAGGGACCAAAAAAGTTAGCAACAGAAGGGCTTTAGCTTTCTCTATTGCAATATTGAAACCAGAAGGAAATGAAACCTTGCAGACAATACTGAGAAGGAAAAAGACTTTCAACTTGGAATCTATACTCATAAATACCTTAAATCAAGTTAGATGAAAAAAGGCTACTTTTAGACATCTAAGGTCTCAAAAATTCACCATTTCTCAGGAAGCTATTGGAGGTGGGTTCCTCTAAAACAGAGGGGGTTTTAAGAAAGTTATGGGACACTGGAGAGAGGCAAAGTTCCAGAAGCCCCAGGTGAGAGTGCAGGGAATTCTGAGATGACACCAGCACCAGGCCTGGAGGAAAACAAGCTGAGACAGGAGCAAGTTATTACCTGGGAGGCTTAAAGGGAAGGTTCTTTCAGAAGATGAAATTGAGAGAATCCATGATACATTTAAACACCCTAAGGGAAGATTTATATACTCAAGAGTTAAATTAGTGATAAATACACAGAAAACTATCCAAAATAACAAAGCAAAAACAATGACTAATTGCATGAAAGCAGGAAAAGTAAGCATAGTTTACTACACGGTTCAGCTGTAAAGTGTCTACAGTCATAACAACATCAACACCAAATGCTGATCTAACCAGCATTATGACAGGTTAGAGGACAGGAATGGTGCTCAAAAGTGGGAGAAGAGGAAAACCCAATTCTAATTTTTTCATAGTGGAAAGTTAATAAATATCTCAAATTGAAAAATAAGATGTAGCAAAGAATCAAATAGTCCTCTAAGATTTGTAACTGTTACTGCTCCACTGTATAATTTCTTTCTCCCTAGACGCAACTACTTTCACCTCTTAGCTAATCATTTATGTATGTCATTTGTCTGTATGTTCCTATATAACAAACAAGGTAATTATGTGTCTCTCTCTTCCTTGGGACCTTGATGAGCCTAGTCATGATATGTAAATGTTTTCAAGTTTGGATTTTAGATTCTAGAAGCCACACTAATAAGTAAACCTTTTGAAACATGTTTTTTTAAAAATTGTTTTATTATTTTTAAGAGATGAGGTCTCACCTTGTCACCTAGTCTGGAGTGCAGTGGAGTGATCATGGCTCACTGCAGCCTTGAACTCCTGGCATCAAGGGATCCTCTGGGATTACAGGTGTGAGCCATCATGTAAACCTGTCTTTTTACAAAACTATCTGATTATAGTTTAATTTAGAATACAAAACTCGTTTAGGCCAACCTTATATTAAAAAATAATCTATAAAAAGTAGTATACAGAAGTAAGTATAAAGCTATTTGTGTTAAGCTTAACTCACAGGACCACATTATTAATTAATAAGCAACAGTGAAGCTCTAGTAAAAAGATGTGTGACTGTCATTAGAGCTAAAGGTTCAGTATTTTCACAGGATAATTCTACCAAACATTTAAAGGTCAGATAATTTCACTACTATGTACTTAAACTCTCCTGAAGCATAGAAAAAGGCCAGGTGCGGTAGCTCACACCTGTAATCCCAGCACTTTGGGAGGCTGAGGCCTGAGGTCAGGAGTTTGAGATCTACCTGGCCAACATGGCGAAACTCCGCCTCTACTAAAAATACAAAAATTAGCTGGGCGTGGTGGCAGATGCCTGTAATCCCAGCTACTCAGGAGGCTGAGGTAGGAGAACTGCTTGAACCCAGGAGGCGGAGGTTGCTGTGAGCCAACATCGCACCACTGCACTCCAGCCTAGGTGACAGAGTGAGACTCCGTCTCAAAAAAGAAAAAAAAAAAAGAAAAAAAAAAAAAGAAACAGATAAAGCCCCAAACTGACAAAGGTACAAAAAAGAAAAATACTACCCAATTTTATTAATATTCTAAAAATAATAACCAAAATATTAACAAAGAGAATCCAAAAGCACATTGAAAGATCATGACCAAATAAGGTTTATTAAAAAATGCAAGAATGCTCCAATATTATAAGATGCCTGAAAATCATAGTAAAGATATGGAGAAAACTAATAAGTTCATCTCCCTAGACAGTGAAAAGACATTTGATAAAATTCAACTCTTAAATAAAAGTATTTAAGAGAACTGAAATGACTATAACTTAGGGAAGTTTCTCCTTTGCCATACATATAAAAATCAATCAAATCCTTAATATTAAATACTGAAACTGTAAAGTCTTTAAAAAAATCTAATAATATAATAGATACAAGGTATAAGATATTAGATACTAATGGGAGCAATTATTTTTGAAAGGCCAATGTCTGACATTAAGAACTATTATGCTTTTATAGTTTCCAAGTGTATATTTCATATATTGCAAACAATTACTATATTACAGTTGATCCAATGGCAAGGTATTAAAGAGCTGTTAGAAATCATCTCTTTTGTCTGGTTAAACCTGCTGCAAGCTGTTAATAGAAGTATTCGATGTTATATGAAAATAATTCCAAGGGGTGTATTTCCAGCCAACTATATAAATATGTGTCTGTGTATGGGGATGTGTCATATTTTGTGAACAATCTTATGAACACATATAATGCATTAACAAACAGAACCCCAATCTTTCTCTTTTTAATCTACAAAAACTCACCTGGAGAACCACTCTTCATCTGAAAACTGTCTTGCTTGCAATGCCTCCTTCATTATCAGCCCTCCCTGACCCCCTAACACACCAGAACTTAATAGTTTTCGGTGATATAAACAGAGAACAAGCAGCAGGGTTTCTTAAATTGGGGAATCAGTAATCTCAATTCTCCAGTCACCTGGGTGGCTGCTGTAATTTGCATAAACCTGTTAAAATTCACTTCACACAGGCAGGAGGAGAAAAGGAAATGACATCAGAGGTGCTTTGCTAAAGATCACAGGAACTGCAGCTGTGGCCTTCCTATTTAGCAGGTAGAAAATTTATCTAGTTTTGTTACTTCTGTGATAGAGTGGACTTTGTAAGGATGACTCTCGTAGAGAATTCAGGACAGTGATCAAAAACTGTCAGACTGACTTTTCTTCAAGAAATTTAACTTAGCTTGCTAGTTTACATCCAGAATCAAATTCTTACTGAAAAACCTTTCTAGTTTTCTACTTTTTACTGCAAGGGTCTTGGTGGATATTATCTCTGTCCCTACTACATTTTATTTTATTTTTTTCAAAGTTGGCAAGTAGGCAAGATCAACTGGCCAATGAATACATGAGGACTGAGGCAGATTTTAACCTTCTACTTATGCAACTTTCGCTGAACAAAACTCTTAAGTGCTGTTATTTATATAGAGTTGAACTCTGTCAAATGTCTTTTCACTAGCTAGCTTAACAGAGGTTTTGCTTAAAATATTACATGTTAATATTGAAAACAATTGGGCTTTTCTGACTTCATAAAAGTGCAAATTGAAAACCACGGTCATCAGGAAATTAAATGTTTTATCCAGGCTTTAGCATAATGAGAATTTATATTTTGAGAAAAGATTATTTACAACTAGTCATCTTTAAAATGTGTCTGTTTTTGATTCTTTTTGTCGGTTTTCCCCTTAAATCTTTACATAGATTCCCATGAGAGTACAGTAAAACAGAAATTAAATAGAATTCATATAATATTTGAAATCTTTGGCATCAATTCACTCCAGGAATCCAAGACAGTACTCAACTGAAGGGGAAGCAAGCATAAGGGAGATTTCTGGGACACTGATACTGTTCTGTTTCTTCATCTGAATGCTGCTTACGGGTCTTGTTGAATTTGTGAAAATGCATTACTTTGTACATTTATGCCATATGATCTTTCCTGTTTATATATTACACTTTGATAAGAAGTTTAAAAAAAAATGTCCTGTTCCACCTGGATGGCAGTTAACATCCAACAGCGGCATATGTTTAATCTGGAAAATTAGGTATAGCTCTAATGAATACCCATGATTCTATGATAACTGTGATAAACCAGTACTGTGATTTCCAAATCTTTGAGACAGAAGAGTCAATAAACCATCTCTACCCCTTTCATTAACTTGGCCTAGGGCTGGAGTGCTTTGGAGGAAATTTCAGTACTGTCAAGAATACTTTTTGAGAAGTAGTAATATAATGTTTGTTTTCCTTTGATGTCATGGGCAAATTATATAACATGCTATTATATTTTCTTTTTTTTTTGGAGACAGAGTCTCACTCTGTCACCAGGCTGCAGTGTAGTGGCACTATCTCAGTTCACTGCAACCTCTGCCCTCACAGGCTCAAACAATCCTCTCACCTCAGCCTCCCAAGTAGCTGGGACCACAGGCACACAACACCATGCCTGGCTATTTTTTTTTGTATTTTTGGTAGAGATGGGGTTTTGCCATATTACCCAGGCTAGTCTCGAACCACCTGCCTTGGCCTCCCAAAGTACTGGGATTACAGGTGTGAGCCAACACACCTGGCTATATTTTCAATAACAGCATTGTAAGGAAACTGCCCAGAAACTAGCAGGTTTCTAAACTACATTTTGAAAACCACAGCAAGTAGAAAAAAGAGGGCACCAGTTTAAAAGAGGACATGGACATCTACTACTTCATTTTCTCTTACTCATCTGTTCATCTATTTGCCTCTTTAAAGATACTAACTATATGTAAGATAAATATTCAGTGCCTTCGGTGTGCTAGAGGCGAGGATGTGAGGATGAACCTGGTATCTGCCTGTATCAGAGAATGGCTATCTAGTTACTAAACCCATTTCCTCTATTTTGCTGGGCATACAGTTAAAGTATATTTTCCAGACTCCCTACAGTTAGGGGTGGCTTATGACTTAATTAACAGGCAATGCAACAGAAGACTTGGTCCATGAAAACCTCCCATGCAATATCCCTTCCATGCTTTTCTACCTGCTGGATTAATTAAGCTGCGCATGGCAACCTTGAAAAAAAAGTCTTGAGGAGGGTAGAATCACAAGATGGAAGGAGCATAAATCATTACTTGCAGAGGGCCACTAGCTAACTGGGAACCTTTTTGGGACTTTATGGGACCAAGAAATAAATTTGTTTCCTATTTGAGCCGTTAAACATTTCTGAGTTGTTTTGCTATCGCAACTGACATTAACTAATATTGTGAACTTAAGGAGCTGATCCCTTTTTAAGGAGTCACTTACCCTCCTCCACAAAACCATAATACAACTTAGTAAATGCTATTATAGAATAACATTTATACAAAAGCGGGATAAGAGCAGTTAATTTTGCCCAGAAAGGATTTTTGATATAAGTAACATGTGAACTGGGTTCTGAAGAATAGATAAGAATTTACCAGGGAGACAAGTAGTGGAAAGGGGTGATATAAACAAAGCCATAAACAGGCATCATATGCCCAGGAGTATTTGTATATTGGCTAAGTGTTTTCGTGAGGGGAGTGGGAACTAAGACCAGAAAAGTGGCCTGGGGTCAGACTGCGGTATGGTAAAGAGAACAAACATTATCTTGTATGTGGCAAGAGTCACTAAAAATTTCAAGTAGCACAATGTAGGATGGTAGGCTAAAGGGGAGAGCTGGAGACAGTAAGATAAAGGAGGAAGTACTGGTAGTGGATGTGAAGAAGGGATAGCACTGACAAATATGTGTGTGCGTGTGTGTATTTGTGTGTGTATTTACCTATGTTTTTTTTAGAGATGGGTTTCTACTTTGTTGTCCAGGCTGAAGTGCAGTGGCTATTTACAGACTCGATCCCAGTACTGATCAGCATGGGAGTTCTGACCTGCTGTTTCCTATCTGGGCCAGTTCACCTCTTCCTAGGCAACCTGGTGGTCCCCAGCTCCTAAGGTCTGAGAAGTCACCATATTGACGCTGAACTTAACATGGATATGTGATTGGCATACTGCACTACAGCTGAGAATTCCTGGACTCAAGTGATCTTCCTGCCTAAGCCCCTGTGTGGCTGGGACTACAGGCATGTGCCACTGTGCTCAGCTGACAAATATATTTTTTCCATAAGTTATTGGGGTATAGGTGGTATCTGGTTACATAAGTCCTTTAGTGGTGATTTGTGAGATTTTAGTGCACTCATCACCTGAGCAACATACACTGTACCCTATTTGTAGTCTTTTATCCCTCACCTCCCTCCCACCCTTCCCCACAAGGCCCCAAAGTCCATTGTATCATTCTTATGCCTTTGTGTCCTCATAGCTTAGCTCCCACCTATCAGTGAGGACAAATAATGTTTGGTTTTCCATTCCTGAGTTACTTCACTTAGAAGAATAGTCTCCAATCTCATCCAGGTCACTACAAATACTGTTAATTAATTCCTTTTTTTTTTTTTTGAGAGGGAGTTTCGCTCTTGTTGCCCAGGCTGAAGTGCAATGACACAATTTTGGCTCACTGCAACCTCTGCCTCCCGGATTCAAGCGATTCTCCTACCTCAGCCTCCCAAGTAGCTGGGATTACAGCCATGCAACACCAGGCCTGGCTAATTTTTGTATTTTTTTTTAGTAGAGATGGGGTTTCATCACATTGGGCAGGCTGCTCTCAGACTCCTGACCTCAGGTGATCTACCTGCCTTGGCTTCCCAAAGTGCTGGGATTACAGGCATGAGCCACCATGCTTGGCCCGTCATTCCTTTCTATGGCTGAGTAGTATTCCATCATATAAATATACCAGTTTCTTTATCTACTCGTTGATGGATGGGCATTTGACTTGGTTCCATGATTTT
Source organism: Colobus angolensis palliatus (assembly GCF_000951035.1). Taxonomy (NCBI): domain Eukaryota; kingdom Metazoa; phylum Chordata; class Mammalia; order Primates; family Cercopithecidae; genus Colobus; species Colobus angolensis. The sequence continues at coordinate 5,306,398 of NW_012115088.1, forward strand.
ACAATTGCAAACTGTGCTGCTATGAACATGTGTATGCAAGTATCTTTTTTGTATAATGACTTCTTTTCCTCTGGGTAGATACCCAGTAGTGGGATTGCTAGATCAAATGGTAGTTCCACTTTTAGTTCTTTAAAGAAATCTCCACACTGTTTTCCATAGTGGTTGTACTAGTTTACATTCCCACCAGCAGTGTACAAAGTATTCCCTGTTCACCGTATCCACACCAACATTTACTGTTTTTTGATTTTTTGATTATGGCCATTCTTGCAGGAGTAAGGTGGTATTGCATTGTGGTTTTGATTTGTATGTCTCTGATCACTAGTGATGTTGAGAATTTTTTCATGTTTGTTGGCCATTTGTATATCTTCTTTTGAGAACTGTCTATTCATGTCCTTAGCCTACTTTTTGATGGCCTTGTTTTTTTCTTACTGATTTGTGTTCATTGTAGATTCTAGATATTAGTCCTTTGTCAGATGTATAGATTATGAAGATTTTCTCCCACTCTGTGGGTTGTCTGTTTACTCTGCTGTTTGTTCCTTTTGCCATGCAAAAGCTCTTCAGTTTAATTAAGTCCCAACTATTTATCTTTGTTTTTAATACATTTGCTTTTGGGTTCTTGGTCATAAAATCTTGCCTAAGCCAGTGTCTAGAAGGGTTTTTCCAATGTTATCTTCTAGAATTTTTATAGTTTCAGATCTTAGATTTAAGTCCTTAATCCATCTTGAGTTGATTTTTGTATAAGGTGAGAGATGAGGATCCAGTTTCATTCTCCTATATGTGGCTAGCCAATTATGCCAGCACCATTTATTGAAAATGCTGTCCTTTCCCCACTTTATGGTTTTGTTTGCTTTGTCAAAGATCAGTTGGCTGTAAGTATTTAGGTTTATTTTTGGGTTTTTTATTCTGTTCCATTGGTGTATGTGACTGTTTTATATTGGTACCATGCTGTTTTGGTGACTATGGCCTTACAGTATAGTTTGAAATCAGGTAGTGTGATGCCTCCAGATTTGTTCTTTTTGCTTAGTCCTGCTTTGGCTATGCGGGCTCTTTTTTGGTTCCATGTGAATTTTAGAATTGTTTTTTCTAATTCTGTGAAGAATGATGGTAGTATTTTGATGGGGATTGTGTTGCATTTGTAGATCGCTTTTGGCAGTATGATTTTCACAATATTGATCCTACACAAACATGAGCTTGGGATATGTTTCCATTTGTTTGTGTCAGCTGACAAATATTTTTGATGTAAAAACTAACCTGATCAGTGTAGTGGGCAAGGCGAGGGGGGTGGTAAAGGTCAAGAGCAGTGCAAGGTAATCCTGAAGCCTCTGTCTTAGAAGAATGAGTAAAGTCTTACATACTGAGAAAAGTGATGTTCTGAGATCAGAAAACAGGTACAGATTGTGGGGGAGAGAGGAGTTCAGTTTTAAAATAACTGAGTTTGAAATACCATTTTGAAGCCCTCAGATAGGTCATGAGGTATGATTGATCAGGCCTAAAACTTATTTAATTTAGGTATGGGTCATCTTTTGGAAGTGAGAATATGGGAAAGCCCTGAATTGAATTGATAGGTAGATCCCTAAGCCTCCTTAGGAGACAACGCTAATTTTTTAAAGTGTAAATTCCATTTTTCAAAAAAATGGTAATCATATTATTCAAATAAACAATTTAATAAAGAGTGAAGTCTTTTTTTCTCATTTCTCAAGCAACTCATTTTCTCCTCCCAGAGTAAGCAATGTTATTGGGTTTCTTTTGTATCCTTCCTGATGTACTCTTTACACATACCAGCACATATGCATAAATCTTCTGTCCGTTTTTTTTTTTGAGACAGGGTTTCACTCGGTTGCACAGGCTGGAGTATACTGGTACAATCTTGACTCACTGCAGCCTCCACCTCCTGGGTTCAAGCGATCATCCCATCTCAGCCTCCTGAATAGCGAGCATTACAGGCATATGCCACCATGCTCAGCTAATTAAATTTTTTTTGGGTAGAGACAAGGTCTCACTATATTGCCTAGGCTGGTCTTGAACTCCTGGGCTCAAACAATCTTCCCATCTCAGCCTCCCAAAGTGCTGGGATCCTTCCATCCTTTTTTACGACACATATACACAGACCCTTCACCTTCCTTGGTTAAGGGACATTTACTTACCTTAGAGTGGCTCCCTCAGTCTTAATCACGTCTCCATCTTTCAGATAAACATATTGTTGCTCTCCATTTCCTATAATTTCTTCTCTCTGAGGATTCCGTGGGAGTTTTTTAATGCAATAGGTAGTGTCTAGTCATAAAACATATAAAATATATTGATTCACACTTTCAATTATAATTAAGCCTTTTAAGAGATCAACTTTCATAGAGCTAACACTTGTGAATGACTGCATAAAATATTAACATTTAGAGACAACAGAAAATGGGATGAATTACAGCAGGTTATCTCTGGGATGTAACTATTTCATATCTTTCAACCAAACAGCTCTTCATTCTTTCATGCCCCTCTAGGTTTACATGAAAGCCTCTATATTTTTCAAGTCACTCCTAGTTTATATAAAACATTTAAAGGCCAGGCGCGGTGGCTCAAGCCTGTAATCCCAGCACTTTGGGAGGCCGAGACGGGCGGATCACGAGGTCAGGAGATCGAGACCATCCTGGCTAACACGGTGAAACCCCGTCTCTACTAAAAAATACAAAAAAAAACTAGCCGGGTGAGGTGGCGGGCGCCTGTAGTCCCAGCTACTCGGGAGGCTGAGGCAGGAGAATGGCGTAAACCCGGGAGGCGGAGCTTGCAGTGAGCTGAGATTTGGCCACTGCACTCCAGCCTGGGTGACAGAAGTGAAACTCCATCTCAAAAAAAAAAAAAAAAACCAAAAAAAATTTAAAAGTAGTTCTTCATAATCTCAGCTAGCTTTGGCATCCCGACAAGTGTTGAAGAGGCAGTACTACAGAACCTGGAAACTTTTCTCTATCCAGATGCCTAACATGTAGCAAAGGTGTCATACAGTAATTAATAACAAAAGGATGATAGCATGAGGTCCTTGCTATGAGTACTGAAATGAAGCCCCAGACCAGTGGCTAAGATATTAAACCTTTAAAATAAGCTTAATCTATACCACCGCTCACTGACACAAAGAAAATAAATTAATTAACCAATTAACAATTGAGTGCCAATTAACTAACCAGTATACTAGGTACACTGAATACAATCACTGTGATATCAAAGTTCTTAAAAGTTGCCCTGATTGGGAAACTAAAACTTACAAACATGAAACAAAGAACTATATTTGGTCCCATTGAATGAATATTAAATGGACAATTCGGCTAATAAAGGCAGCAGGAGTTCAGAGAAAGGAGAGTTAGGAAAGGATTTATAAATATGATAGAACTTGAGGTGTGACTTACAGGAGGAGCAGGATGGGTAAAGGTACAGAGAAGGAGTTGTAGGTAAGGGGAACTGCATTAGAAAAGGCATTAAGTCCAGGCATAGTGGCTCACACCTGTAATCCCAGGACTTTGGGAGGCCAAGGCGGGCGGATCATGAGGTCAGGAGTTTGAGACCAGTCTGGCCAATGCAGTGAAACCCCATCTCTACTAAACATACAAAAAAATTAGCCAGGTGTGGTAGTGTGTGCCTGTAGTCCCAGATACTAGGGAGGCTGAGGCAGGGGAATCGAGTGAGCCGGGGAGGCGGAGGTTGCAGTGAGCCAAGATCGCGCCATTGCATTCCAGGCAGAGCAGCAGTGTGAGACTCTGTCTCAAAAAAAAAAAAAAACCAACCAACCAACCAAACAAACAAAAGCATTAAAATGAGAATGAACATGACATATGTCTGACAACATAATGCTATCAATTTTTCTACTGCAAAATACTGGCTGGGAAGAGTGGAGATAAAGTTGGATAGGTAAGATGAGCTCAGATCAGAAAGGGTCTTAAATTACCTTTTACAAAATAGAAGAATATAAACTTTACCATGTGTAATCACTACACATTCTTTAGTAAGATAATGAAATAGTGTTAACTCATGATAAATATGGCGGCTGTGGGTAAGGAGACCAAAAGGAGATCAGAGAGCCCAGGAGGGGAATGACTGCAATTTCCCAGCTGGAAGGTAATGAATATTAGGGTTAAGATGGTAGCACTGGAAATATGAAGGCAGAAAGAGATATTTCAAAGAAAAATGGACAAGGTACAGGAATCTGCTAGTTTGAGGATAAAGGAGACAAACACTGAAATAAAAAGAAAAGAAACAACAACAAATACCACTTCCCCTTCCAACCCCAAACTCTATTATTTTGTATCTTAGAGGCCAAAGGAAAACAATGATATGCTTTTCTGGGAATTGACATCATATAACAAGATTGAGATATTGAGTTTTTTTGGTTTGTTTTGTTTATAAGCTGTATAATTTTATCTTTCAGTAAAGAAATGGAGGCGTTACATTTCTGCTTGTGAGACCTTTAGTAGACAATTTAAAAAATCACAATTATATCAAAATTACAAAATGAATGTCATACTATAACTTTGTATCTGTTTTCAAACTTATGTGCGAATATAAATGATAACACATATCCTATTTGAGTGCTTGTTGGAGGCTGGGGATGGGGAAATCACTGCAAAGCAGCATGAGGGGACTGTTTTTGGAATGGAGGAAGTGTTCCATATCTTGACTGGAATGGTCACGTACGTATTCATGTTTGTTAAAACTCACCAAACTGTTCACTTAAAATGGGCATATTTTATGTATGTAAATTAAAGCTCAATAAAATTGATTTATGAAGGAAAAAAGTGGGCTACAAACATTTTAATTTTTCAAACTAAAAAAATCTGAAGAGTTGGCTGAGGCGACAAAGCTAATTAAGAAATCACAGAATAGTTTTTTTTTTTCCCCGCAAACAGGGTTTCACTTTGTAGCTCAGGCTGGTCTTGAACTGCTGGGCTCAAACTATCCTCCTGCCTCAGTCTCCTGAGTAGCTGGGATTATAAGCACACACCACCGTCTCTGGCATAAAATAGTTTTTTAATTCACAAGATTTAATAGGTAGATTAAAAGAAGAGGTAAGACAAGATTAAAAGAGGTAAGACAAGAGAAGGAAAAGTCAGACTGAGAGATTGTAAGTTCCTGTGGTATACAGTCCCTTTAGATTGGAAGAAAGGAGCTAAGAGAGTAAGGAAGCTTGGTTGCTAGTTTTTTTTATAACTGCCGCCTGGTGATATTGGGTGTGGTAGCTGAGATGTCCCAATTATTGTCACAAGGCCTAAAAAAGCAGATCTTTACAAATGTTTAAAAATACTAGCTCAATGTAAACGAGCATGAATGTTCTTGACCTCCTTACTGTGCCCTGAATGTGCCAACCACGCTCTCATTCCAGCATCTTTGCTCTTGCAATGCTGTTTGCCTGGCAGGCCTTCCTGCCAGGAGCTTGCTCCTTCTGTCTGTCCACTCTGGATATAACAGCCCTTGCCCTTCTCCACTTTACTCTCTCTTCCCTTTCTCTTCTTATACCTTTATTTTCCTGCATAGCATCCATGATGATCTGATCTATTTTTTTCTCTTTTTTTTTTATTCTGGTGCCCAGGCTGGAGTGCAGTGGCACAATGATGGCTTACTGCAGCCTCAGCTTCCCTGGTTCAAGCAATCTGTCCACCTTGGCTTCCTGAGTAGCTGGGACTTCAGGTGCATGCCACCGTACCAGGGAAACTTTTGTACTTTTTTTGGAGAGACAGGGTCTTGCTATGTTTCCCAAGCTGGTCTTTAACTCCTAAGCTCAAGCAATCCACCCACCTTGACCTCCCAAAGTGTTGGGATTACAGGCATGAGCCACTGCACCCAGACTGATCTATTATTTATTTACCATTAACATCCCTACTGGAATAAAGCTCCATGAGAACAGTGTCTGTTTTGTTCACTGCCATACCCATTGTGCCAACAACACTGTCTGACATATAACAGTAAAAGGAATATTTGTTTAATGAATGAATGAACGAATCTAGGTATATGATGGTGGGATGAGGAAATAAAGAGATGGAAAATATCAGTACTGTATAGGTTTCAGGGACAATGAATTATCAATACAATGATATCTTCCCTGAATTTCAGCATATCTTAGTAATTGCCTTAAAGTTACAGAAGGCCTGAGATAATCTGTTAGAATGTGAACAATAAGAGCACCTACCTCACAGTATCCACATAAATTGTTTAGTGCAGTGTCTGACACAGAGTAAATGCTCAACAGTTGTTGGTTATGATTGAGTCTGAATAGTAACTCACAGACTAAAGTAAAATTGAGGATTTGAAACAGAAATCAGGACTTTCCGTTCCTCCTTTGTTAAAACTAGGCACAATATTCAACAGTCTCATCAATTTCTAAAAGTACCATTTAAAACTGAGGCATTTAGTAAATGGTTTATAGACTACTTAGCTCTGTAACTGAAATAAATTATTCTCCAAACATGGCTTTCCTCAATGAGCTTAATGAATGTTTTCTGTTTACCATTATTGATGCTTTTACAAATATCTCCTATGCCTCCAGAATGATCGTGGTGCCAGTGAGTCACTACAATTTCCTGGATTGCTGTGTTAAATTCAGTTAGAGCCTGCTTTAAACAGCTGATATATTCTGGAATTGCTGGTTCTCCAGTGTCAATGAGGATTCTCCTGAAAATTAAATGGAAGATAATCACACAATTGGAACGCTGAGTTGATATTAGCATTATTTTGTACACAGATAATTTACATTAAAGAAACTGCAAAAATTATTTTACTTTCAACATGCTCAAAAACCAGCTATGTCACTTCAGCTTAACTACAGTAATCTCACCCTAAGTTTTCTGAAAAAAATTAGAGCTAAATCTAAGTCTAAACAAGGAATAATAGCAATAATCTTGAACATTTACATAGCAATTAAAGAAAACATGGCACCACTCCAAGGACCTTACATATTTTAACAATTACATTCCTCATAACAACTGGTTAACATAGATATTTTATCATTATATTTAGAAGTAACTTGCCCAGGTTACTCTACAGATAAATGGCAGAAACATCTTTCAAACCCAGGTATTCTGATGCCAGAATATGTGCTCTTATCTATCTGCCTTTGAGATCTCATATCTCAGTATATTTCAAAAGTTTTATAGATATGAAAGATTTTGATTCAATGGCATCCCTAAAGGAACTAGTCTTTGGCACTATATATAGAACTTATCACTGAAGTTTTATGTTAGCACCCTGACACATGAAAATGAAGGCTTTAGTGAAGCATGGGAAAAACGTCTGAGCTATTTTCATTCTTTACTTAGACAACCCAATTAGCTGTTTTTTTTTTGCTTGTGGTTCTGAATCTTCCTTATATTTTGTTTGCCCTTCCTCATGATTTCATGAAGTGGCCTTTATGAAGTTTTGCTGAACTAAAGATATCGGGGTGACATGTGCCTCAAGATCCATTTTTTTTTTTTTTTGGAGTCAGTGTCTTGCTCTGTCACCCAGGCTGGAGTGCAGTGATGTGATCTCAGCTCATTGCAGCCTTGACCTCCTGGGTGCAAGCGATTCTCCCACATCCACCTCCTGAGTAGCTGGGACTCAGGTATGCGCCATCAAGCCCGGCTCATTTTTGTAGAGATGGTATTTTGTCATATTGCCCAGGCTGGTCTCTTAAGTCCTGGGGTCAAGCAATCCTCCCACCTTAGCCTCCCAAAGTGCTGGGATTGTAGGCATTGAACCACCATGCCCAGCTCAAGATCCAATTCACAAACTTCTTTACTTGTGGTGTTTCACAGTAACACCTTACTAATTCATGGTGGCTGACAGATTAGCCTCGATGAAAAGTCTGAGTTATTCATTCATTGATCAATAACTGTTTACGGATTACGTAATATGTGCTACAACTTTGTTCTTGCAGTAAGCAGGACAAAACAACCCTGCTTACATTCAACTGTTGGTGAGAAGGGGAACTGCATATGACTGGAAATAAACAATAAAAGTAACACACAATAGAAAGCATTTTGCAAGGCATTAAAATTAAACAGTGAGTAACTGGATGGCTATTTTTTATTGGTTGGTTTGTTTCCCTAACCCTACTCCCTGAGACCCAGAGCCAACAAAAACAAACTGGCCTAAGGGAGGAGGGCAATGGCCTCATAGCCCATTGGCTTCTATCTGCACCCTATGTTCTGTAGCACAGTAGATGTCCTTCAGAAACACAGTGTTGAACTGTCCTATCCGCAGACAGGAGCCCAGGTGGTTACATTGGACCAAGGGGGCATTTATTATAGGGTTCTGTTGGTAGTTGAAATATAAGGAAGAGATGGCTTAAAGAACATTTAGAAGGTACAATCAACCAACCAACAGGATATTTGTTAAACAACTAGATGTGGAAGGAGGGAAACAGTTGGCGATTCAGAGGTTTCTAGGTGGGAGGATTGGTGTGCCATTAATCAAGAAGGTAAACCCTGGAGGGAGCAAATTTGAGATGAGTTTGACTTGGGTCAGAGAGAATTCTGATGCTATTCCTAGCCATCTTACCTTGCTTTTTTTCCATAGCAAAAAAATGTTATTACATGCTATTATCATGTAACATATTATGTATTTACATATTTACTTGTTTATTGTCTATTTCCACACCCAATACCACCCTACAAATTTGAGTCCCTTCAGGGCAGAAAGCTTGTCTGTTTGGTTCAAGGAATTTATGGATGTATTTGTGTATCTATAATACATTGTACTGCACTTAGCACTGTGCATATTTAGTCATGCTAAATTAAAAATACACAAGACTATAATACTATGATACCTCCAATAATACTCTCTAGCCCACCCATCCTAGATTTTGGCTGCCTCCATGCATTTGGGGTTATTTACCAGAAATTCTTACTGCCCCTAGAGTCACTGGGACTATTTTTGTGGGTCTTCTGGTCCTCAAAAAGAATCCTTCCACGCTTCAGGTAAGACTCAAATTTTTTCAATCCATCAAGGCCCCACCACTTTTAAAATTATTTCTTAATCCTTGCCTTCCCGTCCTTCCAAGAAACTCTGTTTTGAAATATCTCATAATCTAAATATGAATATAAATCTCTGTAATTTAAAGACCAGATCACATCACACTGACCAAAAGTCATGACAAAATTAACAGGGTTGATACACAAATTTGATAAAATCTAGTAGCAAAGAAAACAGATCTTTTAGAATGCCTGTGCTGGTTGTTTGCAGGTGAAAGTTTGAGTGACCATATGACTGTGGTACTGAAGAACATGTTTCTGGGCCTCCAGTTTTAGATCTCTTAATGGCCCTGTCTTGTCTAACAAAATTGGAATTGACAAAAGAAGGGCTCTCAAAAGAAAGAAAACAGAAAAAAGTTCTGGAATTAATATGATCTATTCAGAACAAAGGAGGGGTGTCTAGATGCTATCAAACCTAAAACATGAGTTTGCACCAAGCTTTGACAGGAAAAAAAAAAAGTCACACTGATAACATATTACATTGACACAGCAATTTAAACCATTTGGAGCTTTCATATTTACTATTTCTTTTGATCCTCATATCAACTCTAGGGAGGAATTATTACTTTATTAATTATTTATTTTAAGAAAACTAGTCTTCAGAAAGGCTAAGTGATTTGCTCCAGGTCATATAACCAGCAAGAGGCAGTGCCGGGAAGCACTAGATGTTCAGATATAAGGTCTCCATTGAAAACACTGCCTCTCTAGCAGAAGGGGATTGCTTAGGTTAAGTGCTTAGAATCATTCTTTATGTGGCAAAAATAAAACTTCAGCTATACATTTGAAAAAACTGTTAACAGTTTTGACATTGAAAAAAATGTTATTAGTTTCTCCCTTAGCAAACAGTTACTCTAACCATGATGTCTGTGAATAGTTATAATAGATGATTGGATAGTATCATCTCTACATGGGCTAGCTGACTTTGTTCTTTTTGGTCAAGACAATAATATCCTGTATCTTAGGAGGTCATTTTGCAAATGCAAATTATGCTAATCAAGGGCTCAAGAGAAGAGTATAGATGAATCTGTATAGGTCTATGAACGATTTATTCACTAGAGCAAAGTGTCTGGCACACAGTAGGCACACAATAACTATTCGCTACACGAATGGAGAAAAAAATTTTCAATTGATGGAAAATTAGTAGAATCAAATTCCTTGTTATAGGTATTTTATATCAATATTAAGATAGGTATTAACTGGTCTCTATTTGCTGTCATTCTTACAAAATCATTAGATATTTTCTGAACACTTACTATGAGCCCAGTGTTGTCTAGATGTTATGAGGAAAGCAGAAGTGATAAAAATAATAGCTAACACGGTATGTTTTCCATGTGCTAGAACTTAAGTACTTTTCATATATGTTTTTTCACTTAAATTTCACTGAATCCTTATAACATCTAATGAGGTAGGTACTATACAACCTTCACTGGGTTGTATCATGCATCTGAAGCTTAGAACTGTCTTGTTCAAAGTCATATGGCTAGTAAATGGCACCAGGATTCTAATCTAGGTAACCAGAGTCCAGAGTTTTAATTCTATTCCACTTGACTGCCTTTTTCTATTATCAGCCACACTATCTGCCCACAAAGTATGTACAATTTTGATAGGAAAGGTTAAAATTGCAGCTTTTAGAGGTTCTTGAGCAGAGGAGGAAAGTGAAAATACTGGACAATTTGGCTGTCATTTGTTGATTCAAATGCTTATGGAGTGCTTATGTACTAAGCATCACAGTTAGGTCTAGCAGTGTTTTAGTGAAATTCATTTGGCATTCATGGGCTGATCAGATGAGAAAGGAAGACCAGCTAAAACTATAGTTATCCAGCAGTCTTGGGAGTCATTATAGTGAAAATTAAGAGAAAATGTACAGAATGCTCATTCATTCAGCAACTATTTAGTGTTCTTCCTGTACCATGTATAAGGCTCTGTGCTAGGTGCTGGGGATATAGCCATGAATACGCTTTCACTGAACTGATGTTATAGTGGGGTATGAAGGTGTGGAAAGACACTAAGCTTCTTGCACAAAAAAATCATTTCATTATCATTGAGATAAGGACTATGAAAAGTATGGAGTGCTTCTAATACAGTCTGATGCGTCAGGGAAGACTTCCATGAGGGAATGGTATTTCAGCTGTGCTCTAAAGGATGAATGAGATTAGCTGGATAAAGAAGGGAGGGAAGAGTGGAAGAAAGAGGAAAGCATGCATGAAGGCCCTGAGACAGGGTACCATAAACCTCATCTGAAACACTGTAAGGCCAGCATGGCTGGAGTGGGAAAGGTTTGACAGGAGCCTGATAAGACTGATGGAGGTCAGAATACATAAGGCCTTCCAATTTTCATTCCTAACATACCACTCAGGCTACATAGGGAAGATTGGATTGGAGAGAGACAGAAGTAGTCGTACAGAAGCCAGTTAGGAGGCTATTACAGTAGCCTAAGCAAGAGTTGTGCTGGCTTGGACTGAGTGGTAGCAGGGGACATGAACAGATCTTCATAATGGCTTGGATATGCAGTAGGAAGCAAATAAATGTCTGGGAGGGTATTTAGGCATTTCCTTTGATGGTTTTGTTTACCAAGATATGAACAACTGGAGGAGGACCTGGCAGTTTTCTGGGAAAAGTTATGAGTTCAGTATGGAAAACAGTGAGTTCCAGACAGCAGTGAGTTATGCAAATAGATTTAAAAGTTGCCTACTTAGTCTGAAGATCAAGTTTGGAATTTGAACTGGAGCTATATATTTGGTAGTTAATAATAAACAGATAATAAAGGTAAAGCCAAAGAAGTAGATGAGATCACCTAGAGCAAACAGAAGGACATGAGAGATGAGGATTACATCTTGAATAACTAAAATCATTAAAGATTTGGTAAAGAAGGTGACTCTATCAAGGTGAAAGAGAAAGAGCAGCTCGAGAGGTAAGAGGAAACCTGAAGAGTGTGGTGTTGGCAAATTAACGAGGGAGTGGTCAATGGCGTCAGAGCACTGAAGTTCAAGGAAGATGAGAACAGAAAAAATACCATTGAGGTTAGTGATACAAAAGCCGCTTGTGATCTTAGAACTGTTTTGTGAAGCGGAATGGGTGGATACCAATCTCAGAACATCTGACAAGAGGTCAATTAATATTAATTTCTAGCCACCTTTTACGGTACACGTTTTACTTTATACAGTAGCATCATCTACACTTATTTCTAGCTCAACTATACAGACTCTCTAGTTCAACTGTATGGAGAAATAATTTACATAGTGCAAGTAATTCCACTGGCCATTCCACTCCATTAATTTATGTGAGCAACAGTGTTAAGTAATTTAAGACGGGCGACTATAAATCTGCTTTTCCCTCAGTTAGTCTTTAAGTCTCTTTCAGCACTAGCACTTTGCTATGTCGAGTGTGATTCTAGTGTTTAAAGATACAGTGTGTATTTTTTGTACAATATAGCCCCTAAACACAAGCCAATTTCTTCATCTGGTTGTCAAACAGAATCAGCCATCTGTTTCAACGCTGGGAAAAAGGCAGGTTGTGCTGAACTTACTGAGACAATACACTGATCTCCAACATGGTGTTCTTGTAAGATACTTTCCAGGGTAATTCTGATAATACGCATCTTTTGTCTGAGGTATTGACTAGTTTAAGATGACCCACCGAAGAGAGACCGCCTATGAATTTACTTGGTCGAGGGACTTCCAGCCAAGACAGATTGTAACCTAGAGATCTGGCATTTTTCCTGCTTAATTCTCTATCCTCCTAGATTCTGGTGGTAGCCTAAACCTTTGGTAACTACCTGACCCTGCCTTGTTTACTCTGAGCTTAATCTTTTACCTGCCCACCTTGCAGGTCTGCTGCTTCTAAAATTCTTATTTACTGGAAAAACGCCAAACAGTAGACACTTCCAAGGAAAACTCAATTAACTGTACTTACTAAATCGTTTTTAGTAATCAATTATATTTTAAAAATTATTTATGTCTTGCCTGCACAATTAAATTCTATGCTCAAGAGACTACATTTTCTTGGTTCATCCAGTAAAGACTACAAAAGTTGCTAAATGCCTAAGACTTACTATGCAGTAAACCAAATCTCCCATTCCTGCATAATTTCACTAAAACAGAATGCAGTTAAACAAGAGCAAAAGTATACTCTTAGAAATACAGGTGTGTTACTGTGTCTGCAAATTAAACTCAAACAAGGTCATACACAATTGAAACAAAAAACTTCTCCAAATTAGTTACGTCAGCTCCTCTTAGGATCCCACAGGCTACAGACAACCAATTTGGAAGCCAAGAGAATCCTGCCCTCTGCTGCTGAGTTGAGGAAATCGCCTCAACATAATTAATCGCTTTTGAGAAGGGAAGTTACACTCTGGGCAAAACACCAGTTAAAGTCAAGTGAGCAGAGTAAACGCTTTCTTGGACTCTTGACATCCGAATTTTCTCAAGTTTAAACACGCACACTCTGGCATTCAAACATCAAGCAGAGTAAATCGGGTTTCAAAACAGGAAGTTTCTTTCTTTCTTTTTTTTTTTTTTCCATTTCTCGCTAAATTAGAGAGCTATCACTCGGGGTGGTCGTATTTTAGCTAGCTTCGAGATCCGAGTGTCTTGCGTGCAGTCCCGGCGGGCCGCTAGGCGCGGGGCTGCCCTGCTAGGGACAGGACGCGGCGCTCTCCACTGCCCGCACACCCGCGATCAGTCACAGCCCGGGCTCCGCGGCCTGCCGCGTACGTTGGGGAGGTTGGAGAAGAACGTTTACCTGGGGCCGGTCCCCACTAGGTAGGTGTTAGTGCCCTGGAGGGTCATGGGACCCGGGTTACAGCCCAACACACGCACGACTCGATTGGACAGCCGCTCCACGCGCTGCAGTATAGCAGCCATTCCCGCCTCAGCCGGCGCCGCAGTGTTGCCTATCTGGATACTCCACTGCGGAACAACCCAACAGGCCGCGGACAGCGAGTAGCGTCCATGTGACGCCGCGCAAGCCGGGAGGGAGGGGATTGGCTAGCGGGGACGGGGGCGGGGGGGGGCAGGTATCATGTGACACCGCGGGCGAGGTGGGGCGGGGATCCCGGAGCACGGCCGGGGGCGGAACCAGAGGTCACGTGACGCCGCGCGGGCTGCGCCGGCAGTGGTGGGAAGGCTGGCTCGAGGGCGTGAGGTGGTGTGAGGCGAAGCGGGAATCTGGCTCTGTCACGGGGGCTGGTGCTTCACGGGTTTATGTCCTAGACAGGCGAGTGGATCCAAGTGGGCGAGAGACATTTTAATCGGGAAGAGTCTTGTGATGGGGCAGACAGGTTTGGTAACTGTTCGTTATTCAGTAATAAATCCCAGGAAGGGTTGCCAGTCAGACTTTTAGGCAGTGGCTGTGTGTGTGTATGTGTGTAGTAGTGGTAGCCTGTTCATCTTTTTCTTTTTTTTTTTGAGACGGAGTCTCGCTCTGCCGCCCAGGCTGGAGTGCGGTGGCGCTGTTTCGGCCCACTGCAAGCTCCGTCTCCCGGGTTCACGCCATTCTCCTGCCTCAGCCTTCTGAGTAGCTGGGACTACAGGCACCTGCCACCTCACCCGGCTAGTTTTTTGTATTTTTAGTAGAGATGAGGTTTCAGTGTGTTAGCCAGGATGGTCTCGATCTCCTGACCTCAGGTGATCCACCCGCCTCGGCCTCCCAAAGTGCTGGGATTAGAGGTGTGAGCCACCATGCCTGGCCATCCTGTTCATCTTTTATAATAAATACTGGTAAGACATAATTACTTAGTACTTCCTACTGTGCCTGGGTGCTTTCTACAAACATCCCACTTAACTCCTTTAATCCTCAAAACATTATTAAGAGGTGGACACTATTTTTCTTACAAATGATAAACGGGAATTGGGCGGCTGCCCAGGTGACAGAGTCTGCGTGTGCAGCCTTGCTCCTACCTGCCTCACACTAACACTTGACCCCCTCTGTGAGATTCAAGGAGCATGCCTCTGCCTCCCAGTGTTACCCGCCTGCCCAGAGAGCTAGGCTGGTCTTGTGGAGCTGTTTTATGTCCAAGATGGCAGGGACTCATTTTCTCTGTAACAAGTTGGTTTCTAATCAGCCAAGTATTAACTATCCAGTGTTAACTACCGCTTCCCATTAAAAAAGTTGAGTTATAAATTACCTAAAAGAAAATACACAGATCCTGTAGTCAGTTCATCGAGTTCATTCTCCTACATGAGGCATTTCAATCTGTCAATATGTATTTACTATAGCCATCAATTAATGGCTATTCAGGCAGGAAGCTATGCACATCTTCCCTTTTTAAGAACTCTGCTGAAAAGTCCTCCTGAGAATCAGGGCATACCCATTCTTTTATTCTTTAGCTTAATTAATTTCCTTAACTTACTTATTTACTTACAGGGTCTGGCTTTCACCCAGGCTGTAGTGCAGTGGCATTATCATAGCTCACTGTAACCTTGAACTCTTGAACTCAAGCGATTCAGGTGATCCTCCTGCTTTGGTCTCCCAAAGCACTAGGATTACAGGCTTGAGCCACCATGCCTGGCTGAAATAAAGTTTTTAGCTCCCACATATGAATGAGAATATGTGATATTTGTCTTTCTATGCTTGGATTATTTCACTTAGCATAGTAACCTCTAGTTCCATCCATGTTGCTGCAAATGACATGATTTCATTATTTTTTATGGCTAAATAGTATTTTATTATGTGTATATATCACATTTTCTTTATCCATTTGTTTGTTGATGGACTTTTAGGTTGATTTCATATCTTTCCTATTGTGAATAATGCTGCGATAAACATGCAGGTGCAGTTCTCCCTTTGATATACAAATAGTAGTGGGATTGCTAGATCATATGATAGTTCTATTTGTGTGTATGTGTGTGTGTGTGTATGTGTGTATTTTATAAATCTCTGTACTGTTTTCCATAGCGGTTGTACTAATTTACATTTCCACGAACTGTGTATGAGAGTTCCTTTTTCTCTACATCCTCTCCAGCATTTGTTATTGTCTTTTTAATAACAGCGATTCTAACTGGTGTAAGATGATATCTCATTATGGTTTTGATTTGCATTTCCCTGATGATTAGAGATGTTGAGCATTTTTTTCATATATTTGTTGGCCATTTGTATGTCTTCTTTTGAGAATTGTCTATTCATGTTCTTTACCCTCTTTTTGATGGGATTATTTGTGTTTTCTCTTGTTGAGTTGTTTGAGTTTCTTGTATGTTCTGGATATTAGTCCCTTGTCAGATGAATAGTTTGCAGATACTTTCTTCTGTTCAGCAGATGTCTCTGCACCCTGTTCATTGTTTCCTTTGCTGTGCAGAAGTTTTTCATTTAATAGAGTCAAATTTGTCTGTTTTTATTTTAGTTGTATGTACTTTCGAGGTCTTAGCCACAAAATCTTTGCCTGAACCAATGTCCTTATGTATTTTACCTGTATTTTCTTCTAGTAGTTTTATAGTTTAAGGTCTTACGTTTAATCCTTCTTGAGTTGGCTTTTGCATATGTTGAGAGATAGGGTCCAGTTTCTTTAGCTTTTTTTAAAAATTAAACTTTCACCTGCACTTTCCTTTTGGATTCCATTTAATCAATTGCCAAGCTCCTCATTTGGCAGATGAAGAAATAGGCCAAATGATTTAAAAGTAAGGCAACTTGCATAGGGTCATACCAGGAGATACTAGAAGAAGAGTACAAATAGAGGGTAGATAGTAGCTATGTTTTAGATGAGATAAAATTGAGGTAATTGTGGTATATCCAGATGAAGAAACCTATAGACAGGTAGATACATTTTTTGGTTGGGTACAGTGGCTCACGCCTGTAATCCCAGCACTTTCAGAGGCTGAGGCAGGAGGATCACTTGAGGTCAGGAGTTCGAGACCAGCCTGACCAACATGGCAAAACCCTGTCTCTGCTAAAAATACAAAAATTAGCTGGGCATGGTGGCAGGTACCTGCAATCCCAGCTGCTTGGGAGACTGAGGCAGGAGAATCACATGAACCCAGGAGGCGGAGGTTGCAGTGAGCTGAGATCGCGGCACTGCATTCCAGCCTGGGCGACAGAGACTTTGTCTCAAAAAAAAAAAAAAAAAAGATACAAAGTTAAGTCTTTGTGAATATGTTTAGAAATGTGACTTGAAGTTTAAATTCCTCTCCAAGAAATCAGATCAAAGATTTTTTACGTTCTGTTCAGTCACATTTACAATAGTTTATTATCTACTTACAACATGCAAAGTAATGTAGACGTATTGAGGGCACGTTAAAAATGAATTAGATAGTCTTTGCTTTCTAGAGGGTCATAACCATGAAGGAGATACTTTTAAAGTATATGTGGGTTCAGGTATGGTGGCTCATGCCTGTAATTCTAGCACTGTTGGGAGGCTGAGTCTGGAGGAGTACTTGGGCCCAGGAGTTCAAGGTTATAGTGAGCTATGACTGTGCCACTGTACTCCAGCCTGGGTGATGGAACAAGACCTTGTCTCTTAAAAAAAAGCATATATGGGTAAATACTAGAAGAGATGTACAGCTGAAGTAATGAGATTGCAAGGAGAAAGGCGAGAAACATATTTATTGGGATGATCTGGGAAAGCATAAAGATGGTGGATTTTGAGCTGATTCTTAAAGGATTGACAGAATTTCGTCAGATAGATGGCAGTTATTCTAGACAGCAGAAAATAACCTTGAGCAAAGGCTTGGAAATAGAAGGAAAGCAGCGCTTATTTGAGAATGCAGACCAACAATCATATGCTCTTGGGGGCATATGATTTGAGAATGTATAAGGTTGAAAACTAGATAGGGCTAAGTTAATGATACTTTGTTAGAGTACTTCAAATTTAAGAACCTCCTTTTCAAACATGACATGTTATCCATTTGGATATGTTATGAGGCAAATTGTATTTTCTAGATTTATTTGATAAATACAGTGAAAGCTTGGAACCTAGTCAGCCCATGAAAGGACCTATGCTATTTCTTCCCCTCAATGAGATAGTTATAAAAGGGTGTACTGAATTCATAATGACACAGACTCTTATCACTAGATTAGAAAATGCCACATGTGACTAACAGGTGATTTCAGTTTCATTTTAGTATTCGATCTTAAAGGTTTACACATCCTTTAATTATACTTGTTTTTAGTGAAGAAGAAGTAAAACATTCACAAGATGAAGATTTTTCCAGAAGGGACTTTGAATCAAAGATGGCTTTTTATATTTGACACGTAAGTCTGTATTTTATATGTGTTAAATTTGGTTGACAAGGGAAAGTTTCCTAGTTTTAAT
This sequence comes from Colobus angolensis palliatus, assembly GCF_000951035.1. Lineage (NCBI taxonomy): Eukaryota > Metazoa > Chordata > Mammalia > Primates > Cercopithecidae > Colobus > Colobus angolensis. The sequence goes on from NW_012115088.1 coordinate 5,324,620, forward strand.
TTCTTTAAATAGCTGCCTTATCTCAGATAGTTGTACAGTGGGCAAAAGTTGTGTATTTTGACTGGCAACCAGGTAGCCACATAGCTAGGTTGATATTTGGAATTGGATTGAAACTGTCTGTGTTAAACCATTCTTGCATTGCTGTAAAGAAATGCTTGAGACTAGGTAATTTATAAGAAAAGAGGGCCAGGTGCAGTGGCCCATGGCTGTAATCACAGCACTTTGGGAGGCCAGCGTGGGTGGGTCACTTGAGGTCAGGAGTTCGAAATCAGCCTGCCCAATATGGCGAAACCCTATCTCTAATAAAAATACAAAAATTAGCCAGGTGTGGTAGCGTGCGCCTATAGTCCCAGCTAGTTGGGGCGGCTGAAGCAGGAGAATCACTTGAACCCATTGTCTTTGATATTAGCACTTGACTCCTTTTTAGTTATGCAAGTATCTTAAGCAAGTGGTTGCTCTACAGCCTGCTTGGAGTCCTCTTCTGAAGAAGCTTTTTCTTTCTTTTTTTACCTAACCAGGCTGCACATTTTTCAAACTTTTATGCTCTGCTTCCTGTTTAAATATAAATTCGAATTTTAAGTTATTTCCTTGCTCCCACATCTGGGCATAGGTTGTTGGAAGCAGCCAGTCCACATCATGAATGCTTTGCTACTTAGAAATTTCTTCTGCCAGATACCCTAAATCATCACTCTGAAGTTCAAACTTCCATAGATCTCTAGGGCACAAATACATTCCAACCAAACTTTTTGCTGAGGCATAACGTGGGTGATCTTTGCTTCACTTCTGAATAAGTTCTTCATTTCCATCCGAGACATCAGCAGCCTGGACTTGACTGTCCATATCATTATCGACATTTGGCTCACAACTTTTAACCAGTCTCTAAGAAGGTCCAAACTTTCCCTCATCTTCCCACCTTCCTCTGAGTCTTACGAACTCTTTCAGTCTCTGCCTATTACTCTGTTCCAACACTGTTTCCATGTTTTCAGGTATCTTTATACCAAAACTTTACTACTGGTGCCAATTTTCTGTGTTAGGCCATTCTTGCACTGCTGTAAAGAAATACCTGAGACTGGGTAATTTATAAGAAAAGAAATTTAATTGGCTCATGGTTCTTCAAGCTGTACAGGAAGCAAAATGCCAGAATCTGCTTTTGGGGAGGCCTCAGGAAGCTTACAATCATGGCAGAAGGTGAAGAGGGAGCAGGTGTCTCACATGGTGAGAGCAGGAGCAAGAAAGAGAGTAGTGGGGGAGATGCAACGCTTTACAACAACCAAATCTCACTCACTATCATGAGGACAGCACCAAACCATGAGGGATCCACCCCTATGACCCAAAACCTCCCACCAGGCCCCACCTCCAACATAGGGGATTACAATTCAACATGAGATTTGGTAGGGACATATATTCAGACTATATCATTGTCCTATTAAGTCAGTAAGTGTAAGAAGTCCCCTATGAAGCCAAACTTTGTAGGTGGCATTATTTTACCTAAAATGGTACCGGAATAGTGATCAACCATAGAGATAGAGATGAACTATTCTTAATACAAGTTATACAACTATGTGGTTATTGAAAGACCTGCAGGCTCTCTTTATCAGATCTGCTGCATGTATTAGCTTGCTGTGTAGATTTCCTTCTACTTGGTGTTATATTCTGCCTGACTAAATTAGGAATATTGATCTTACCATATTAGATTAATCTATTGCATCTAATGTTCTACCAGTAACAGTTTCTGTTTCTTGGAAATTATTCTTTCCATCTTGTAAAAGTTGACTCAAAACTGCTAGTGTTGGCCAGGTATGGTACCTGTGCTGATAGTCCCAGCTACTCAGGAGGCTAAGGTGGGTGTATCATTTGAGCACAGGAGTTCAAGACCAGCCTGGGTAATATAGAGAGACCCTGTCTCTTAAAACAAGCAAACAAACAAACCAACAAACAACCCAAACCTGCTACTACATTTTTGTTACTCATGCCAGGTAAAGGAAACTCTCTTTATGGGTTGAGAGATTAAGAAGTGCACATATGGAATACTGAAGTATTATAGTCTGTAATTTTAAGGAAATTATCTACATTTAAAATCACTTAAAGCAAAATTTTAGCTTAACTATTGTGTTTTAGTCAACTTTTATTCTTTTGAACATGTTCTCAGACTATAAAGTTTTGCTGAGAAGAGGCAGTGGAAAATAAGTTAAAGAAAAAGAAAATTAACAAAAAAATCTTTTTTTTGTTTTGTTTTGTGACAGGGTCTCACTTTGTTGCCAGACTAGAGTGCAGTGATGCCGTGTCAGTTCACTGCAACCCCCACTTCTTGGGCTAAAATGATCCTCTCACCTCAGCCTCCCAAGTAGCTGACACTACAGGAACATACTACCATGCCTGGCTAATTTTTGTATTTTTTTTTTTTGTAGAGGTGGGGTTTTACCATGTTGCCCAGCCTGGTCTTGAACTCCTGGACTCAAGTGATCCTCCTGGCTCAGCCTCCCAAAGTGCTGAGATTACAAGCATGAGCTACTGCACCTGGCCAAGATTTTTGTTTAGAAAGGCTTAGATCACATCATTTGCAATTCTAACTATATTCCCCTCTCCCTTTAATTTCACTACAGAAAAGAATAATATACGATAATAATAATAATAATAATAATAATAATAATAATAATAATGTGTAGTCTATCTCAAATCTATAGACTGCTATGCCTAAGTGTTATACTCACACAACTATAAATGTTTTCTGTTTTCTTTTCAGATACTGTGTAAGTATATTGTGGGTAGGACCTAAGCATTGGAGGCAAACAGATTTTACTCATTAGAGATAACTCACCTAAATACCGAACACCTCTATGCCTCAGTTTTCTGGTTTGCAAAATAGAGTCAATAATACTGTTTTCAAAGTGATTTGTGAGGATTAAATGAAATAATTTATGCCAAAAAACTTCACTTTTAGTAAACACCTAGCAGTAGTAGCTATTATTACTACCATCTGTTCTTTTATATATGCAATTTTTTTCTTAGTATAAAGCTTAAGAAATTATGTTTTGAGGAATGATATTAGAACAGGATTTGTATACACATTAAACATATCCAATAGAACCATGCTGAGGAATTTCTGACAATATTTTATGAAACTTATTTTTGGAGGATTCAAAATCTAGTGCATTAGACTTTTGAACTAGCTGTTCCTTCAAGCTGGAAAGCTTTTCTATCTCATATTCACATGGCCAATTTCACTACTCAGATGCCACCTTCTCAGTGAGTCCTGCCCTGACCAGTCTACTTAATGTCACAGCCCATGATATGCACATCTCTACTGTAATTGCTGATCTTCCTTACTATGCTTTTTTTTTTTCCATAGCACTTACCATCTTCTAATATAATATTTGGTTTATTTATTCATTATTTTTATTGTTAATTGACTATATTTCAAATTTTATGTTTAAAAATGATACATAATGTAAATATTTTTGAGGTGCCATGTGATAATTTAATACATTAATATAATTTATAAAGATCAAATCATTGTAATTGAGATACTCCTCAATTATCTTTCTGTGCTAGGATGTAAGTTCCAAAGGGGCAGGAATACTTGTGTCTCATCACTTGATATATCCAGAAGAGCCTGAAACAGCACATGGTAGGTTCTAAGTAAGTATTTAATTAGTTCAATTGAGCAGAACCTCCCAATTAACCTCATCTTCCTAAACCCCATGTATATGTTGGCTTGAGGTCTTTCATTTTAACATAAGAAACCTACTGCAGGGAAATTCATGGCCCACTAGATTTTAAAAACTCAGTTTTTAAACTGTTTTTTTTTTTCTGTCCTGTTGGTCACAATGTTCTTGACAGGAGAAGCAGTGATCATAACTGTTGCTTTATTCTGTGAGAAGAATGAAATACCTTTTAATATTATTCTGAAGACTTTTAAAGTAAATACTTGTAAGTGATAACATGATGAGAACACAGTAAGTATTAGTTTGTGTGTGTATTTTTTTAGTAAACATTCACCTTGGTGTGTTTAAAGTAATAAATATTTTTTATAGAAATATAGTGTGTTCATTGGTCTGGCTGCCATAGCAAAATACCACAGACTTGTTAGCTTAAACAATAGAAATTTATTTTTTGACAGTTCTGGACACTGGAAGTCCAAGATCAATGTGCCAGCAGGGTTGGTTTCTGGTGAGGTTCGCTCTCCTTAGGTTACATATGGCTGCCTACTTGTGTCCTCATGTGGCCTTTTCTCTGGTGTTGCTTCCTCTTCTTGTAAGAACACCAGTCCTGTTGCATCAGGGCCCCAGAGCTCATTTCTCCCTCCTTACCTTTGAGATCATACCATAGTACTTTTTCACAAAACATTATATGATGTAAAGTCAGAGATTGCAAACTCATGTGCTTACAGAGGCCAGGCAAGCGGTCAGCAAGGTCATAATGATAACTTAGCATTTATTGAGCCCTAACTGTGTGCCAAGTACTTTTCTAGGGGTTTGTTTATATGTATTATATGTATTATCTTTCTTGACCTTCACAACAATCCTATAAGGTATATACCATTATTCTCTCCATATTTTAGATGAAGAAAATAAGGTATAAGGCTGAAAAGAACACATTTAAGGACACACAGCTAGTAGGTAACTGTATTAACATTGAAATCCAGCTGTTGAAATGCCTGAAATGGGCCAGATGACTACTGTGATGAACAGGAGAGAGCATGCCCCATCTAAAGGGGCAGCCCCTGCTCATGAAGGAGTAATCTAGTATAGAGGATCTGTCTGTTTTTTGATAGCAGTTAAACATTTGCATTTTTTGTGAAATGTTGGCAATTAATTAGGAAAACAAACCAAAAAACCACCAATGAGTCAGACAAATCTTGTATACAGATTGCATTCATTCAGACTGTTTAAAAAATAGTAATAATAGTAGAATCTACATTTTAAGTGATAGAAGAATTAAATTGGGCGTTTTATATACAACATTTTGCTCAGTGCTTGGCACATAGTAGTAAGTAAATGTTAACTTTTATTAGTAGCATAAACATTTTCTCCAGTCATTGAGATTCTGCGTAAGTATCATTTACTATTGTTTTTATTTAAAAAAATTATATACCTAGCAACATCAGTACAGGTCTGTTGTTAAAAAAAAACTCAAAAAATATAGCAATATAGAGAGAAAACAACTGAAGTTGCATGTACTTCCTTCTCTCAACCCTCTTCCTCTCTCCATATATAATTAAAAATCATAAATAGTGTACAGTATTTATCTTTCTGGGATTTGCTTTTTTCACTTAAAACATCTTGAAGATCTTCCAAAGTGAGTTCATACAAAGCTGCTTTACTCTTTTTAAAAGCTGCATGGTGTATCCTTTAGTATGGATGTACCATAATGTGTTGAACTAGGCCTCTCAATTGTCATTTAGGTAGTTTTCAGTATTTCACTCTTATAAAAAAGGCTCTGCAAAGATTATCTTTTTGCACATTTTTGAATATTTCCCTAGGATAGAATCCTAGATGGAATTGCTGGGCCAAAAGCATATTAAGAATTGTAGGCCGGGCGCGGTGGCTCAAGCCTGTAATCCCAGCACTTTGGGAGGCCGAGACGGGTGGATCACAAGGTCAGGAGATCGAGACCATCCTGGCTAACACAGTGAAACCCCGTCTCTACTAAAAAAAATACAAAAACTAGCCAGGTGAGGTGGCGGGCGCCTGTGGTCCCAGCTACTTGGGAGGCTGAGGCAAGAGAATGGCGTAAACCCGGAAGGCGGAGCTTGCAGTGAGCTGAGATCTGGCCACTGCACTCCAGTCCGGGCGACAGAGCGAGACTCTGCCTCAAAAAAAAAAAAAAATTGTTACAACTATTGCACCTTTGTTACATATATTTTAGTAGTTTTGTAATATTCTATTTTATGAATCTACCTTTATTTACTTTACCATTTCCTTATGTTGAAATATTTAGGTTGTTTCCAATTTGCCACTATAAATAGTCATGTGATAAATATCTTTGTGGGCAGGTCATATTTTTAAAAGATAAATAGTCTGAGAGGAAGTTATCAACTGTCAAGTATATTTTTGAGACTTTCCCAAAGTTGTTATAAGAACTGTATTTACTGGCAATATGTTATTTTTAGAAAAAGTAGAGCTTTGATGAAATCATTGCCAAGCATTTTTAATATTATACTTAAGATATTTTGGAACTTAAATATCTGTTTTATTTTAGGTCTTGTCATCTGTAATGAAGATCCTTGTGAAACAGAAGATTGATTAAAGCCTTGTAACATTGGACCTAGATTGGAGATTTAGAAAAGAAAGTCAAAATTAGTCACTTTGGTGTTAGTGTTCCCATTTCATAATATTTATTCTTTCTTCTAAATAGATTTAGGGAGTAGAAATTAAAATTCAGTGCTATACCAAAGGATATACTAATATTTGTTTGGCTTTTTTTCTCTTTTTGTGAGGGAGAAAAAAGTAGATAACGAAAAGCTATAGTCATTCATAATGAAATATACTAAACAGAATTTTATGATGTCAGTTCTTGGCATTATAATCTACATAACTGATTTAATTGTGGACATATGGGTATCTGTCAGATTTTTCCATGAAGGACAGTATGTTTTTAGTGTTTTATCATTAAGCTTTATGCTTTTTGGAACACTTGTGGTTCAGTGTTTCAGTTATTCTTGGTTCAAGGCTGATTTAAAGAAAGCAGGCCAAGAAAGTCAGCATTGTTTTCTTCTACTTCATTGCTTGCAAGGAGGAATTTTTACAAGGTAAGCATACATGTTTAATCATTACCACTGTTTTTCTTTTATCCAAACAGAAGCTACCTTTATGTATCTGGATAGTCAAATGTACAAAGATCCTTTATTTGCATGAAGCACAAAGGTTACCTGCTCCTCACTATTGTGCTTATGTAAGTCATTGCCATACTGTCAGAATTTTCCAGGTTCGTTAATAAAAATGTTTAAATTTATCTAATTAGGTTACTTTTTCTGATATGAACTCAGTTTTCACGAGAAGGAAAAAGACATTTCTGTGTCGTACAGAACTTTTATCTTCTCTGTATATTCTAAGTCTGATTGTGTAAATATGACATTTCACTTGTAACTGAGAGAGTACTCACTTTTTTATACTTATCGTTGATTTAACTAAATGAAATTTTTGCTGCAATAATGCAGTAGCTATGTGGTTAGCTAGGTACAGAGTCATAGAACTAAAGCAGCCTTAAGAATCATCTTGTTATAGGTAGAGAAACTAGACTCTAAATAGGCCCTCAGAATTCCATGATTCTCTGTATATTTCATTTTATATCTCCATTATTCCTTTAAGTGATTCTACTTTTGAGTCTGTCCTGTCAAAAAGCAACAAATTCATGACCCTTAGTTGAATGTATTAAAAAAATTTCAGGCTTTTCTTATATTAATTAATGGGAATAATGTCATTGTATATATGTGGAGACTTATAATTTTCAAAGTATCTTCACATATTTTGCCTTTTTGAAGCTATAGTTATTATGGTTTTAATAAGTAAAAGAAACAGAATGTGCAATGAGAAAGAAGTCTACAGGTTTTAGGAAAAGCTGGAAAGAAAGTGCTTTAGTTGTTGGTATTAGAAGTCAATTTTCGAACTGCACATTCTCAGTAAGATGCAAATGTCTAAAGAAATACAGTAAAAGTGCTGATGAACAAGTACATATGTAATAGGTAAGATTAAATGAGTATTCTGTGTGAGAAATATTGAGAATTATGTAGTTGTAATATTGAAGAAAGACAAAAGTTGCTTTTGCAAGGAATTTAGAAATATGGTAAATTCTCTGTTATTTGCCATTCTAATAATGGAAAATTTGCACATCTGCAGAACTATTTTCATCAGCATTCAAATTAGGACCTTAAAGTACACTGTGTTATAAATTATAAATTGTATTATAAAAGAAAGGTCAAATTGCCTTGATTTCCAGGGTCTCTTGATACACCTAGTAATTTTTGATTGAATATTACACATTGTATACAAAAGATGATAGAAGTTCCAAATGCTGCTATTTTGCTTTTTCTCTGGTAGGCATTTAGACTATGGTTCAGTCTGCTTTTGGTTTGCAGTCTCTAGGGAACTGAGAGTATGGTGTGGTCATCGCACCTCCTCAAGTCCTGAGTGCTGATTTTTATCTTGGCACCACAAGACTACCAGAAAGCCTGTTTTGCTTTTTCAAGACTTTCTGCTTAGCTTTTAGCCTCTATGGTATAGTTTCAAAATTTGGCACATATGTTGGTGGAAAAATTGATTGAGTTGAGGTCCCTCAGTAACAGACCTCTAAAACCTAGCTTAAACATCTTGAAGATCTTCTGGAGTGAGTTCATACAAAGCTGCTTTACTTTTTTTAAAGGCTGCATGGTGTATCCTTTAGTATGGATGTACCATAATCTATTGAACTAGGCCTCTCTTCTTGCCTAACAACAGCCCTTTGCTTGGGCAAAATCCAGGTTTTCAACCTCTTGTTCTGAGTAATAGAATCAGCAAGTATTTCCAAGCAATAAGCATTTGTAGATATATCAGCCCAGTTTATAGTTTCTCTAGTTGCTTTGGCAGGAGCATTGGTCTGTTCCAATATACTGGATCCTACCTAGAAGTATAGTGCGTAATGTGTGGTCTTAAATTGTTCTGAGTATAAAGTAAAACAAAACCTTTGCTGTTAACATTGATAATTTAAAAACCTCGAAACACTAGAATTCAATTTGCTATGCTCCCAACTAATATATTTATATTCTTGTCATTTTAATGCCTGTTGTTAATCCCGCTAGATGATATTATTATGTATTTTTCTACTTTATGTAGTTAAATTCTACTAAATTTTATTTATGTTTACCCATATATTTACTATTCTCTTTTTTATTTCTTCTTGAATCTCAGGACTTCTACCTAGAATTACTTTTCTTTTCTTTTCTTTTTTTTGAGACAGGGCCTTGTTCTCTCACCCAGGCTGACCTGCAGTGGCGCCTTCCTGGCTCTTTGCAGCCTCCACCTCCTGGGTTCAAGAGATTCTCTTGCATCAGCTTCCCGAGTAACTGGGATTACAGGCATGCGCCATGACACTTGGTTAATTTTTGTATTTTTAGTAGAAATGGGGTTTCGTCATGTTGGCCAGGCTGGTCTCGAACTCCTGACCTCAAGTGATCCACCCACCTCTGCCTCCCAAAGTGTTGGGATTATAGGCATGAGCCACTACGTTCGGCCCTAGAATTACTTTACTTCTGCTTTCCCGAGGTCTGCCTTTTAGAATTTCATCTATTGAGGGGCTGTTGGTGACATCCATCTCTCAATTTTTGGTTGTTTGAAAATATCTTTATTTCATTATCTTTCTTGAGAGATATTTTAGTGGCTGGCTATAGAATTCTAGATGAGTAGTTATTTTCTCTCTGCATATTATATTTGATTGTTTGTTGGATTCTATTGTTGCTCTGGAGGAGTTAGATTTTAGTCTCATTGCTGCTCTTTTGAAAGTGTTTTGTCTTCCTCCTCTGGCTGCTCTTAAGATTTTTCTCTTTATCTGTGGGTTTCTGCAGTTTAATTATATGTTTAGATGTAGATTTTATTTCTCTGGCTTAGGATTTGTTGGTCTTCTTGATTCTGTGGATTATTATCTTCTATTAATTCTACACAATTGTCAGCCATTATCTTTTTTAACATTTTCTTTACTATGTTTTGTGTTTCTTTCCCTTCTGGGATGCCAATCAAACATAACTATTAAATGTTAGATTTTTAAAATTCTTATTTTTTAACTCTCTCTGATACATTCTGTGGAATGTTATAATCCAAATTCCTCTCTCTCATTCCTTATATCATTGCTGTCATTCATTTCACTTATAGTAAGTATACGTAAGTATATAAATATATACACACAAGCATACATAATCAAATATATTGTCATATTATTTTGAACTGTTATCTGGATCAGTTAAAATTAAGATCAATTAAATGTAAGAATTATATTTAAATAATTTAAAATTAGATCAATTAAAAATCAGAAAAATAAGTTTTTGTTTATCTTCAATTATTCCTTCTTCAGTGCTCTTCCTTTCTTTATATATTTTAATAGATCCGAGTTTCTGACCTGTAACATTTTCCTTTTCTTTGAAGAATCTATTTTAACATTTCTTGCAAGGCAAGTCTACTGGCAACAAGTTTCCCCAGTGTTTGTGGAAATCTTTATTCTTCACTTTCGAAGTATAATTTCACAGGGTACAGAATTCAAAGTGATGTTTTCTTTCTTCTTCTTTTTTTTCCTCTCAACACTTTAAGTATTTCACTCCATTTTTTTTAAAATTTTATTTTTTATTTTTTATTATTTTAGACAGAATCTCACTCTGTTGCTCAGGCTGGAGTGCTGCAGTGGTACGGTCACAGATAACTGCAACCTCTAACTCCCTGGGCTCAGGTGATCCTCCCACTTCAGCCCCACAAGTAGCTGGGACTACAGGTGTGTGCCACCACACTGAGCTAATTTATATATATATTTTTTGGTAGAGACAGAGTTCTTTTTTCTAGATGGATTCTTGCTCTGTTGCCCAGGCTGGAGTGCCGTGGGCGATCTTGGCTCACTGCAACCTCCGCCTCCTGGGTTCAAGCAATTCTCCTTTCTTAGCCTCCTCAGTAGCTGGGACTAGAGGCATGTGCCATCACGCCTGGCTACTTTTTGTATGTTTTGTAGAGACAGGGTTTCACCATGTTGCCCAGGCTGGTTTTGAACTCTTAGGCTCAAGTGATCCGTCTCCTTCGGCCTCTCAAATCCATTCTCTTCTTGCTCGAATGGTTTCTGAGGAGAAAGTGCATGTAATTTTTACCTTTACTCCTTTAGGTGTTTTTTCATCTTTGGCTTCTTTTAAAAATTTTTTTCAGTTTTAATTATTATGGGTACATAATAGGTGTATGTATTTATGGAGTACATGTAATGTTTTGGTACAGACATACACAATATGTGATAATCACATAAGGGTAATTGGGGTATTTATCACCTCAAGTATTCATTTATTTTTTTGTGTTAGAGACATTCCAATTTCACTGTTAGTTATTTAAAAATATACAGTAAATTATCGTTGACTTTAGTCACCCTGTTGTGTTATCAAATGCTAGAGCCTATTCATTCTAACTACATTTTTGCACCCATTAACCATCCCTACTTCTACCTGACTCCCTGCTACCCTTCCCAGACTCTGGTAACTATTATTCTATTCTTTAACTCCATGAGTTTGTTTCAATTTTTAGCTCCCATGTATGAGTGAGAACATGTGAAATTTGTCTTTCTGTGCCTGGCCTGGCTTTTTTCACTTAATATAATGTTCTCCAGTTTCATCCACGTTGTTGCAAATGAAAATGACAGGATTTCTTTCTTTCCTCTCTCTTTCTTTATTTATTTTAAAATAGAGACAGGGTCATCATAGCTCATTATAACCTTGAACTCCTGGGCTCAGGTGATCCTCCCATCTCAGCAACCTGAGTTGCTAGCATCACAGGCATGTGCCATCAGGTCTGGCTAATTTTTAATTTTTTTGTACAGATGGGGTCTTAGTATATTGCCCAGGCTGGTCTCGAACTCCTGGCCTCAAGTAGTCTTCCTGCCTTGGACTCCCAAAGTGCTGGGATTACAAGCATGAGCCACTGTGCCCAGTCCAGTTCAAAATATTTTTTAGCTTCCTTGTGATTTTGTCTTTTACTAAAGGGTTAGACTAATAAATGTTTTTTCAAATATTTGGGTCTTTTGTGGTTATTTTAATGTTGATTTTTAATTTAATTCTTTTGTGTTCAGATAACATACTCTTATGTTTTCAGTCTTCTGAAATTTATTCAAACTTGTTTTATTGTCTAACATATGGTCCATCTTTATGAATGTTTCATGTACACTTGAAACATATGTGTTTCTGCAGTTATTCTGGTATTCTATAAATGAAATTTAGTAAGTGTAGTTGATAGTGCCATTCAGACATTGTAGAGTTTTACTGATATTATGCTTAGTTGTTATAAGTGTTGGGGAAACTGGGTAACCATTTAAAGGAAACAAAATATGTAAATTCTATTTGGCGATAATAGTTTTCACACAAAGGTCAGTCTTAGGCTATGCCCTACCATGGCACATGATCTAGAAAAGAGGTCTCTTCTGTGGAGATGAAATCTTCATTCTGTGGAAGTGGTGGTGAAATCTTCAGAAGTGTATTAGTAGAAACATAGAAGTAGACACTGGGAGAAATGTGCAATGTTGTATGTGTCTTTGGCATGTCACAGTTTTTGATGTGACAAAATATGGGTTCTAATTCTTCCAAGCCAGGAGAAAGTTTGAAAGGATAATCTGCAAGAGTTCTCCTCATCACCCATCCAAACCACAAGGGCAATAAACGAATTTTTCTCTGTATGGCGTATGAATACACAGACCATAGATTTTTTTTTTTTGAGATGGAATCTTGCTCTGTTATCCAGGCTGGAATGCAGTGGTGCAATCTTGGCTTACTGCAAGCTCCACCTCCCGTGTTCACGCCATTCCCCTGCCTCAGCCTCCTGAGTAGCTGGGACTACAGGCGCCCGCCACCACGCCTGGCTAATTTTTTTGTATTTTTTAGTAGAGATGGAGTTTCACCATGTTAGCCAGGATGGTCTCGATCTCCTGACTTTGTGATCCGCCTGCCTCAGCCTCCCAAAGTGCTGGGATTACAGGCATGAGCCACTGCTCCCGGTCTTTTATTTTTTTGAAATTGATTGGAAAAAAAGGAAACAATAGCCAGTATATGCAGCATGAGAACAGTAAAAACTTTGTTAACTTATAAAGTTGGTATACTTTAAGATAGCATGTTGTACTTCTAGGTAGGATACCAGATAGCAGGATAAATTTCTAATGAATCAAATATTAGTGTAAAACACTATGAAAGAAAACATTGGAGAAATCCTTTATAACTTTGAAATGGGGAAAGCCTTTGTAACCATGACTCAAAATCCAGAAGATATTAACAATTGTAGATTTGACTATAAAAATGCGTGCCAATAAACAAAAGCAAAAATCCCAACACACACACAACAAAAGCATAACAAAGAAAAACAACATTAACAGGGAAGAATAATTGTAAACTTATAACAGTAAAAGGGCTAGTCCTCTGATATTTAAGGAACTTCTGGAAATCAAAAAGTAAAAGACCATCTGCCCAACAGAAAAATGGGAAGAGAAAAAGGATAGTTCATAGAAAAGGAAATACAAATGGGCCTTAAGTTGTTTAAAAGATGCTAAGCCTCATTCATGAAAAATTTCAATTAAAACTACATTGAGATGTTATTCCTCATTTACTAGATTGACAAAAATCTGAATGACTATATACTGTCTTGGTAAAGTATGGGAAAACAGATACTTTCATACCTTGTTCATCAGAGTATGGATTGGTATAATTTCTGTGGAAAGTAGCTTGACCATATTGCAAATACACACACACACACACACACACACACACACACACACACACATATATATATTATATATATATGTATATTGGCCCGAGAGCTTCCTCTTCTAGTAATTTATCATACCTGCATACATGTAAAGTGATATCTGCACACAATTTTTAAGTGTAGCGTTGTTTGTAATAGAAAAATATTAACAATTTTAGTGTCTTTTGATAGAGTTTGTATTATACTATGCAATGGTATACTACATAACTATCATAAAGAATGTTAAAGTACTTTATATAGTGAAATGAAAAGATATCCAGAATTTGTTTTTGGGTGAAAAGACAAGGTGCAGACAGGAGGTTTAGTATGATACAATATTCCTGTGTAACAAAAGATGGTGAAAACTAATGGATATTTATGTTTGCTTGTATCTACATGAAGAAACTCTAGACGAGTACACATGAAACTAATAACTGAATTCCTGTGGTCATGGGGAAGGGTAAAAGCTGGATAGTGGGTTATAGGAGTAGGATAGAGTTTTCTCACTTATAACTTTCTAATTTTTTGAATTATTTAAATATTTTGTCCATTTAAAAAGGAAGAAAAAGAAAATTGAATTAGGTTGGGCATTAGTGGAAGATGCCAGATAGATAAACAAACACATTACTCTTTTTTTGTTTTTCTTTCTTTGTTTTTCTTTTTGAGAATTTTTGTTTTAGGTTTAGGGATACATGTGAAGGTTTGTTACATAAACACGTGTCACGGGGGTTTGTTATTACATATTATTACATCACTCAGATATTAAGCTCAGTACCAAATAGTTATCTTTTCTGTTCCACTCCCTCCTTCCACCCTCCTCCTCAAGTAGATGCCAGTGTCTGTTGTTTCCTTCTTTGTGTTCATAAGTTCTTACAATTTAGCTCCCACTTGTTTCTTTATTTTTTTTGGAGACGGAGTCTTACTCTGTCACTAGGCTGGAGTGCAGTGGTGCGATCTCAGATGACTGCAACCTCCACCTCCTGGATTCAAGCAATTCTTTCTCCTGCCTCAGTCTCTTGAGTGGCTGGGACTACAGGCACACGCTGCTATGCTCAGCTAGTTTTTTTTTTTTTTTAAGTACAAATGGGTGGAGGGAGGCATCTCACCATGTTGCCCAGGCTGGTTTCGAACACCTGAGCTCAGGCAATCAGCCCACCTCGGCCTCCCAAAGTGTTGGGATTACAGGCATGAGCCACTGTGCCTGGCCAGCTCCCACTTGTAAATGAGAACATGCAGTATTTGGTTTTCTAGCCTATGTTAATTTGCTAAGGATGATAACCTCCAGCTCCTTCCATGTTCTGGCAAAAGACATGATCTTGCTCTTTTAATGGCTGCCTAATATTCCATGGTGTGCATATATGCCACATTTTCTTTATCCAGTCTGTCATTGTTTGGTATTTAGGTGATGCTATGTCTTTGCTATTGTGAACAGTACGATGATGAACACTTATGTGCATGTGTCTTTATGGTAGAATGCTCTGGGTATATACCCAATAATGGAATTACTGGGTTGAATGGTAGTTCTTTTAACTCTTTCGGGAATTGTCATACAGTTCCTCAATGGTTGAACTAATTTACATTCCCACCAGCAGTGTATAAGGGTTCCCTTTTCTCCGCAACTTCACCAGCATCTGTTATTTTTTGACTTTCTAGTAATAGCCATTCTGATTGGTGTGAGATGGTATCTCATTGGGGTTTTGATTTGCATTTCTCTAATGATCGGTGGTATTGAGCTTTTTGCCATAAGCTTGTTTGCCACATGTATGTCTTCTTTTGAGAAGTGTCTTTTAATGTCCTTTGCCCACTTTTTAATGGGGTTGTTTGTTTTTCTTTTGTAAAGTTTTTTAAGTTCTTTATAGATACTGGGTATTAGACCTTCATCATATGCCTAGTTTGCAAATTCTTTCTCCCATTTTGTAGATTGTTTACTTTGTTGATAGTTTCTTTTGCTGTACAGAGCTTTTAAGTTTAGTTAGATCCCATTTGTCAATTTTTGCTTTTGTTGCAATTGCTTTTGGTGTCTTCATCGTGAAATATTTGTTCCTAGATCCAGCATGGTATTGCCTAGGTGTCTTCCAGAGTATTTTACAGTTTTGGGTTTTACATTTAAGTCTTTAATCTGTATTCAGTTGATTTTTGTATATGGTGTAAGGAAGAGGTCCAACTTCAATCTTCTGCATATGGCTAGTCAGTTATCCTAGCACCATTTATTGCACAGGAAAATTTTTTTCCCATTGGTTGTTTTGGTCAGCTTTGTCAAAGATCAGATAGTCAAAGATATGTGGCCTTATTTTGGGCTCCTTATTCTGTTCCATTGGTCTATGTGTCTGTTTTTGCACCAGTACCATATTGCTTTGGTCACCAGTACCATATTGTTTGGTCACTATAGCCCCATAGTATAGTTTGGAGTCAAATAACATGATGCCTCCAGCTTTGATCTTTTTGCTTAGGATTGCCTTGACTATTTGGGCTCTTTTTTGGTTCCATATAAATTTTAAAATAATTTTTTCTAGTTTTGTGAAGAATGTCATTGGTAGTTTAACAGGTATAGCATTGAATTTGTAAATTGATTTGGGCACTATAGCCATTTTAATGATATTGATTCTTCCTATTTATGATGATGGGATGTTTTTTCATTTGCTTGTGTCTTCTTTGATTTCTTTGAGCAGTGTTTTGTCATTCTCACTGTAGAGATTTTTTATCTGCCTGGTTAGCTGTATTCCTAGGTGTTTTATTTATTTATTTATTTTTGTGGCAACTGTGAATGGGATTGCCCTTCTTATTTGGCTCTCAGTTTGGTTGTTGTTGGTGCATAGGAATGCTAGTGAGTTTTGTACATTGATTTTATATCCCATAACTTTGCTGAAGTTGTTTATCAGCTAAAGGAGCTTTTGGGCCAAAACACTGGGATTTTCTAGATAATCATGTCATCTGCAAACAGAGATAATTTGACTCCCTCTCTTACTATTTGGATGCCCTTTATTTTTTTTTCTCTCTTGACTCATGGCTCTGGCTAGGACTTCCAATACTATGTTGAATAGAAGTGGAGAGAGAGGGCATCCTTGTCTTGTGCCAGTTTTCAAGGGGAATGCTTCCAGCTTTTGCTCATTCAGTATGATGTTGGCTGTGCATTTGTCATAGATGGCTCTTCTTCTTCTTATTATTATTTTGAGACAGAATTTCGCTCTTGTTTCCCAGGCTGGAATGCAATGGTGTGATCTTGGCTCACTGCAACCTCTGCCTCCCAGGTACAAGCGATTCTCCTGCTTCAGCCTCCTGAGTAGATTGGATTACAGGTGCCCGCCACCACACCCAGCTAATTTTTTGTATTTTTAGTAGAGACGGGGTTTCACCATGTTGGCCAGGGTGGTCTCGAACTCCCAACCTCAGGTGGGCTGCCCGTCTTAGCCTCCCAAAGTGCTGGGATTACAAGTGTGAGTCACCACACCTGGCCATGGCTCTTACTATTTTGAGGTATGTTCCTTCAATACCTAGGTTATTGAGAGTTTTTAACATGAAAAAATGTTCAGTTTTATCAAAAGCCCTTTCCATATCTGTTGAGATGATTGTATGGTTTTTGTCTTTAGTTCTGTTTATGTGATGAATCACATTTATTGATTTTTGTATGTTGAATCAACCTTGCATTCCAGGGATGAAGCCTACTTGATCATGGTAGATTAGCTTTTTGATGATGCTCAGCATTTGAGTTACTAGAGTTCTTGTATTGGCTCTTTCTTATCTCTGCATGTGGGTATTTCTTTAACTGCAGTGTAGATTGAGTATGGTCAATAGACTTCTTTTCTGGATGTTTTCACCTGGCTGAGGCTTTGTGTAGGGTCTTTATTTGAAGCTGACTTCTTGTCTCTGGTTTCAGTGGGGGTATATTAGTGAGATATTTTTGGTGTTGAAGCTTTGGGGGTATGATCCAGCAGGTGACATTTAGGCTTATCAATCAGTTGGTAGACTCTTGCTTGGTTGTGTGGCTTCCCTATGTTTCCTCACAGTTGCAGCTGTGTTCCCTGCCAGTGCTCTGAAAGTGTAGATTCCTCTCTCCCTTGAGTGCTGGCTGTAGTTCACAACTTGTCACTCCTGGGCTGCCCACTGCAGCTCTGGGACAGTCTTAGTGTTTATTTTCCTTCTCCAGGTTAGAGGCAGCAGAGGAAAAGATCATAGTAGTGATTGTGGTCAAGGGTCATTTGCTTGACTCCTGGGGGCTCCACCCCAGAGAGATGCAGGTCAGCAGTTACTCAGTGTAGTCAGCCCAAGATGGAGGGTTTGTGCTATGGGTCCAAGCCAGGAGTTTTCTGTCTGGTGACAAGCTAGGTAGGGCATGGGGGACTTGTGGGAAATTGGTTGGCCTCTTCTCCTTAGGTTGACTGCAGCTCATTGGAGGTGTGGATAAGGCACTTGGGATCTTTGCTCCTTTGTTAGTCCAAGTGTGGCAAGGCATGTTCCACTGCAGAGGCAGTGGCAAAGAGGCTTTCATTTGCCCCTGGAGGCTCTGTCTATGGAGTTACTGAGTTGGTACTGACTTGGTAGCTCTGGCAGGGGTGGTTGGAGGCCCAGGGCTGGAGGACCTGCCCAGTGAGGAGATACAGGAATACGTACCCATTTAGCAGTCTGGGCACTTTTCTGTAGGGCTGCTGTGGTATGCTTGGGGCCTGGTCCAGTCCTAGTCACCTCAGATTTTCCAGAACCTGGAGGTGTTACCATGAAGGCTGTGAAACAGCAAAGCTGTTGCCAGCTTAAAGGCACCTGTAGGAAGTGGCTGGAGACCCTGGTTGCGAGGTCCCATCCAGTGAGGAGGAACAGGATTGGCACCCACTTAAAACAGTCTGGCCATATTTTAGTAGAGCAGCTGGGCTGTGTTGGGGGTCCACTTCAGCCCTTGGTTGCCTCAGACACTCTGAAGTCCAAAGGCTGGAATGGCTAAGTTGCCCAAACAACAAGGTGGCCTGCCCCTCCCTCTAGGAGTACCGTTCCAGGGGGAATTCAGATCTGTGTCAGCTGGAAAGCTCTGTTGGGGGTGGCTGGAGGCCCTGGTTGGGAGGTCCTGCCCAGTGAAAAAGAATGAGATCAGGTACCTGCTAAAGGCAGCAGTCTGGCCATGTTTTGATAGAGCTGCTGTGCTGTGCTGTGGGAATCCCTTCTGCCTTAGGTGGACTCAGACTCTCTGAAGCCTGAAGGCTAGAATGGCTAAGGTGCCTGAATAGCAAAGATGGCAGCCTGCCCCTCCTCCTAGGAGTGCTTCCTTAGGGAGGTGCAATGCCACTATTGGTAGCTGGCTAGAATTCCAAGTAAGTGGGTCTTAACTTGTGAGATGCTGTGGAAATGGGGCCTGTGGGCTGTTGCTGTTCAGCCCCGTAGATTCAGCCTCTTTTCTAGGGGTATGTACGGGAGTCTAACATCCTGCTTTGCCATAGCTGCAGCTACTTTTGCTGGAAAGCCCTAGTATCTAAGCTTCCAGGGTCTCCATGCATGCCTGAGTGGCTGCTCTGCTGAGACTCTACATAGCTCTGTCTGTCAGACTGAAGACCGAAGGCCCTGGTGGAGTGGGTTCACAAGATCTGACCTGAGGGTTGCAAAGATCTGTGGGAGAATCATGATTTCCCCGGGTTGCTCTTTGACTCACCACTTCCCTAGGTTGGGGAGAATCCCCTGGCTCTGTGTTGTTCCCAGGTGGCTGTTGTCCTGCCTTGTTTTTCTTTGTTCTCTGTGGGTCAGGTTGTTTCCTTGATTAATCCCAATGTAAGTAGCTGGGTGTTTCAGTTGAAGATGTTGTATTTACTTGCCCCTTCTGTTTCTCTCTGAGAGCCAGGCACACTAACTGCTTCTAGTCTGCCATCTTGGCCACTTCATATCCCAACCCTTTTCCTTTCTCTTTGTATATTTTTAGTTCAGGAAGAGGCAGAATACTGAGATAGGTAGTGAGAAATGAGCAAAAATTAGAACAGTTCATAAAAATGGGCCAAATTGTCCAAAGGTTTGTCCAGGCTAAGTATTGTAAAACCTGAGATTTGCTGAATTGTGGGTTTGTTTCCCTAAGGAATAGAAAAATTGAATTCGTGTTGGTAGATGAAAGACAAGGGATAGCAACATGAATTATTTATTAGGTATGTGTGCCTCTTACTACTATGTATGCCATTACTGTTCAGGGGTCTGTGGTGTGGGATGTTTCATTTTCCAGAATATAAATTAAATGACAGTTTTGCATTTCTATTTTATGTGTGATTTGTGGTAAAAACCTCTCTCTGCCAAAGGAGAGTTTTCTTTTGATGGATATATGGAAGGTATTTGAATTATTTAAAATATGGAAATGACTTTTGCTCTTTTTAGTACATATGAAAAAGTTTAAATTATATAAAAATGAATACAATGGGAGTTGAATCTCCCTCCTCCCACAGATTCTTAGGCCCTTCTATGGAGTTAAATGGGCATTAAATAGTTGCACTCTCCTTCTTACCTATTTTTCAATTTAAATATCCTTAGAGAGAGGTCATGTAGTCATGTTCAAATTTATTAGGGTTCAATATTTATAAAACTTTAGGGTAAATTTTACTTCAGTCTCCAACTCTTTGGGGATTTAAAAAATATGTTGGTTATTGATTTCACACTTAAATTTATTATGATAACATACTTCATAGGATTACAGTCTTTTTACTTTTATTAAGACTTGTTTTTATAGCCCAACATGTAGTCTAACTTGGTGAATATTCCATGTGCATTTGAAAAGAATTTCTATATTTTCAGTTACTGGATGTAGTGTTCTATAAATGTCAATTAGGTCAATTAGGCAGATAATGTTAAATTATATCCTTACTGATTTTTTTAAGGTCTCCTTTTCCTCTCAATTACTGAGAGTCAGGTGATAAAATCCTCAATTGAGAATGCGGATTTATCTTTTTCTCACTTTACCTTTGACAATTTTTGCTTTGTGTATCTTAAAGCTCTATTAGGTGCATACAGATTTTAAAATATTATGTATTCATGATGAATTTATTCTTATATTATTATGATATGTTGATCCTCTTTATCTCTGGTAGTATTCCTTGATTTGAAGTCTGTTTTGTCTGGGATATTAATATAGCCATATCAAGTTTTTTATTTGGTGATTTCCTTTCAAACTATCTGAGTCTTTATGTTTAAAGAGAGTCTCTTGCAAAACACATGAATTTGTATGTCTTTTTAAAAATCCAGGTTGTTGATCTCTTTTAATTGGAGTGTTTAATCCATTTACATTTAGTGTAATTATTAATATGGTTGTTTTCTGACTTTGGTTCTTTCTGGTGAGAAGTCAGCCAACATTCTCATTGTTTCTCTGTGAGGAATATGTCTTTTTTCTCTGTGTATTTTTCAGGTTTTCTTTTTACATTTGATTTTCAGCAATTTGAGTAAGATGTGCCTATGTAGGGTGTTTGGGTATTTATTTTGCTTGGGTTCATTGAGCTTTTTGAGTCTGTATGTTACTGGTTTTGATTAAGTTTAACAAATGTTTTGGGTTAATATTTTGTCAAGTATTTTTTTTTCCCCTCTATCTTTTCTTCTAGGACTTCAATTTTACCTGTTATTGTTGTTCTGTTCATTTTTTTTTCTCCTAAGTTTTTCCCCTTTGTGCTTTA
This sequence comes from Colobus angolensis palliatus, assembly GCF_000951035.1. Taxonomy (NCBI): domain Eukaryota; kingdom Metazoa; phylum Chordata; class Mammalia; order Primates; family Cercopithecidae; genus Colobus; species Colobus angolensis. The sequence continues at coordinate 5,345,675 of NW_012115088.1, forward strand.
GTTTGGGTGATTTCTTTTGACCCTTAGTCATAGTCTAGTGAGATCTTAAGTCTCTTGAGTGTTAGTCTAGTGAGATGGCTATAAAACAAAATACAGGTTTTAAACAACAAAAATTTATTTCTCAGTTCTGGTGGCTGAGAAATCCAAGAGCAAGGTGCTGGAAAATTTGGTGTCATAGATGGTGCCTTCTCATAGTGTTCTCACATGGTGGATGGGCAAGGCAGCTCTCTAGGGCCTCTTTTATAAGTGCACTAATGCCATTCATTTTATCATCTTCCAAAGGCTCTTCACCTCAAATACCATCACATTGGGGATTAGCTTTCAACAAATGAATTTTGAGGTAACACAGACATTTAATCTATTGCACCTATCTTCATGTTCACCAATCCTACTTTTGTTGCTCTTTTCTGCCTTGTTTTCTTTTATATTTTGTCTGGAATTTATATTTGTAATCAGTAGGGGAGTCAGCCTGATACAATGTAATTCATCATTACTGGAAGCTGGTGGCTTTTTATTTCAAATAAAAGAACATATAGGGATAAAAATATGGGAATACACTATGTTAAGAAAGCCCTCTCTGCTTTTTCCTTTTTTTGGCCTATTTGTCATTTGTTTCATGAAAGTGAAGCAGGCTGGGCATGGTGGCTCACGCCTGTAATCCCAGCACTTTGGGAGGCTGAGGTGGGCAGATCACGAGGTCAGGAGATTGAAACTATCCTGGCTAACACGATGAAGCCCTGTCTCTACTAAAAATACAAAAAATTAGCCGGGCATGGTGGCAGGCGCCTGTAGTCCCAGCTACTCAGGAGGCTGAGGCAGGAGAATGGTGTGAACCCAGGAGGCGGAGCTTGCAGTGAGCAGAGATCATGCCACTGCGCTCCAGCCTGGGTGACAGAGGGAGACTCCATTTCAAAAAATAAATAAATAAATAAAAAAGTGAAACAGTGTCCTATTGATTAAAAATTATATTCATATTCCCTTTTTGATGAAATTACCCTCAGATAAGCAGAACTTTGTATATATTTGCCATTAATTGTTTCAGAATTAGAAAATATTTCTACCTAAAGACACTGGAAATTAAAATGTGTACATTTGTAGGCAGCACTATCTGTTTTGTTTTTAACAGACACTTAACATGTGCCAGGTCCTGGTCTAAGCATTTTACATTTATTAACTCATTTAATTCTCACAACAACCCAATGAGGGAGGTGTGATGATTGGCCCTGTTTTCCAGATGAGGAAACCGAAGCACAGAGAGATTAAATCAGGAAGTAGCAGAGCCAGAATTTGAACCATGGCATTCTGGCATTATTAGAGTCTGCATTCTTAACTACTTTGCTCTGCTACCTCTCTCAGTTTCTACTGCGTATAATAATTATGCTCTGGGTATGTTTATACTTGTGAATTTCTCAAGTTTTTCAATAGTATCTGCCCTATTGGATTATAAACCACTTAAAGAATAGGAATCACATACTCTCTACTATGTCAGATACCCAGAAAAGGCTAAAACACAACTTTTCTTAGAAGTCTTGCTTATAAATCCTAGGCAGTATTAATCATTTTTTCTTCAGTACTTACAGTTCAGTGTTTGCCTTTCTGATGAATGACTATTGTTTTTCTGCCTTATACTGCAGCTAGTAGTTTATAGGTTTGGCCCTCCCATTAGATTGTGAGGTCATTGAGGGTAGAGACCATGCCTTCATCATTTTTGTTGACACTCTTCCCTACCCTGGCATCAGTCCACATTGAGTATAATAGATCATGTTATTCCAGAACTGTGATGGTGAAAATATGCTTCTTTTTGCCAGATGAAGAATCTTTGCATATCCATATATTTGTCTTGTTTACAATGAGAATACTTTATATTTGTGTTTTACTTTCAGCTTTCCAAAGTCCTTTCATATCTACCATCTATTTATCTTTATGGAATAAAAAAATGTCATGAGCTTTCATGTATTACTTCAGTAAATATTTCTTGAGCACCTATTATGTGCCGATACTGTTCTGGTTGTTTAGGATATAGCAATGGACAAAACAAAGTCTGTCCTTTCATGTAGATTACATTCTTGTGAGAAAGTAAAGATAATAAACCGAAATAAATAATGTGCTAGGTGGTGATAAGTACTTCGAAGAAAAATAATATGGGATAAAGGGATAGAATATGGTAGAGAGTACTACTTTAGATGGTATGATCTGGAAGGCATCTATAAGTAAGTATAATTTGAGTAGAGACCTGAATGAAGTTAAGGAGCAAATGGAAAATATATGGAGTTTAGAAGAGTTCTAGACAGAAGAATTAGCAAAGACAAAGGCCTTTAAGTTGAGAAAAACAGCAAGGAGGCCATACTGGAAGTGGGAGAGAAATGAGATGGAAAGGTGGTTGTGGTGGTAGCATATGTGGGAGATAGATCATGGAGGGCCTTGTAACATATGGTAAGGACTTTGGATTTCATTCTAAGTTCGATGGAAATCATTGAAACATTTTCTACCCCAATGAGGAGTGACATCTGAATTATGTTTAAAAAGTTTAATCTGAATGCTGTGTAGGGAATAGCTTATATGGGGAGCAAGAGTAGAATCAGAGAGACCAATTATGAGGCTGTCGAAATAACAGGCCAGAGAGTTGGCTGCTTAAACAAGGGTGGTACTAGTGGAAGTGGTAAGAAGTGTTTAGATTCTGGATATATTTGAAGTTAGAACCAAGAGCCAAGCGAACTTGCTGGGGAATTTTTATAGCGCATGAAAAAAGAGGAGTTGGAACTATTCCCACATTTTTGGTCTGAGCAATATTGTGAATGTTATTACCATTTACTGAAATGGGAAACGTTGGCAGAAGGAACAGGTTGAAACAGGGCATATGTCATTGCCTTTATTTTATACATGAGGAAACTGAGACATAGATAAAGACTTTTGATAAGCTTTGGGGGTAGAATACTGGTTGCCTTACTGCTAGCCTCAGATTTCTTCTAAATAAACGTTTCAATTTTTTTGTTATCGATTTTATCTATGGGATGATAACTTGTGTTTACTTTACAATTCTTTCAAAACAAGAGCCTGAACAGGGATATTTCAAGAGTCTTTGAAGTTTTATATATTTTCTGGGATGGTAATGGTCAAAGAGCCTAGCACCTTGTAGGTATTGAGTAATTGCTTTCTAGATTAAATTAAGGGATGATTCAATCTCATCTTCAACCTTGGTATTCTCATAAGGGAAATTATCTGTGTTGTAGTTCAGATCAATTGCATGAGTGGATAATTGCAGTTTGTCTTTCAGAAAGTAGTGATTAAGACTGGAAATAATAAGATCTGGGTTTGGACCCTGTGTCTACCCCTTACTATCTGTGTAACTTTCAGCACATCACTCTATCTTTCTCAGCTTTAGTTTTTCCATCTGTGAAATGGAATAATGCCTACTTTTCTCACATAATTATTGTAAAGATGAAATGAGATTATGTATACTTAATAGAACTAGTACACAACCGGCACATCAAACATGCAATAAAGGTTTACAGGGTGTGAATCTCAATAAAGGTTTACAGGGTCTGAATCTCAATAAAGCCACTGAGATCTCAATAAAGGTTTACAGGGTCTGAATCTCAATAAAGCCACTGAGATATTCACAAAAAATCTCCCACCCTAATACTGCACTTTACCAGGGGTCTTAGCAAACGGCACACCAGGAGATTATATCCCACGCCTAACTCGGAGGGTCCCATGCCCACAGAGCCTCCCTCATTGCTAGCACAGCAATCTGAAATCTAACTGCAGGGTGGCATCGAGGCTGGGGGAGGGGCGCCCGCAATTGCTGAGGCTTAAGTAGGTAAACAAAGCTGCTGGGAAGCTGGAACTGGGTACCGCAGCTCAAGGAGGCCTTTCTGCCTCTGTACACTCCACCTCTGGGGACAGGGCATAGCTAAACAAAAAGCAGCAGAAACCTCTGCAGATTTAAATGTCCCTGTCTGACAGCTTTGAAGAGAGTAGTGATTCTCCCAGCACAGAGGTTGAGATCTGAGAATGGACAGACTACCTGCTCAAGTGGGTCCCTGACCCCCTGAGTAGCCTAACTGGAAGAGCCTAACTGGGTGTAGCCTAACTGGAGTGGACCTCAAGCAAACTTCAGCAGACCTGCAGCTGAGGGTCCTGACAGTTAGAAGGAAAACTAACAAACAGAAAGGACATCCACACCAAAACCCCATCTGTACGTCACCATCATCAAAGACCAAAGGTAGATAAAACCACATAGATGGGTAAAAAGTAGTACAGAAAAGCTGAAAATTCAAAAAATCAGAGTGCCTCTCCCCCTTAAAGGAATGCAGCTCCTCGCCAGCAACGGAACAAAGCTGAACAGAGAATGACTTTGATGAGTTGAGAGAAGGCTTCAGCCGATCAAACTTCTCAGAGCTAAAGGAGGAACTACGAACCCAGTGCAAAGAAATTAAGAACCTCGAAAAAAGATTTGATGAATGAATAACTAGAATAACCAATGCAGAGAAGTCCATAAACGACCTGATAGAGATGAAAACCATGACACGAGAACTATGTAACAAATGCACAAGCTTCAGTAACTGACTCGATCAACTGAAAGAAAGAGTATCAGTGATTGAAGATCAAATGAATGAAATGAAGTGAGAAGAGAAGTTTAGAGAAAAAAGAGTAAAAAGAAATGAACAAAGCCTCCAAGAAATATGGGACTAAGTGAAAAGACCAAGTCTACATCTGATTGGTGTACCTGAAAGTGCTGGGGAGAATGGAACCAAGTTGGAAAACACTCTGCAGGATGTTATCCAGGAGAACTTTCCCAACCTAGCAAGGCAGGCCAACATTCAAATTCAGGAAATACAGAGAACGCCACAAAGATACTCCTTGAGGAGAACAACTCCAAGACACGTAATTGTCAGATTCACCAAAGTTGAAATGAAGGAAAAAATGTTAAGGGCAGCCAGAGAGAAAGGTCGGGTTACCCACAAAGGGAAGCCCATCAGACTAACAGCAGA
>NW_012115088.1:5353098-5353589 GCF_000951035.1 Colobus angolensis palliatus
GAAACTATTCCAATCAATAGAAAAAGAGGGAATCCTCCCTAACTCATTTTATGAGGCCAGTATCATCCTGATACCAAAGCCTGGCAGAGACACAATAAAAAAAGAGAATTTTAGACCAATATACCTGATGAACATCGATTTGAAAATTCTCAATAAAATACTGGCAAACCAAATCCAGCAGCACATCAAAAACCGTATCCACCACGATCAGGATGACTTCATCCCTGGGATGGAAGGCTGGTTCAACACATGCAAATCAATAAACATAATCCATCACATAAGCAGAACCAAAGACAAAAACCACACGATTATCTCAATAGATGCAGAAAAGGCCTTTGACAAAATTCAACAGCCCTTCATGCTAAAAACTGTCAGTAAACTAGGTATTGATGGAACGTATCTCAAAGTAATAAGAGCTATTTATGACAAACCCACAGTCAATATCATACTGAATGGGCAAAAACTGGAAGCATTCCCCTTAAAAACTGGCA
>NW_012115088.1:5355795-5362058 GCF_000951035.1 Colobus angolensis palliatus
TGGGGTGGGGGGAGGGGGGAGGAATAGCAATAGGAGATATACCTAATGTAAATGATGAGTTAATGGGTGCAGCACACCAACATGGCACATGTATACATATGTAACAAACCTGCACGTTGTGCACATGTATGTACACATGTACCCTAGAACATAAAGTATAATAATAAAAAAAACCCACATATTCCTTTTCCCAAATTATTATGTGTATTAACAGACATGTTATAAAGAATATAAGACTAAAGAGAAATGTTTATGTTTACTTTATAGGTATTGGTTTGCCTTGAAAAGGGGTTACCATGCAGCTTTTACGTATGACAGCAATACTAGTAACTTCATGGAAGAACAAATCGATCTACATAAAGAAGTTATAGATAGAGTGACTGATTTGAGCATGCTCAGACTATTTGAGACCTACCTGGAAGGCTGCCCACAATTTATTCTTCAACTCTACATTCTTCTGGGGCATGGACAAGCGAATTTCAGTCAGTGTAAGTTTTTCTTAACACCTTGTGTTAGATGGATGCCACTGAGACCTTATGTCAACTGTATAAATCTTTGACTTTAGAAATTTTTAACACTTTAAAAATCATTTATTCTTTTGAAAAGGAAGTATGGTAATATGGTTGAAATATCAAGAAGTATATGGATATATACTGTATCCATCTGCCCAGAAAGAAAACTACTATTGTTAGTTATTTGATGATTCCTTCAGAAAAGTTTTTAAAGCATATGTCCTTTTTTTCTTTTTTCCTTAACATAAATGGTAACATAAAATTAAAACTGTCTTCGTTTTTTGTGCCTCGTAGTATATCTTGGAGATCCCTTCATATTAGTACAGAAAAATTTCCCACATTCATTTTTATTTTCTGCATAGTATTTCAAATTATGAATGTACCATAATTTATTAAACAAGCTCCCTATTTATGTTAATTTAGGTTGTTTCTTATATTTAACCATTGAAAAAATGCTGCAATGAGTAATCTTATGCATAAATCACTTGCATGTAAAAAGTATATCCATTGGGTAAATTCCCAGAAGTGGAATTACTGGGTAAAAGTGTAAATGCTAAAAAACTAATGAATGTTTTGCAAGTTGGCCAATGTGTTTGCTGTTTTACAGTAGATTTGCTCGTTAAGGTAAAAATGTTCATTTTTTAAAGAAAAGCTTATTTCCATCTTCCTTTTTGAAAAGTCCTTACATAATCTGTTCCAATCAGCATTTCCCAAATATTTGCTCATCACTGCACTGAGAAATCCCTATACTTTCTTATCATTGAGCTTTTACTCATGGAATTCTCTCTCCCTTGACATTCATCTCTCTCCCCATCTCTGCTCCCTACAGATAATCAAAGACTCAATTATTCTTCAATCATTGCAGTGGAATGACTATTGAACTTTATATCTCTTTAGTGACACATGTTACATCTTTCCTTCTATTTTACTTTTTCTCTGTGTATCTTATATTCCCTACCAGATCCTCTCCCTGAAAGCTGGAATGGATTTTCTACATCTTTGTATACCTCCCAGTGCCTAAAACAATGTGTTGTTTATACTGAGGGCTCAATAAACAGTTGTTGAATAGACAAAAAAAAAAAAAAAGAAAAGTCCTTTTATAGGTAATTAACTTGAGATGTTAAAAAACGATTTATTTGCTAAATAATAGTCCCAAATTGCATTAATGACTAGAGTTCCATGTATTCTCAGATTCATTTCAGGGAGTAAGATTTTTATCTTCCCTGGAGTTCTTGCTGTCCTAGACTCACATATGATATCAGTTAAACAGTGTCTCTGTTCCCATTTTCTTGTAAACCTCTAGAACATAGTCCCTTCTAATATTTTTACCTTTACTTTGATTGTTAGGAAGACACAAAATGATTGTGTGTATGAGATCTCTATTGTGTATGAGATCTTTTTTTTTTGATGCAAATAATTCATGGGTTGGGTTCTATGTGATGCAGAACGCTTAACAGTTCTGTATTATATGGTTCTGAAGTTAGAAGTTCAAAATTTAGATCTTACAGCCTTTTTATGGGAGATCTCATGATGATTCCCAAGGACACATAGCATCTGGACTACCTATGAGATCCAGTGATAGCTATCTTTATGTTCAGTTTTCATCTATATAGTTTCTTATTGAAGTAGGAAATTGAGGTAAGTTATTCAAAAATAGCATAAAATGAGATATAATTCAATTGTCTAACAATAGAGGAATTGGTAAATAAATTATTGTAGGCTGTTAATATGGAAGATTATGTAGCCACTAGAGTGTTTACAAAGAACTTTTAATGACACAAGAAAGCGATTATAACATAGAATGTAGGCAAAAAACAGTTTATAAAATTTTCTGCTAGCACATTTTTAAGGTTACAAAGAGATTATTATATAGAAAAATATCTGGAAGAAAATATGCAAAATGTTAAGTGTGTCTGATTCTGGGTGGAGGAATTATGAATGATTGTTTTCATTTAAAAAGTACTTTTCTGAATTTCCAAATTTTCTATAGTAACTATGTACAAAATTATGTTATATGAATTCTGAAATTAAATCAGTAACAAAAAACCTGCCAACCAGAAAAAACCTTAGACCAAATGGATTCATAGCTGAATGCTATCAGATGTATAAAAAAGAGCTGGTATCAATTCTACTGAAACTATTCCAAAAAATTGAGGCGGGAATCTTCCCTAATTTATTCTCTGAGGTCAGCATCATTTTGATGCCAAAACCTGGCAGTGACACAAGAAAAAAAGAAACTCCAGGCCAGTATCCTTGATGAACATAGACACAAAATTCCTCAAAAAAGTGCTGTGATTATGGCGTGAGCCACCACATGCAACCTACAATCATTTTGTAGTCTTTGTCATGAGATCTTTGCCAAGGCCTATGTCCAGAATGGTATTTCCTAGATTTTCTTCTAGAGTTTTTATAATTTTACATTTTATGTTTAAGTTTCTAATCCATCTTGAGTTGATTTTGTATATGGTAAAAGCAAGCGGTCCAGTTTCAATGTTCTAAATATGGCTAGCCTGTTATCCCAGTATCATTTATTGAATAGACAGTCCTTTCCCTGTTGATGTCTTATTTAGTGAACATGGGAGTCCTGTATTTTCTTCACTGATGTCAGTACTTAATGCCAAATAAATTAATAAAAATCTCTGAATTAATAAGTACAGAATTAAGAATAATGTCATTGGACAAAGTTATTTTAGACTGAGCAAAAGGCATAACAAAGGCATAGTTTGACAATGGCACAAATTTAGTTTGAACAGAGTGTAAGATACAGGTTAGGGCAGCAATATGATAGAAAAAAATGTTAGAAGCAGGTAGGAAAGTGGGAAATTGGCAAAAATGTCAAATAATAGTGTCAACTAGATGAGAATAGACTATCGTGCCCTCACATTAGGAATGAAAGACCTGTTGACATCTGAAAGACAATTTAGTGAATAAATGATAAGATCAGGTACACTGCCTTGGAATCCTAGCTCCGCCACTCACTAATCTTACATATTGAAGCAAATCATGTAAACTTTTCCCCTATGCTTAAACTAAATGTAGTCTCAACTTAGTTTCCCTTAGCCACATCCCCAAAATGCCCACAGCCACTTGAACATACTAGGGGAATATGTGAGAGAAAGTAAGCAAGAGTAGAAAGAGACAGGGAATTTAATCAACTGCAATTAAAATGTCTTATTTTTGCAAATTTTATAAAAATATGTGACAAGGTGAACACATGAGTCTTTGCTAGGGTTGGAAGGAGACTGGGCAAGTAAGAGTCCCTAACATTTTAGCTTCACCATCTTATTGATATATTCATCTTTGAGGTAACAATATTGATTAGCCTTAAACTTTGATATGCTTAATATTTAGCATATATGTTATTGTATGATTTCTAGAGAAATCACCAAAGAATAAAAACAGGGCATATCATTAAAGGATATGAGTTATTAGATTGAAAGAGTGAATAAAAATAGCTCACATCAAGCACATCATTATATCATTTCAGAGAAGCAAAGAAAGATGATTCTAGAAGATTTGAGAGGAAAAAAAAGTAATGTACTAAAGATAGAAAAACTGAATGGCATGAAATTTTTAACCATAACAGTGAAATTAAAACATAATAGAACAGTGAGTTTAAAGTTTCAATGGAAAACATTTTTTTTTTAAATTTTGAATTCTATTTCTAGCAAAACTGTATATCAAGTATGAGGTTAGAATTAGGATGTTTTGAGATATACAAGGTCTCAAAAAATTTTGCTTCTGAGAAATTTTTTTCTGGAAGGCCTGGCAAAGTTGAATCAAAACATGAGGGTAAACCAAGAAAGATGATAGGAGAACAAGGAAACAGGAAGGCAATGTAGAAGAGAGAGGTGAAGGGAAGTTGCGGGAAGATTGGAAACAAGACTTAAGAGCAACTGGCTTAGAGCGGGAAGATAGTGTTCTAAAAAACCAGAAAAATAATGCATAGATGTATATAGAGGAGTTTTATTAATTAATTTGAAGATTTTGCTAAGAAATAATTATAGGGTTATGGAAACTAACCAAGTAGGGAAACAAGGCAATTGTCAACTCCAGGAATAATGAAACATTTTAAGAGAAAGGAAATATAGTGTGTTTTTTTTTTCTTTGTTTTGAAAAGTAAGCAATAAAAACACTCACTTATGTAGTTATAATAATGTGTATTAGTTCATTCTCATGTTGCTATCAAGAACTGCCTGAGACTGGGTAATTTATAAAGGAAAGAGGTTTAATTGACTCACAGTTCTGCAGTGCTGTGGTGGGGGGGCCTCAGGAAACTTACAAACATGGCAGAAGGGAAGCAAACACATCCTTTTTCACATGGTGACAGGAAGAATGAGAGCCAAATGAAGGGGGAATCCCCTTGTAAAACCATCAGATCTTGTGAGAACTTACTATCATGAGAATAGCATGGGGGAAACTGCCCCTGTGATTCAGTTACCTCTACTGTGTCACTTCCATGACATGTGGAGCTTACAGGATTACAATTCAAGATGAGATTTGGATGGGGACACAAAGCCAAACCGTATCATTCCTCTCCTGGCATCTCCCGAATCTCATGTCCTCATACTTCAAAACACAATCCTGCCCTTTCCAGCAGTCCTTCAAAATGTTAGCTCATCCCAGCTTTAACCTAAAAGTCCAAGTCTGAAGTCTCGTCTGAGACAAGGCAAGTCCCTTCCACCTATGATCCTGTGAAATCAACAGCAAGTTAGTTACTTCCTAGATACAACGTGGGTACAGGCATTGAGTAAATACACCCATTCCAAATGGGAGAATTTGGCCAAAACAAAGGTCCAACAGTCCCCATGCAAGTCTGAAATCCAGTGGAGCAGTCAAATCTTTAAGCTCTGAAATGATCCCCTTTGACTTCATGTCTCACATTCAGGTCACGCTGATGCAAGAGGTGGACTCCTATGGCCTTTGGCAGCTCTGCCCCTGTGGCTTTGCAGGGTACGTCCCCATTCCAGGCTGCTTTCCTGGGCTGGCATTGAGCGTCTGTGGCTTTTCCAGGTGCCCTGTGCAAGCTGTTGGTGGAGATACCATTCTGAGGTCTGGAGGATGGTGGCCCTCTTCTCACAGCTCCATTAGGCAGTGCCTCAGTGGGGACCCTGTGTGTGGGCTCCAACCCCACATTTCCCTTCTGTACTGCCCTAGCAGTGGTTCTCAGTTAGGGATCCGCCCCTGCAGCAAACTTCTGCCTGGAAACCAAGGCATTTCCATACATCCTCTAAAATCTAGGTGGAGGTTCCCAAATCTCACTTCTTGACTTCTGTGCCTCTGCAGGCCCAGTACCACTCGTAAGGTGCCAAGGCCTGGGACTTGCACCCTCTGAAGCAATGGCTGAAGCTTTACATTGGCCCCTTTTAGCCATAGCTAGAGCTGAAACAACTGGGATGCAGTTGTTTGCAGGATGCAGGAAACCATGTCCTGAGGCTGCACAGAGCAGGGGGGTCCTGGGTACAGCCCACAAAACCATTTTTTCATCTTAGGCCTCCAGGTCTGTGATAGAAGGGACTGCAGTAAAGGTCTTTGGAATGCCCTGCAGACATTTTTCCCATTGTCTTGGTGTCTTGGTGATTAACATTTGACTGCCTATTACTTATGCAAATTCTGCAGTGTGCTTGAATGTCTGTTCAGAAAATGGATTTTTCTTTTTTTTTTTTTTTTATTATATTTTAAGTTCTAGGGTACATGTGCATAACATGCAGGTTTGTTACATATGTATACTTGTGCCATGTTGGTGTGCTG
>NW_012115088.1:5367316-5368804 GCF_000951035.1 Colobus angolensis palliatus
GACTGGAGCTGTTCCTATTCGGCCATCTTGCTCCGCCCCCCCCCGGATTTTTCTTTTTTTACAGCATTGCCAGGCTGCAAATTTTCCAAACTTTTATGCTCTTTCACCTTTTGAATGCTTTGCTGCTTAGAAATTTCTTCTACCAGAAACCCTAAATCATCTCTCTGAAGTTCAAAATCCTACAGATCTCTAGGACAGGGCAAAATGCCGCCAGTCTCTTTGCAAAGCAAGAGTAATCTTTATTCCAGTTCCCTCCAAATTCCTCATCTCCATCTGAGACCACCTCATCCTGGACTTTATTGTCCATATCACTATCAGAATTTTGGTGAAAGACATTCAACAAGTCTCTAGGAAGTTCCAAACTTTCCCACATCTTCCAGTTTTCTGAGTCCTTCAATTCTCCAGGAAGTTGCAAACTATGCCACATTTTCCTATCTTCTTCTGAGCCCTCCAAACTGTTCCAACGTCAGCCTGTTACCCAGTTCCAAAGTCGCTTCCACATTTTTGGGTATCTTTGTTTATTTTACTTATTTATTTTTTTGTTTTACTTTAAGTTCTGGGGTACTTGTGCAGAATGTGCAGGTTTGTTACGTAGGTATACATGTGCCATGTTGGTTTGCTGCACCTATTATCCTATCATCTAGGTTTTAAGCCCCGCATGCATTAGCTGCTTGTCCTAATGCTCTCACCCCCTTGCCCGTGACACCCCAACAGGCCCTAGTGTGTGATGGTCCCCTCCCTGTGTCCATGTGTTCTCATTGTTCAACTCCCAATTATGAGTGAGAACATGGGGTGTTTCGATTTCCCTTCCTGTGTTAGTTTGCTGAGAATGATGGTTGTTAGTTTGCTGAGAATGATGGTTTCCAGCTTCTTCCATGTTCCTGCAAAGGACATGAACTCATTCTTTTTTACGGCTGCATAGTATTCCATGGCATATATGGGCCACATTTTCTTTATCCAGTCTATCATTGATGAGCATTTGGGTTGGTTCCAAGTTTTTGCTGTAGGAAATAGTGCTGCAACAAACATACATGTGCATGTCTTTATAGTAGAATGATTTATAATCCTTTGGGTATATACCTAGTAATGGGATTGCTGGATCAAATGATATTTCTAGTTCTAGATCCTTGAGGAATCACCACACTGTCCAAAGTAGTTGAACTAATTTAGACTCCCACCAGCAGTGTAAAAGTGTTCCTATTTCTCCACATCCTCTCCAGCATCTGTTGTTTCTTGACTTTTTAATGGTGTGAGTTGGTATCTCATTGTGGCTTTGATTTGCACTTCTCTAATGACCAGTTATGATGAGTTTTTTTTCATATGTTTGTTGACCACATAAATGTCTTCTTTTGAGAAGTGTCTGTTCATATCCTTCACCCACTTTTTCATGGGGTTGTTTTTTTCTTGTAAATTTAAGTTTCTTGTAGATTCTGGATATTAGCCCTTTGTCAGATGGATAGATTGCAAAAATTTTCTCCCATTCTGTAG
>NW_012115088.1:5368854-5372821 GCF_000951035.1 Colobus angolensis palliatus
CTCCCATTCTGTAGATTTCCTGTTCACTTTGATGATAGTTTCTTTTGCTGTGCAGAGCCTCTTTAGTTTAATTAGATCCCATTTGTCAATTTTGGCTTTTATAGCAATTGCTTTTGGTGTTTTAGTCATGAAGACTTTGTCCATGCCTATGTCCTGAATGATATTGCCTAGGTTTTCTTCTGGGGTCTTTATGGTTTTAGGTTTTAGGTTTAAGTCTTTAATCCATCTTGAGTTAATTTTTGTATAACATTTAAGGAAGGGATCCAGTTTCAATTTTCTGAATAAGACTAGCCAGTTTTCCCAACACCATTTATTAAATAGGGAATCCTTTCCTCTTTGCTTGTTTTTGTCAAAGATCAGATGGTTGTAGATGGTTGTAGACCTGTGGTGTTATTTCTGAGGCCTCTGTTCTGATCCATTGTTCTGTATATCTGTTTTGGTACCAGTCATGTTGTTTTGGTTACTGTAGCCTTGTAGTATCATTTGAAGCCAGGTAGCATTATGTCTCCAGCTTTGTTCTTTTTGCTTAGGATTGTCTTGGCTATATGGGCTTTTTAAAAATTCCGTATGAAATTTCAAGTAGATTTTCTAATTCTGTGAAGAAAGTCAGTTGTAGCTTGATGGGAATAGCATTGAATCTATAAATTACTTTGGGCAGTATGGCCATTTTCATAATACTGATTCTTCCTATCCATGAGTATGGAGTGTTTTTTTCCATTTGTTTGTGTCCTCTTTTATTTCCTTGAGCAGTGGTTTGTAGTTCTTTTTGAAGAGGTCCTTTGCGTCCCTAGTAAATTGTATTCCTAGGTATTTTATTCTCTTTGTAGCAATTGTGAATGGTAGTTCACTCATGATTGGGCTCTCTGTTTGTCTATTATTGGTGTACAGGAATGCTTGTAATTTTTGCACATTGATTTTGTATCCCGAGACTTTGCTGAAGTTGCTTATCAGCTTACGTTTTTGGGCTGAGATGAGGGATTTTCTAAATATACAATCATGTCACCTGCAAACAAAGACAATTTGACTTCCTGTCTTCCTATTTGAATACCCTTTATTTCTTTCTCTTGCCTGATTGCTCTGGCCAGAACTTCTAATACCATGCTGAATAGGAGTGGTGAGAGAAGGCACCCTTTTCTTGTGCTGGTTTTCAAAGGGAATGCTTCCAGCTTTTGCCCATTCAGTATGATATTGGCTATAGATTTGCCATAAATAGTTCTTATTATTTTGAGATACGTTCCATCAATACCTAGTTTATTGAGTGTTTTTAGCATGAAGGAGTGTTGAATTGTATTAAAGACCTTTTCTGCATCTATTGAGGTAATCATGTGGTTTTTGTCTTTGGTTCCATTTATGTGATGGATTATGTTTATTGATTTGCCTATGTTGAACCAGCTGTGCATTCCAGGGATGAAGCTGACTTGGTCGTGGTAGATAAGCTTTTAGTTATGCTGCTGGATACAGTTTGGCAGTATTTTATTGAGGATTTCTGCATCTATGTTCATCAGGGATATTGGCCTGAAATTTTCTTTCTTTTCTTTTTTTTTTTGTGTCTCTGCCATGTTTTGATGACAGGATGATGCTGGCCTATAAAATTAGTTAGGGAGGAGTCCTTCTTTTTCTGTTATTTGGAATAGTTTCCCAAGGAATGGTACCAGCTCCTCTTTGTACCTCTGGTAGAATTCAACTGCAAATCCCTCTGGTCCTGGGCTTTGTTTGGTTGGTAGGCTCTTAATTACTGCCTCAACTTCAAAACTTGTTATTGGTCTATTCAGGGATTTGACTTCTTCCTAGTTTAGTCTTGGGAGGGTATATGTGTCCAGGAATTTATCCATTTCTTCAAGATTTTCTAGTTTATTTGTATAGACGTGTTTATAATATTCTCTGAGGGAAGTTTGTATTTTTGTGTCATCAGTGGTGATATCCCCTTTAATTTTTTTTTTTTTTTTTTTTTTGGAGACAGAGTCTTGCTCTGTCACCTGGGCTGGAGTGCAGTGGCCGGATCTCAGCTCACTGCAAGCTCCGCCTCCCAAGTTTACGCCATTCTCCTGCCTCAGCCTCCCGAGTAGCTGGGACTACAGGCGCCCGCCACTTCACCCGGCTAGTTTTTTTTTTTATTTTTTTTAGTAGAGACAGGGTTTCACCATGTTAGCCAGGATGGTCTCGATCTCCTGACCTCGTGATTCGCCCGTCTTGGCCTCCCAAAGTGCTGGGATTACAGGCTTGAGCCACCGTGCCCAGCCTTAATTTTTTATTGTGTCTATTTGATTCTTCTCTCTTTTCTTCTTTATTAGTCTTGCTAGTGGTCTATTTTGTTAATCTTTTCAAAAACCCACCTTCTGGATTCAATGATTTTTTGAAGGGTTTTTCATTTCTCTATCTCCTTCAGTTCTTCTCTGAGCTTAGTTGTTTCTTGTCATCTGCTAGCTTTTGAATTTGTTTGCTCTTGCTTCTCTAGTTCTTTTAATTGTGATGTTAGGGTGTTGATTTTAGATTTTTCTTGGTTTCTGATGTGAGCATTTAGTGCTATAAATTTCCCTCAAAACACTGCTTTAGCTGTGTCCCAGAGATTCTGGTACGTTGTGTCTTTGTTCTCATTGGTTTCAAAGAACTTATTTATTTCTGACTTTATTTTGTTATTTACTCCATAGTCATTTGGGAGCAGGTTGTTCAGTTTCCATGTAGTTGTGCAGTTTTGAGTGACTTTCTTAATTCTGAGTTCTAATTGATTGCACTGTGGTCTGAGAGACTGTTTGTTATGATTTTCATTCTTTTGCATGTCCTGAGGAGGGTTTTACTTCGAATTACGTGGTCAATTTTAGAATAAATGCTATGTGGCACTGAGAAGACTGTATATTCTGTTGATTTGGGATGGAGAGTTCTGTAGATGTCTATTAGGTCCTCTTGGTCCAGAGCTGAGTTTAAGTCCTGATTATCCTTGTTAATTTTCTGTCTCATTGATCTAATATTGACAGTGGGGTGTAAAGTCTCCCACTATTATTGTGTGGGAGTCTAAGTCTCTTTGTACATCTCTAAGAACTTACTTTATGAATCTGGGTGCTCCTGAGTTGGGTGCATATATACTTAGGATAGTTAGCTCTTCTCGTTGCATTGATCCCTTTACCAATATGTAATGCCCTTCTTTGTCTTTTTTTGATATTTGTTGGTTTAATGTCTGTTTTATCAGAGACTAACATTGCAACTCCTGATTTTTTTTTTTTTTGCTTTCCTTTTGCTTGGTAAATATTCCTCCATCCCTTTATTTTGAGCCTATGCGTGTCTTTGCTTGTGAGATGGGTCTCCTGAATACGGCACATCAATGGGTCTTGATTCTTTATCCAACTTGCCAGTTTGTGTCTTTTAATTGGGGCATTTGGCCCATTTACATTTAAGGCTAATACTGTTATGTGTGAATTTGATCCTGTCATCATGATGCTTGCTAGTTATTTTGTACATTAGTTGATGCAGTTTCTGCATAGTGTCATAGGTCTTTATATTTTCATGTGTTTTTGCAGTGGCTGGTACCAGTTTTTCCTTTCCATATTTAGTGCTTCCTTCAGGAGCTCTTGTAATGTATGCCTGGTGGTGACAAAATCCCTCAGCATTTGCTTGTCTGTAAAGAATTTTATTTCTTCTTTACTTATGAAACTTAGTTTGGCTGGTTATGAAATACTGAGTTGAAAGTTCTTTTGTTTGAAATGTTGAATATTGGCTCCCACTCTGTTCTGGCTTGTAGAGTTTCTGCAGAGAGATCTGCTGTTAGTCTGATGGGCTTCCCTTTGTAGATGACCTGACCTTTCTCTCTGGCTACCCTTAACATTTTTTCCTTCATTTCAGCCTTGGAGAATCTGATGGTTATGTGTCTTGTGGTTGCTCTTCTCAAGGATTATCTTAGTCATGTTCTCTGTATTTCCTGAATTTGAATGTTGGCCTGTCTTGCTAGGTTGGGGAAGTTCTCCTGGATAATACC
>NW_012115088.1:5377306-5416306 GCF_000951035.1 Colobus angolensis palliatus
AATGACTACTGGGTACATAACGAAATGAAAGCAGAAATAAAGATGTTCTTTGAAACCAATGAGAACAAAGATACAATATACCAGAATCTCTGGGACACATTTAAAGCAGTGTGTAGAGGGAAATTTATAGCACTAAATGCCCACAAGACAAAGCAGGAAATATCTAAAATTGACACTCTAACATCACTATTAAAAGAAGCCTGATTTCATTAAGTTGATCTTCAAACTCTGATATTTTTCCTTCTGCTTGATTGATTTGGCTATTGATACTTGTGTATACTGCACAAAGTTCTCGTGCTGTGTTTTCCAGCTCCATCAGTTCATTTATGTTCTTCTCTAAACTGATTATTCTAGTTAGCAGTTCCTGTAACCTGTTATCAAGGTTCTTAGCTTCCTTGCATTGCATTAAAACATGCTTCTTTAGCTCAGAGGAGTTTGTTGTTACCCACCTTCTGAAGCCTACTTCTGTCAATTCGTCAAACTCATTCTCTATCCTATTTTGTGCCCTTGCTGGAGAGGAGCCGCGATCCTTTGTAGGAGAAGAGATATTCTGGCTTTTGGAATTGTCGGCATTTTTGTGCTGGTTATTCCTCATCTTTGTGGATTTATCTACCTTTGATCTTTGATGCTGATGACCTTTCGATATGTTTTTTTGGGTGGGTGTCCTTTTTGTTGATGTTGATGTTGATGTTGATGTTGCTTTCAGTTTGTTAGTTTTTCTTTTAACAGTCAGGCCCCTCTTCTGTAGATCTACTGGAGTTTTCTCATGGTCCAATCCAGACCCTTTTTTCCTGGGTATCACCAGCAGAGGCTGCAGAACAGCAAAGATTGCTGCCTGCTCCTTCCTCTGGAAGCTTCATCCCAGAGGGCACCAGCCTTATGCCAGTTGGAGCTCTACTGTATGAGGTGTCTGTCAATCCCTGCTGGGAGGTACCCCCTAGTCAGGAGGCATGGGGGTCAGGGACCCACTTGAGGAGGCAGTCTATCCCTTAGCAGAGCTTAAATGTTGTCCTGGGAGATCCACTGCTGTCTTCAGAACCAGCAGTTGGGAATGTTTAAGTCTGCTGAAACTGCACCCACAACCACCCCTTCCCTCAGGTGTTCTGTCCCAGGGACATGGGAATTTTATCCTCAAGCCCCTGACTGGGGCTGCTGCATTTTCTTCAGAGATGCCTTGCCCAGTGAGAAGGAATCTACAGAGGCATTCTGGTCATAGCCATTTTACCGTGTTGTGGTGAGTTCTGCCCAATCTGAACTTCTGGGCTTCCTCAACACTCTCAGGGGAAAACCACCTACTGAAGCCTTAGTAATGGTGCACACCCTCCCCGCACTGATCATCCAAGTCGCTCATCCAAGTCGATTTCAGACTGCTATGCTGGCAGTGAGAATTTCAAGCCAGTGATTCTTAGCTTGCTGGGCTCCCTGGGTGTAGGACCCACTGAGTGAGACCACTTGGCTCCCTGGCTTCAGTTGCCTTTCCAGGGGAGTGAACAGTTCTGTCTTGCTGGGGTTCCAAGTGTCACTGGGATAGGAAAAAAAAAAAACCTCCTGCAGCTAGCTTGGTGTCTGCCCAAACAGCTGCCCAGTTTTGTGCTTGAAACCCAGAGCCCTGGTGGTGCAGGCACATGAAGGTTCTCCTGTTCTGTGGGTTGCAAAAACCGTGGGAAAAGCATAGTATCTGGACCTGGTAGCACAGTCCCTCATGACTTCCCTTGGCTAGGTGAGGGAGGTCCCTGGCCCCTTGCACTTCATGGGTGAGGTGACACCCCACCCTGCTTCTTCTCACCCTCCATGGTCTGCACCCACTGTCTAACCAGTCCCAATGAGATGAACTGGTATCTCAGTTGGAAATGCAGAAATCACCCACCTTCTGTGTTGGTCTTTCTGGGAGCTGCAGACTGGAGCTTTTCATATCCGGCCATCTTAGTCTGGGTTCTCTGTTTTTGGGTATCTTTATAGCAGAACTCCACTTCTGTTACCAATTTACTGTATTAGTATATTCTCATGCTGCTATAAAGAACTGGCTGAGATTGGGTAATTTATAAAGAGAAGTTTAATTGACTCACAGTTCTGCAGTGCTGGTAGGGGCCTCAGGAAACTTACAATCATGGTGGAAGGGGAAGCAAACACATCCTTCTTTACATGGCAACAGGAGGAAGAATGAGAGCAAAATGAAGGCAGGGACCCTTTATAAAACCATCAGATCTCATGAGAACTTACTATCATGAGAATAGCATGGGGGAAATTTCCCCTGTGATTCAGTTACCTCCCACCGGGTCCCTCCCATGACATGTGGGAATTATGGGATTACAATTCAAGATGAGATTTGGGTGGGGACACAAAGCCAAACCATATCATAAGGCAAACACCAAATATTTACCAAAAATTTTGATGTTGCTCTTTTGGGTGGATGGGGGAGGAAGAGGAAAATGGAAGAAGTGTGTGTATATATGTGTGTATGTGTTAACATTTCCTCTTCCAAATAGGAAATCAATAAACCGTGTACAAAATAAATTAAGCACTATATATTTTATTTATAAATATGACAATAGATGTCAGGAGAAAAGCTAGAAGAGTTAATAGTGATTTCTTCTGGGGGTTACAATTGAGGGGTGAGGAGATGTAGAGCAAGGTACCATTTTTCTTATATACTTTGTAGAACTTTTTGACTTTTTTTTTTTTTTTTTAGACGGAGTCTCGCTCTGTCGCCCGGGCTGGAGTGCAGTGGCCTGATCTCAGCTCACTGCAAGCTCCGCCTCCCGAGTTTACTCCATTCTCCTGCCTCAGCCTCCCGAGTAGCTGGGACTACAGGCGCCCGCCACCTCGCCCGGCTAGTTTTTGTATTTTTAGTAGAGATGGGGTTTCACCGTGTTAGCCAGGATGGTCTCGATCTCCTGACCTCGTGATCTGCCCGTCTCGGCCTCCCAAAGTGCTGGGATTACAGGCTTGAGCCACCGCGCCCGGCCACTTTTTGACTTTTAAAAACGATGTACGAGAGGACTTAAAAAAGTTCATGGGGCTGGGTGTGGTGGCTCATGGCTGTAATCCCAGCACTTTGGGACGCTTAGGCAGGCAGATCACTTGAGGTCAGGAGTTCAAGACCAGCCTGGCCAGCACTGGAAAACCCTGTCTCTACTAAAAATACAAAAATTAGCTGGGCATAGTAGTGGGCACCTGTAATACCGGCTACTCAGGAGGCTGAAGCAGGAGAGTCAATTGAACCCAGGAGGCGGAGGTTGTAGTGAGCCTAGATTGTATCACTGTACTCCAGCCTGGGTGACACAGTGAGACTCCATCTCAACAACAACAAAACAACAACAACAAAACAACAAAATGTTCATGGAAAATGCATATTATGAAAAAAACTATGAATGGATTTTACATTTTCCTTCTCCCCAGATAAACTCAGTCTAATTTGTTATAATGTGTCTGAGCAGAATCCAATTTGAGGCACTAAGAAGGATAAGATAGCAGTTTGAAAAGTGCCCCATCACAACAATATGAATTCTGTTAATATTCAAATTGAAGCAAGAACACACATCAAATTTATGGTTAAGCTTGGTTGGAAGAATAGTTAAATCATTGATACTTTGTGAATACTTTATGGGGACAATGCCCCAAAGAAATCAGCAGCTTACAAATAGATAACTCATTTTAAGAATGGATGAAACAATGTTGAACACCTTAGTGGCAGATCATCCACGTCAGTACATGAAGAAAAAATTAATTTTGTTTGTTCCTGAATTGCAGAGGGCTGACAACAGCAGAAACATTTATAGCCCACACCACAGACATCTCACTTGGTTCAGCACACAGATTTCTGAATGACAAATTACAGTTGAGCAAACTTTTCACTCAGTGGGTGCCCAAACTGTTGCACCCAGATTAGCTGCAGGTAAGAATAGAGCATTCAATGAAAATTTTAAACAAATGGTATTAAGATCCTGAAGCATTTCTTTGAAGAATTGTAATAGTAGATGAAACATGGCTTTACCAGTATGATTCTGAGGACAAATTACGATCAAAGGAATCGCTACTAAGAGGTGGAAGTGGTCCAGTCAAAGCAAGAGTGGATTGGTCAAGAGCAAAGGTGCCAAAGTTTTTTGGGATGCTCAAGACATTTAGCTTGTTGACTTTCTGGAGGGCCAAAGAACAATAACATCTGCTTATGGTGAGTATTCTGAGAAAGTTAGCTAAAGCTTTAGCAGAAAAATGCCCAAGGAAGCTTCACCAGAGAGTCCATCTCCATCATAGCAATGCTCCTGCTCCTCCTCTCATCAAACAAAGGCAATTTTGTGAGAGTTTTCATGGGAAATCATTAGACATCCACCTTACAGTCCTGATTTGGCTTTTTTTTTTTTCTTTTTTCTTTTTTTTTTTTGAGACAGTCTGCTCTGTTGCATGGGCTGGCATGCAGTGGCGCAATCTTGGCTGACTGCAAGCTCAGTGGCCTCCCAGGATCACACCATTCTCCTGCCTCAGCCTCCTGAGTAGCTGGGACTACAGGTGCCTGCCACCATGCCCGGCTAATTTTTTGTATTTTTAGTAGAGATGGGGTTTCACCGTGTTAGCCAGGATGGTCTCGATCTCCTGACCTGGTGATCAATCGGCCTTGGCCTCCCAAAATGCTGGGATTACAGGTGTGAGCCACCATGCCCGTCCTGATTTGGCTTTTTCTGACTTCTTTTTGTTTCCTTAAAAAATCTGTTAAAAGATACTCATTTTTCTTGAGTTAATAATGTAAAAAAAGACTGCATTGACATGGTTAAATTTCCAGGACCCTCGATTCTTTAGGGATGAACTATGTGGCTGGTATCATGGTTTATAGAAATGTCTTGATCTTGATGGAGCTTATGTTAAAAAATAAAGTTTATATTTTTTGTTTTTATCTTTTAGTTCCATTTTCCATGAACTTTTGGAAGTCCCTTTGTGTATGTGTTAATCTGATAAAAATTAAAACTGATTATAAAAAAGATATCATGGGGCAATTTAGGGGAAAATTATGTTTTAACTAAAATGTTTTTGAATTAAAAAGACAAGTTTTTTTTTTTTCAGGACTTCAGAGTTTTATTATTACTCAAGTCAGTCTTCCCTAGCATTTGGGGATCAGAGTTTTTTGTTTGTTTGTTTTGAGACCGAGTCTCTCTCTGTCACCCAGGCTGGAGTGCAGTGGCATGATCTTGGCTCACTGCAACCTCCACCTCCCAGGTTCGATTGATTCTTCTTCCTCAGCCTCCTGAGTAGCTGGGACTACAGGCGCACAGCCCATGCCCGGCTAATTTTTATATTTTTAGTAGAGACAGGGTTTCACCATATTGGCCAGGCTGGTCTCGAACTCCTGACCTCATGATCTGCCCGCCTTGGCCTCCCAAAGTGCGGGGATTACAGGCATGAGCCACCACGCCTGGCCTGGGGATCAGGGTTTTTAAGGACAACTTAGTGGGTAGGGGAAGCCCATGAGCTGGGAGTGCTGATTGGTCAGGTCAGTGATGAAATCATAGGGAGTAGAAGCTGTCTTCTTGTGCTGAATCAGTTCTTGGGTGGGGGCTACAAGATCAGATGAGCCAGTATATCAATCTGGGTAGTGCCACTTGATCCATCAAGTGCAGGGTCTGCCAAAATATCTCAAGCACTGATCTTAGGAGCAGTTCAGGTAGGGTCAGAATCTTGTCGCCTTCAGCTGCATGACTCCTAAACCATAATTTCTAATCTCATGGCTAATTTGTTAGTCTTACAAAGGGGTTGTTTAGTCCTCAGGCAAGAAAGAGGCTTGTTTTGGGAAAGGCCTGTTATCTTTTCTTAAACTACAAACTAGAAACTATGCTTCTCCCAAAGTTAGATCAACCTATGCCTAGGAATGAACAAGGAGAGCTTGGAGGTTAGAAGCAAGATGGAGTTGGTTACGTCAGGTCTCTTTCACTGTCTAAGGTGTAATTTTGCAATGGCAGTTTCAGTCCCTCTCTTTAGGTTTTATACCTCTTAATCTTAAGGTGTTGGCTAATGAAGATGGAAAAAGGGCGAAGATTTCTCTAACTTCTTCCTGCTGATCAGGGGCATAGTGGTGGTAGGTGTTGACCCCAAGGTGAGAGGAGTGGAACCACTTTACAACTGTCTGATCATATTCACACAGGGCAGGCTGGGCTTCCAAGGCTTTCATGTTAAAGGTGTTAATATTGTCATCTATAGTTTTAGTACAGCATTTAAGGGGATAGCAATAAGGTAAATGATGAACTCTAAGATAAGGAGTGCAATTCCCAGTTTTAAAAGTAAAAATCTGAGAGCATTAGTTTGGGAACTTGTAGCCCACAAAGAATTTAGGATTTTGTCCAAACTGCAGAAAAAAACCTCAAGAACAGTTAACAACAGGTGTTCTATAGTTTTTTCTTTTGAAGCATAATTTTTCTCTCTCCAGTCCCCATTTTTATGAAAAACAAATCATGATAGAACTAATTTGTTTACAAAATGAACTTTAGTCTTATTGTAATTGGTCTGATTATTGCATACAGTGCAGCAAGATTATTTTTCACATAGGCTTTTTAAAATTGGCTTTGGTGGAACTCTGTTCCATAGGGAATCTCAGATAAGATTTTTTTAAAGCCGAGCCCAGCCATGGGCTTGTACCTCAAATACCTATGAGCTGGGAAAATTCCTCTCCTCTTGAGGTCCCAGGATAACTTGGGGCTCCTAGGGCTGTTAGAAAGTGACATTCTTTACTTACTGCAGGTCAGGAACCTTGTACAGGGACTGTGTAGACAGAGTATGAGGCCAGATTTCCCTAGGGGCTGTTATTGGCTCTGTAGGTCAACCTTGATTATTTAAAGAAAGTATGCCATTCTAGTCAAAGTCTTGGTAAAATAACCAGTTTCTCCAATTGTGTCCTGTTACAAAAGAAAACAGATTCTTATTGCACTTATGCAAATAACTATATTGCTGTAAGTTGAGAATACTCACAGATAGTTTCCAAATTCTGGATAAATTAGGTAGAGAAACAAATATGCTCCAAATTTTGTTCATAGGAATGTATTTTACTAAATTGTTAAAAGCTGTAAATAGCTCAAAAGTTTTCTTGGCTCTGGAAACAAAAAGGATCAGCAATGTTTTATGCAAAAAAGTCAGAAAAAGATTATTTTAGTCTTCTAATAGTTCAGTTAACTCCTGTTCTGCTTGATATTCATGAATATTTCAGCTCTCCATGGGAGTCTTGGAAGTTTTTTCTCTTTATTCTAATGTCATAGTCCCCAAAGTTATAAGAAACTTGCATTCAAGAGTACCTGTCAATGTTTTATAGCTGATTAGGAAACCACCATTTAAAGAGGATCAAAATAAGGCAACAATTGCCTATGGATGACAAAAATCTTAAGGTAGCCATAGTTAAAGACACAATTGACAAGAAAATGTGTTACCTCTGTGGCACACAATAATTTAACATAATTATAATTCTTAATGATATCATATACTAAGTCATATCAGAAGTGTAGGAGTTTCACATAATTTTGGAGCATATACCTAGAACACATTTACACAAATATAGCCCGAAGAAAGCCAAACACCATTTTAAATTTGACAGTGCTTCCTGTATGATTTTTATACCAAATAAGCCAACACATCATTTTTGGACTTCAGGGGCCTAATGTCCAAAGGATTAATTAGGTCAGAAAGTGACATACTTTATAATTTGATTTTGGAAAGTTTGTCAGATATCCAAAGGCATAAAACACTGGATATCACAAAATGGGATCACAGTTTATTTACTTATCCGAGGTGGTAACTCAAAAAAAATATTTTTAAGGCAAAACCCTTTACTCTGATAGAAGAGTTTTAGTTTTCCAAACAAGACCCAATGGAGATAGCATGAGGCCAACTGATATCTTGTCCTTCCTCCCCCTTTTTCCCTGCCATTTACCCAAAGGGGCAAAAACCCCCCTTTCATTATCTTTTAATATTACATAAAAATCTTTTTCAAATGAGAAAACCAAATTTCATGTTTGCATTAGTGCATCTTCAATGTTAAAGCTAGTTTTTTAAATAAAATATTATAAATCTGTATAGTTTAAATTAGTTTGACCATAAGGTAATATTTTTATAAACTTTTTTAGAACCCTTTACAGTTTTCTCCATAGAGCTCTTTTTTTTCTAAAGAAAAATTCTTTTAAATTTCTTGTTACCAGACTCTAGCCAGAAGAGCCAATATTTCTGGCTTTTGAATTCTACCATAAGTAACTTTCCACATGAAATTAATAACTTTTAACTAAGGTTGTAACTTAACGATGGATGCATAAAGTGTTTTAAAGAGATGGTAAGCATTTTTTAAAAAAAGGAGATTTATAATCTCCCCAAGGGTAGTTCAGAGAAAGGAAAATTCAAGACAGGAAATCAGAAGTGATTGTTGAGGGGAAAAAAACCTTAATATGTGGCAAAGTTACACACATAATAAACCAGAGAGAAATTATTCCGGAAGCCAAGAATTGAATCTGGACTACCATTGTCAAAAAACAAAGCCTTAGCTACTGAGCTACACAGCATCGAGCGGTTTCTACTCCTCTTCCCAGAAGAAGTCTAGAGCAGCCAATTTCAAGCTTGCAAAGGCTCTTGACTGCTTAAGATAATTTTAGGGCTATGATATGAACCATAAAATTTCTGTCCTCTGGATGGCAGAAACCAAGGGAAAGTATCCCCACATGGTTGCAAGGTTTAAGTTCTTAAGGACACAAAACAAGATGGAGAAATTTCATCCAGTATTGGTTTCAGGGACCCACAGCAAAGTTTGTAACTGACCAGCCTGCTGGGGCTGGCTTGAAAAGCAGTCTTATAGGGGCCCTAAACCCTCATTGTATCCTGTGATACCTATTACAGAATAACACAGAAAGACAAATTCTTAGCACAGAGCACACCAGATTTGCTACAGCCTAAGGCTAGTTTCACAAATCCTTTTTTCTATCAATCAGACTCATGCAGAGGAGACAAATAGTGATGTCTACCATTTACATACACACACAGAGAAGGAGCGAGAAAGAGACCAGAAACTTGGCTGGTAAGAATTTCATATGCTTGTTTTTTTTTGCTGGCATACCAGGTTTCCAGGTTCCTTTTCTCTGCAGCTTCCAGAAGAATGGAGCAACTTTTGATGATCCTGCTTGATGTGCCATAGCTGTGGGGTTCAAGCCACTTTACAAAAGCCACTTTTTCTGTTTTATGGAATCATAGACAAAAGATTCTCAATTGTGCAAGATGTTGCCTAATGGGCTGCATGGGGGAACCGAATTAACATTTTCCATTCTAGCAAAATACACATAACAAAACAGACACCAGTCATCTCATTTAGCATCCAGTATCAACCTGTCAAAGCTCAAACTTTCTCCTGTTGGTCCCCTGTTGACTTTGATCTACTCCAGGTGGGGAAGGATGACCTCTGAATGGTAATTCACAATGGGTGGTCTCTGGGCAAGGTGAAGAGCGGATAGTCACCTTGAGACAGGCCTGTTGAGCATTCTTTCAGGCTCATGGAATGTAACTAGACAAGGAAAGTTCTCTGAGTTAGGACTGTGGAACTTCTGTAGACAATTCCTTCTGAGATCCCCTCCACATGTACAAACATACACTAAGACAAGAAGGACAGAAGGCCTTCCAAATCAGATTCCTAATCAAGAACTCCAAGAGTATCTCATCCAAACTATCCTCCTATTCTCAGTCTGAGAAATCTCCCTGAAATCTTCCTGATTGAGGAGAAGTCTCCTGAACCAAGACTTCCTACTAGTTAGGGAGAGCCAACCATGACTCCCCAGGAGCTGAACCGAGACAGATACCCCCCAGTGGGGCTATAGACAAACCAAGACCCCCAAAGGAGCTGAACTGAGATAGACACCCCATGGTGGAGCTACAAACAGATACCCCGCAATGGGGCTGTGGACAGACACCCCATCATGGGGCTACAGAACCATTTGGGAGAAGGAAGGAGGCATTGGCAGTGCCTAGGATACTCACCAAACCAGACACCTTGTAATGGGGTTACAGCTACAGACACTCTGCCATGGAGCTATAGATACCCTGTGAGGGGGCTACACTAACAGGATGTCTCACCAGGACTATTTCTTTATTATAGTTAAATCCATGCACATTGGGTGGGCAGCACTGCCAAGAGTAGCAGAGTCAGCCCCCAGTCCTAGAGAACTAGGCAGCCACTTGGGCTGGCCTCTGGATCCATTGCCAGAGTGGGACTGCTGAACCATGGGCTGGTAGTCACAAGGGCATTCCTGGATGATCCCGCAGATTTGTAACCACCCTGTGGGTTCACCTTGCCGCTGCATGGACAGAACCAATTTATCATGATGGGAATTACAATAGAGAAAGAGTAATTCATGCAGAGCCTTCTTTGCAGTAGACTGGAGTTTTATTGTTAATCACATCAGTCTCCAAAAAAGTTTGACTAATGAGGTACAGTGGTGTATGCTAAAACCAAGAAAGCACGCAAATGCATTTATAAAGGTCCTGTCCTCATTTTCTTCATCAATAGATAAATTTTTGTAAGTCTGCCTTTCAGTCATATTATATAGAAAGTGGTAGGCGAGGTGCAGTGGCTCATGCCTGTAATCCCAGCACTTTGGGAGGCTGAACTGGGTGGATCGCTTGAGGTCAAGAGTTCGAGACCAGCTTGGCCAACATGATGAAACCCCATCTGTACTAAAAATACAAAAATTAGCTGGGTGTGGTGATGTGGGCCTGTAGTCCCAGCTACTCAGGAGGCTGAGGCAGGTGAATTACTTGAACCCAGGAGGTGGAGGTCAATATTGCACCACTGCACTCCAGCCATGGTGACAGAGTGAGACTCCATCTCAAAAAGAAGGAAAGAAAGAAACGAAGTGGCAATTAACTTACTTTTCTGTTATTTGTTGAGAAAAAATGGGGTGGAGATGTAAATCCTACAGAAATTTGTAAGTTTTAGAGCATACTCATTCACTTGTTTCAATATCTTCAGGATATGGGAAGTTGGGCTTGTTTAATATCTCATATTAAGTTTTCTGTTTAACCCTCTTTCTCTCTCTCTACCCCTCCTCCTCCCCTTCCCTTACCCCTGCTTGAAGCTATTATCTCTTAGTGAATTGGGTGTATGCCTAAAATCGCAGTCAAAAAACCTAGAAAAACTAGGATTATAAGTGTAGTCTCTTAACTCACAGAGTATATCAGTTGCTCAATAAAATTTTTCCCATGAATTAAAAAAAAATCATAATAAAGCAGTCTAATATAGTGGATAAATCTATCCATTTTGGAATCAGGTTCAAATCTCAGTTCTGCAACTTGCTAGCGTCGCAGCTTGGGTCAAGCAGTGTATCTCTCCAAGCCTCAGTTCCCTCGTATGTAATATGTGACATATTAATGTCTACTTCAGAAGATTAGATGAGATGAGTAAAGTACCTGACGTGTTTGTGGGTGTGTGTATGTAGATATAGCATGTATGGGATATAGTAATTTAATATTTTATTGTTATTCCTATAACAATATCTTTTTCATTTTTTTGTTTTGTAGATGCGGCTATCATGGTCTCTTGCTGTGCTATTTCTTGGTCAACTGTTGATTATCAAGTAGCTTTAAGAAAATCCTTACCTGACAAAAAGCTTCTTAATGGATTATGTCCCAAAATCACATATCTCTTTTACAAGTTTTTTACATTATTATCATGGATGCTGAGTGTTGTACTTCTACTATTCGTAAATGTTAAGATAGCTTTATTTATGTTGTTATTTCTTTGGTTGTTAGGTGTAATATGGGCATTTAAAAAGAACACCCAGTTTTGTACTTCTGTAAGTATGGAATTCTTATATAGGATTGTTGTTGGATTCATTCTTATCTTTACATTTTTTAATATTAAGGGACAGAATACCAAGTGTCCAATGTCTTGTTATTATATTGTTAGGGTACTGGGCACTTTGGGGATATTGATTGTATTCTGGGTTTGCCCTCTCACTATTTTTAATTCAGACTATTTTATGCCTATCAGTATCACTATAGTTCTTACTCTTCTTCTTGGAATTCTTTTTCTTATTGTTTATTATGGGACTTTTCACCCCAACAGAAGTGAAGAAACAAAATGTGATGAAATTGATGGAAAACCAGTTATAAGAGAATGTAGAATGAGATATTTCCTAATGGAATAAGCTATTCATTTATGATATATATTTTCTTATATTTTATTTCATTGGTTAGTAAAGAAAATGTGTGTTATGTGAGTGTATTGTCTCTTATTTTTGCCACCTTTAATTTGAAATTAATTATGTGAAATAGGAGGTACATAATAGTATTTTATTTTTAAAATTAATTTCTCATTTGGTTTTGAAGATCTTGGGTACTCGGATATCTTTCTACTGCCTGGTAGAGCTGCCATCTTGAGCCTGAAATGTAAGAAATGGTCTGGTTTTCATAATGAGAAGGCTGGAATTGAGCTTCCTTCCTATTTTTCTTCCTTGTTCCTGAACTAATACTACTGTACCTGTTATAGAGGACTGCAAAGGGAAGAGAAAAGCAGAACACTTTATGAGTTTTTCCTTTATTGTCTTCAGTGCATATATTTGCAGTTGGGGACAGCTTGAGTAGAGGAAAAGGGAAGGAAGGGAAAGAAGAAAACAAATTTTTAGCATCTGCTATGCTTTCATCCATGAAATCTCCAATTCATAAGTACAAAAGAGAGTTGGTATGCATTTGAGAGATTTGACATTTCATTATTTACTGGTTTCTTAGCTTTTCTGAATTAATGTACTCTTAACATAATTATATTAATCCTATTTGTGCTAAAATAGTTGTATCTAAGTCATATTTTTAAATTGTTTATATTTTTAAAAAATTATGGTAAAAACATATAAAATTTACCATCTTAATCACTTTTGTGTGTACAGTTCACCAGTGTTAACTGTATTCACCTCGTGCAACAGATCTCAAGAACTTTTTCATCTTGTAAAGCTAAGACTCTCTATTTATTGAACAAATCCCCATTTCCTCCTTTCCCAAGTCCCTGGCAACCACAATTATAATTTTTCGTTTCTATGAGTTTGACTACTTTAGATACCTTATTGCTATGGTTTGAATGTGCCCCCAAAATTTCATGTGTTTGAAATTTAATCTCCAAATATGTATGTTGATGGCATTTGGAAATGGTGGAGACTTTGGGCAGTATTTAAGATTAGATTAGATAAGGTTATCAGGATGGGTTCCCCATGATGGGACTGGTGGTTTTATAGGAAGAGGAAGAGAGACCTGAGCTAGCACACTCTTGCCCTCACTATTTGATGCCCTCTGCCATGTTATGATACAACAAGGAGGCCCTCACCAGATGCCAGTGCGATGCTCTTGGCCTTCCCAGGCTCTAAAACCACAAGTAAAGTAAACTTTTCTTTTTAAATTACCCAGTCCCTGGTATTCAGCAGAAAACACACTAAGACACATATAAGTGTAGTCATATTATATTTGTCTTTTGTTACTGGCCTATTTCATTGAGCATAATGTCTCTGAGCTTCATATTTTAGCATGTGACAAGATTTACTTTTTTTTTTTTAAGGCTGATAGTATTCCATTGTATGTATATGCCACATTTTCTTTATCCATTCATTCACTGATGAATGGATTGATGAATGGATATTTGGGTTGCTTCCACCTCTTGGCTATTGTGAATAGTGCAACAGTGAACTTGGGTTTACAAATACTTCTTTGAGATTCTGCTTTCAGTTCTTTTGGATATATACTCAGAAGTGAGATTACTTGATCACATGGTAATTCTGTTTTAAATCCTATTCAGAAGTAGGATTTCTTGATCATATGGTAGTTGTTTTGAGGAACCTTCATACTGTTTCCATAATGGCTGCACTGTTTTACAATCCCACCGATAGTGCATAAATGCCCCAGTTTCTCTATGTCCTCACCAACACATGTTGTATTCTTTTTTTTTTTTCTTTTGATAATGGTCACCCTAATGAATATGAGATGATATTTCTTTGTAGTTTTGATTTGGATTTCTTTAATGATTGGTGATGTTAAGCATCTTTTTATGTGCTTATTGGCCATTCATATATCTTCTTTGAGAACTGTCTATTTCTAAGAGTATATAAATAACTTCTATAACTGGACAACAACAAAAAAGCCTAAATAACCTGATTAAAACTGGGCAAAAACTCAGTAATATGTCCCCTATGCTACTCTTTGAGAAAGTTAATCAGTGTGAACCATTTACTCTTGTCGGAGGCAGGAAATCTTCGGTTTACCTTGGGCACATAATTCTTGTATAATTACATAGCTCCCTGTTTCTGCATGTTTGGTGTATATGTTTGCATGTATGTTTGTGGGGTGAAGGTGAGAAAAGAAGTTAAGCTGCTTGGCAGCATCTGAGTCAGAATCTCTGAGTAATAAAGAGCCAAAAGACTTTGAATCATAAAGTGAAAGTGTTCTTCGTTTGTTTTCAAATATTTAAATGTCTATGCGTTATTATTTCCCTTCAGCCTGGATAATTTATTATGGATTTTTCTATAGTTTAGGTTTGCTAGTGATGAATTCTTTTTTTATTTTTTAAAATCTGAACATATCTTTATATATCTTTCATTCTTGTAGGATATTTTTGTTGGATATAGAGTTCTGAGTTGACAGAGTTTTTCCTTCCTTTAAGCGTTTTAAAGACATCACTCCACTATTGTCTGGTCTCCATTGTTTCTGATAAAAAGTTAGTGATCATTTATATCATTATTCCCCGGTGTGTAATTTGTTTTTCTCTAGCTGTTCTTGAGATTTTTACCTTCAGCTGTTGGTTTGCAGTTGTATGACTACTGTGTTCATGTATATAGTATTTTTTTTCTAGTTTTTTCTTTGTATTTCTCCTACATAGGGTTCTCCAAGTTTCTTGAACCTGTAAATTTTTGTCTTCTCTTATATTTAGGAATTTTCTGGCTATTATTATTCTCATACTTTTTCTGCCCCTTTATCTTCTTGGACTCCACTTCCACGTGTGTTAGACCTATTGATATTCTCCCACATATTCCTGAGGCTCTGTTCATTTTTTTCCAATTTGTTTCTCTGTTCTTTAGATTGAATTTGTCTTCAGATTGACTTTCCCCCTATCTTCAATCTGCTGTTAAGTTCATATAATGAATTTTTAACATTTTTCAGATATTGTATATTTATGTTCTTGAAATTTCGTTGGGTTCTTTTTATGGTTTCTATTTATTTGCTAAAATTTTATGTATTTTTATTTATCTTAAGCATATTTTTCTTTATATCCTTGATCATATTTAAAATAGCTGCTTTAAAATCTGTCCACTAATTTCAGTACCTGGGTCATCGTGAGACTGGTCTCCATTGATTGCCTTTTCTCTTGAGTATGGGTTACATTTTCACATTTGCTCATATGGCTACTATTTTTGAATTGTGTCCTTGATGGTATGACTGATACATTTTATATCCTCTTGATTATTTTTGTTCTTCAGAGGAACATTTTTTTTCTTTTCAGCAGGCAGTAACTTGAACTTTAAGCTCTGAACTCTAAACAATCTTTATTTAACCTTCAGTGGGCTGCATAGGGTGTTCCCCTTATATGCATAGTTCAAGGTCAGCCTAAAATTTGGGCAGAATTAATATATGAAGTGAGACTTCCTTTCTGTTGGTTCTACTTTTCTCCTAGATTTTCCACCTCATTTTTCAGCAGTTGTGGTCATCGTATACTCTGTTCTCTGGGCCTTAAAACCACTAAAACTGTAGGTTTTTAAATTTGGATTTTGTGTAGTTGATGTGCTGAGTGGGGTCTGCTCTCACTCAGTGCCATTCCTTCTTCCAGATGTCGACCACTCTCCAGTGTCTGCTTGCTTTTTTTTTTGCTGTCAAGTGCTTTCAGGGAATTGTCAGTATTTTGTCCAGAGTTCATAGTGGTTATTTGTGAGAGGATTTGTGCAATAAGAGATATACCCACCTTCTTATTAATCTATAACATTTTCAGTAATCTTTCTGTAATATTTGCCAGTCTTTCTGCCAGCATTTTGGGAGGCTGAGACAGGTGGATCATCTGATGTCAGGAGTTCAAGACCACCCTGGCCAACATGGTAAAACCCTATCTCTACTAAAAATACAAAAATTAGCCGGGCTACCTCTAATCCCAGCTACTTGGGAGGCTGAGGAAGGAGAATCACTTGAACTCGGGAGGCAGAAGCTGCAGCAAGCAGAGATCATGCTATTGCACTCCAGCCTGGGTGACAGAGCGAGACTTCGCCTCAAAAATAAAATCTTTCTGTAATATTTACTTGGACAAGATGTGTAAAGCTTTTTAAATTTAACATTTAGTTCTCTCTCATCTCTAATGACCCTGATAAAAACTGCAATATAGATATTATTATCATCACTACCCTTTAACTGGGAGAACCAAGGTTCATAGAGTTTAAGTAATTTGCCAAAGTTCACACAGATCAAATCTCAGGATTTTTCACCTCAAATCCAGTTTATTTTTTGTGAAACCATGCTGTGTTTGATGAATAGGTTACCTAGAGCTATGCTTAAGTTATGCATGATTTAAAAATTACTATTTTTGTGATAGAGTCTTGCTCTGTCGTCCAGGCTGGAATGCAGTGGTGCGATCGTGGCTCACCACAACCTCCACCTCCTGGGTTCAAGTGATTCTCGTGCCTCAGCCACCCAGGTAGGTGGGACTACAGGTGTGCACCACCACGCCTGGCTAATTTTTGTATTTTTAGTAGAGATTGGGTTTTGCCATGTTGGCCAGGCTGGTCTTAAACTCTTGGCCTCAAGTGATCCACCTGCCTCGGCCTCCCAAAGTGCTGGGATTACAGGCATGAGTTACCATGCCAGGCCTAAATTATTTATTTGCCTATGATATAATTTTTAAAAAAGTTTAGCCTAAATATTTTTCAGCTTTAGCTCAAGGTAGAGCTGGAATTGTGTCTTTGTTAGCTTGAACAATCCCGTTAACAATATATGTAATGGGAAAAAGGGTAGGAAATAATATACATCTACTAAGGAGTTTGAATGCTAAGTATCCCACAGAAACATAGATTAAGTATTCATTCCATCCAACAAACGTTTTCTTATTGGTTTTATAGCCAAGAAATAAAGGGGAAGATCCTGGTCAGATGTTGTGGCTAAATAGTAAGCTTTTAAAATGAACTTTTAATATAGAATGAACTTAATTAATTTTATCCTCTTATGTTCTATATGGTTTGGTCATGGCTTTACAACACTTAAATTTCCACAACTAAATTATGAGGTTTTTCTAGATTGTTATGTGCATATAAAAGGCCTTTTGAAATTTAAAAAAGCAGAAAAATAATTATGAGCAATACTTTCATAAAAGAATACTCATATGCACCTATATACATTCACATCTTCAAATATGAATACTATCCTCATAGACTAGTGGTTCTCAACCTTTAGTGTGCATCAGAATCACCTGGAGTGCTTACTGAAACGCATTGCTGGCCCCTATCCCGAGTTTCTTTTTAGCAGGCATTAGGTAGGACTTGAAATTTGCATGTTTAAAAAAGTTCCCGGATGTTGCTGATGCTGGTTTTCTCCCCTCCCTTCTTTGAGAATCCCCGTTGACTTTTGAAGGCTATCAGTTAATAACTAGTTTCAAAACAGCCACTAGAGGGCAGTGGAACCACAGAGAAATTGGACGTGCTACTTAATTTGTTCCCTGGTTTATATGATCAACTATATATTGCTGCAAGCCAGGAGAACACCAAAGCCAAACATTAATTTCTAGCACAATATCTTTATGCTCATTTCCAATTGTAAATCTTGTCCTTGTAATTGTGGGGGTCAGAGATATATAATGCATCTCTAACTCTGCTGGCTGATGCCCCACTTAATGATTACAATAAATTCAAAGTTGGACTTTTCTAGGTGAGCATTTGCACATATACATAGTAGTCTTTGGAGTTAACATGAACCATTTGTGATTTCCCAAAGAGGCTATATTTTGCTATTAGATCTAGTTTGTTATAGAGATTATTATGTAGTTAAATGGTATCCTTCATTTTAAGATTTGTGCCTTTTATTTTGTGAAAGTGGGACTTAAGTACTTTTAAAAAATGTTAAACAGAATATAATACATAATTATATATTATATACAGTAAAATAAACAGCATGTAGTATATAATTATATTCCATAAAGAATATGATTATACATTCATATCTTCAAATATGAATACTATGCTTCTCATAGACTAGTGGTTCTCAACCTTTAGTGTGCATCAGAATCACCTGAAGTGCTTATTGAAACAGAATAAAGAATGTAGAATATAAAGAATATAATTATATATAATATAAAACATAATTATATATAAAACATAAAGTAAAATATATGTTATATACAAATATATAATAAAATATATAAAATACAATAATATATAAAATATAATTATATATTTTAATTATATTCTTCATGGAATATAAAGATCACAGAGCATAGGGAATTTGCAGTTTCTTTCTTTTAGCTATATTGCTTTGATAGTAAGAAAGAACTAGAGGAAAATGAAAAGATGTAGTTTGCAGAAATGTTGTATTTTCTTTTTGCCTAGACTGGTACAGAACTTGAAAGTTTCTTCACTGCTGTTGTTGCTGCACTTTAAAACCTCTCTCTTGATAGTCCTACGATTTGAATGTTTGTCCTCTCCAAAACTCATGCTTAAACTTAATCCCCAATGTGGCAGTACTGACAGGTGGGGCCGGTTTTTTTTTTTTTTTTTCCCAGATTCAGGAGTATATGTGCAGATTTGTTACGTGGGTATATTGTGTGATGCTGAGGTTTTAGTGTCTATTGATCCCATTGTCCAAGTAGTAAACATAGTAGCTGATAGGTAAATTTTCAACGCTTGCCCTCCTCCCTGTCTTCTCCCTTTTGGAATCCCCAGTGTTTATTGTTCCCATCTCTGTGTCCATGTGTACCCATTGTTTAGTTCCCACTGATAAGTGAGAACATGTGGTTTTCTGTTTCTGTGTTAATTCACTTAGGATAATGGCCTCCAGCTATCCATGGTTCTGCAGAGGACATGGTTTTGTTCTTTTTTATGGCTGTGTAGTATTCTGTGGTGTGTATTTACCACATTTTCTTTATTCAGTCCACCATTGATAAACACCTGGGTTGAGGCCATGTCTTTGTTATTGTGAATAGTGCTGAGATAAACATGAGTGCAGGTGACTTTTTGGTAGAATGGCTTATTTTCCTTTGGATATGTACCCAGTAATGGGATTGCTGGGTTGAATGGTAATTCTATTTTTAGTTCTTTGAGAAATCTCCAAACTGCTTTCCACAGGGGATTGGGTCATGAAGGCACTGCCTCATGAATGGATTTATCCATTCATGGATTAGTGGATTAATAGGTTAATATGTTAATGGGTTATCATGGGAGTGGTACTGGTGACTTTATAAGAAGTAGAAGAGAGACCTCAGCTAGCATAGTCAGCACCCTTCCTATGGGATGCCTGTATGACCTTGAGACTCTGCAGAGAGTTCCCACCATCTAGAAGGGCCTCACCAGATGTGGCCCCTTGACCTTAGACTTCCCAGCCTCCTGAACTGTGAGAAATACATTTGTTTCTTTATAAATTACCCAGTTTCAGGTATTCTGTTATAATCAACAGAAAACAGATTAAGATAGATAGGTAGAGTCTTAGACACCTTTCTGAGTAGTCTTAATTCTTGGCTTGAGGCAACAATTAGTTTCAATTGCAATGTAGAAATTTTTATTTAAAGTCCAAAGACTGGAGTTTGATTCCTAGACTTGACATTATTTTTTGGATGATGAGTCATTTAAGACCCAGTTTCTGCATATGTAAAATAAGAATTACATATTTAATAATAATAATAATGATGTCTCCAAGGGCTGTTGTGAAAAATCAGTGAGATACTATATGTGATGGTGTTTTGTAGACTGTTACTATCCCTAAAATTTTATGTTTTTGATATTCTTTCACCAAGATAGTATTAGTGAACTTGATTTTGATGTTGTTATTATATCTTTGTAAAATTACTTCCACATGTACGAGATAGCAATAATTATATAAAAAATTTTAGAATTATATTAATGACAGAGACAGCCCATCTGGAATGGCCTCTGTGAAGATGTGGGCTGCAGCGGGGGAGGTGTGGCTGGGGCTGCCCTGTTCTGCAGAGCCAGTGGGGGCGGGAGCAGGTGAGAGCCCTACCCTTTACTGAGTCAGTGGGGCAGGAGACCTGTGCTCCTGGATGCAGCTGTAGCTTCCCAGCTGCAGCTCTAGACCTGGGGATCCCTGCACTCTCAGGGGCCCAGGAAGCCCCCTTACCCCCACAGGCTTGGAAGTGCCTGCTCCTGCTTCCTTGTCTCTCCCCACTCCTGGCACCTTCTCTGGTGTGGAGCAAAGTTGTAGCCAAGCCTGGGTGCTATTGTGACCTGGCTGGGTGTGTGAGCACTCAGAGAGGCACTAACATGCCAGCCCCCTGCAACCTTGGCTCCCTCTAGACTTTGGGTGCTGACAAGCGTTGGAGGGAGGCTGGTAGGGGCTGAGGGTGGCTCTGTGCAGGCCTGCAGGTACCCCTTGGCATGAGGAGCCTGGGCACTGTGGATGGCATGTCGATGGTGGCAGGAGGCAGACAGGTTCCTGGTGGAAAAGGGCAAGTCCCCAGTGAAGCCCCGCCATTTAACCAGGGACAGCTTGAAGCTTGGAGGCCAGGCTGTGAGTTCTGGGTAGAATCCACTGCCTAGATGAGAACTTTATGGTGCTTTTTTCCATGGCTGCCCATGGACCAATCAGCATGCATTTCCTCCCTTCTGAGCCCACAAAAACCCCAGACTCAGCCAGACTAACAGACATTGGGAATAAGCTGTGAGAAGGAGCTACCTACTTCAGGTCTCCTCAACTCTTCAGGATGACCTGCCTGCATAAAGGAGCTACCCACCATAGTTCTGCTCTCTGCTGAGAGCTGGACACTTACCTGGATGACCTGCCTATGGAAAGGAGCTACCCACCATGGGTCTCCTCTCTGCTGAGAGCTGGACATTCCTCGGGATGACCTGGCTACAGAAAGGAGCTACCCAAAGGAGTGACCCATTTCAGGTCTCCTGAGAGATTTTCTGTTGCTCAGTGAAGATCCTCTCTGCATTGCTCGCCCTCCAGTTGTTTGTGTATCTCCTTCTTCCTGAATGTGGGACAAAAACTTGGGGCCTGCTGAATGGTGGGACTGAAAGAGCTGTAATACAAACGGGGCTGAAACATGCTCCATGCTTGCCACATTGTGGGTGATGAGAAGGAGAGAAGAGCTGTGGCCCTTCTGGGAGTCCAGACCTCAGGGCTCCCCAATCTAGGGCTGTGACACACTGTAACACCCTCTTTGGAGTTCTGTGGTTACTCGTGCCTCCAAGCTTTCAGGTGCACCACATTTCCTTTATCTAGATGTTGGTGCCTGCAGCAGAAGCCATTTGTGTTACATTTGGTCCAGTCACAGCCTCACATGGAGCCGGCATCTATGCCAGTGCCTGGAGCTGCCCCCCTGCCACAGCTGGCGTGCCTGGCTGTGCACAGTGGCTGGACTCATGCTTGCTCACTCACACACCTCTTACCACTCAATGCCTGACTCACCCTTGGCAGGCATTGGATCCAGGCCAGTAGTGCGAGTTGAGCGCAGCCTGCCAGGCCATTTGGGTGGAATGAGCCCAGCAGGTGCAAGCAAACCTGAAGCAGAGGCATCACTGGCCACAGAGGTTTCTGGCTGGTGACAGACCAGTCACCCTAGGGTGTCACTGTGACTATATAACAAATAAGCTGAATCCTTTTGCGTATAACATCTTAGTTTTTCATTAGACTGTTGTGTGTTGTATTTATTCCTGATATTTAGAAAATATAATCTACAGAGACTGTTAAATACAAGTATTGATTAGATCAGGAATAAGGCTTAAGTTGCAAATTATTTTCTGGGCTTTGGAAGTATGTATAAATGCGTGTGTATGTATGGTGTGTGTTTGCATGAATGCACTTATGTGCATGGTAGGATTTCATGAAGTATTTATTGATAAATATTATTTCTCTTATTTTTTTCTAGACTAGAGCCCCTTTAGCTATGGTTGCTTTAAGGTTAAACAATGGTTTTATTTATAGTTTTGTTTTGTGTCTGGTAGTGTGTCTTGCTAACTAGAATATGAGCTCATATAGATTAGGGATTGCATTTCTGTGTTGCTCAGTGAACTTTGCATGGAATTTCCAGGAGTTACTATTAGCAGCAGAATACTGTCACTTTTT
The DNA here is from genome assembly GCF_000951035.1 of Colobus angolensis palliatus. Classification (NCBI taxonomy): domain Eukaryota; kingdom Metazoa; phylum Chordata; class Mammalia; order Primates; family Cercopithecidae; genus Colobus; species Colobus angolensis. Next base: position 5,399,555 of record NW_012115088.1, read on the forward strand.
CTGAGCTCCTAGAGAAGTGAATGGAGTATATTTTTTTTCCCTAGGAAAATCATCCGATTCCACTATGGGAGCAATACATCAATCCATCAGCATGTGCTTTGGAGGGCTGTCTATGTATTCAGCAATGTTCTGGGATAAGTCTTAATAAATACCTGTTAAATAACTGATTGGTTACCATTCCAGAGGAGTAATTTAGGTTTTCTTGGTATCTGTAGATGTGCAGCTTTTTTAAAAAATGCAGGTAAAATAACTTTTTTTCATTCTCCAAGGATATGAAGATTGCCATTGGAGTCTGCTCTTCCTTTTAGAAAACAGCTTTCTTGATATATAATTAATACAGTTCAACTGTTTAAAGTATTTAATGCAATGGTTTTTAGCCTAGTCATTAAAATAGACTAAAACCATTAAACTTTTGTAATCTCTAACTATCACCACAATCAACTTTAGAACATTTTCATCACCTAAAAAAATAAACTCTTACTTTTATCCTTTCTGTGATGGTTAATTTTATGTGTCTATTTGGCTGGGTCATGGTGCCCAGGTAAGTGGTCAAAAATGTTATTATGGATATTTCTGTGTAGATGTTTTTGGATGAGATTTAATATTTAAACGAATGGACTTGGAGCAAAACATATTGCCTTCCATAGTGTGGTTGGGCCTCATCGAATCAGTTGAACACCTGAATAGAACAGATGACTTATCTCCCTCAAGCAAGAGAGAATTCTGGCCTTCAGACTTGAACTGCAGTATTGGCTCATGCTGTGTATAGCCTGCTGGCCCACCCTGCTGATTTTGGGCTTGCCAGCCTCCATAATTGTGATAGTTATTGTTATTATTATTTTTGAGATGGAGTCTCACTCTGTCGCCCAGGCTGGAGTGCAGTGGCACAATTCAGCTCACTGCAACCTCCACCTCCGGGGGGTTTAAGGGATTCTCCTGCTTCAGCCTCCCAAGTAGCTGGGATTACAGGCACCTGCCACCATTTTCTACTAATTTTTCTACTTTTAGTAGAAATGGGGTTTCACCATGTTGGCCAGGCTGTCTTGAACTCCTGACCTCAAGTGATCTACCCAACTCAGCCTCCCAAATTTCTTGGATTACAGGTGTGAGCCACTGTGCCTGGCCTGTGATAGTTAATTTTAGGTATCAACTTGACTGGGTAAAGGGATACCCAGATACTTTGTAAAGCATTATTTCTGGGTATGGTTGTGAGGATACTTCTTGAAGAGACTGACATTTGAATCAGTGGACTAAGTAAGGATGATGTGCCCTCACCCAATATGTGTAGGTATCATACGATCATTTGAGGGCCTGAATGGAACAAAAAGGCAAAGGAAAGGCGATTTGCCATTTCTTCTGGAGCTGAGACATCTATCTTCTCCTGCCCTTGGGCACCAGAACTTCAAGTTCTCTGGCCTTTCGACTCTGAGAATTGTAACAAAACCTCCACACCTGCTCTGTCACCCCATAGTCTCGAAGTAAAAATTATACCACCCATTTCCCTTGTTCTCACACCTTTGAACTTGGACTGAGCTATGCCACCAGCTTCCCTGATTTTCCAGTTTGCAGACACAATATTGTGGGACTTCTCGGCTTCCATAATCACATGAACCAATTCCCATAATAAAGATGGGCTTTATCTGTCTTTATATGATATTGGTTCTGTTTCCTTGGAGAACCCTGACTAATACAATTATGTAAGCCAATTCCTTGAAGCAAATCTCTCTCTATATTCATCCCATTGATTTTTTTGTCTTTGGAGAACCATGATTAATACAACTCTTGCTCCTCCACCCCATTTTCCCTCTCACTGATTCCAGTCCTAAGCAACCACAATCCGCCTTCTGTCTATAGATTTCCCTATTTTGGACTTTCATATGAATAGAATCATATAGGATGTGGCCTTTTGTGACTGGCTTCTTTAAAACACAACATTTAAAAATTTTGATGAAGTCTGTTTTAATCTGTTTTCTATTGTTATATCTGAGTAGCCGAGTCTTGGTAATTTATAAAGGAAAGAGGTTTATTTATCTTACAGTTTTAGAGGCTGGATGGTTCAAGATTGAGTGGCCACATCTGGCTGGCTTCTGGTGAGAGTCTCATGATGCATCATAATGTGGCAGATAAGTTGAAGGGGAAGTGAGCATGTGCAGAGACCAAACATGAGAGGCAACCTCACTTTACAATTCACTCTCATGATAACTAATCCAGTCCTGTGAGAGTGAGAATTTACCTCTAAAAGGCATTAATCCCTCTTAAGGACCTAATCACCTCTTAAAGGCACAAGCTCCCAACATAGCTACAATGAGGACCATGCCTCCACATGAGTTTTGGTGGGGACAAACCATAGCAAAGTCCAATTTATCAGTTTTTTTTCATGTGCTGCTCAAGATTTTGGTTTCATATGAAAAAAGGTCATAAAGATTTGCTCCTATGTTTTCTTCTAAGACTTTCATAATTATATGCCCTTACATTTAGGTCTTTGATCAATTTGGAGTTGATTTGAGTGTGAGATAAGTGTTTATTCTTTATTCCTTTGCCTATGGCTATCCAATAACTCCAGTACCATTTGTTGAAAAGACTATTCTTTATTCATTGACTAGTCTTGGTACCCTTATTGAATATCAGTTGACCATAGATACATGGATTTATTTCTGGCCTCTCAATTCTGTTCGAGTACTCTATATATCTATTCTTTTGTCAGTACTATACTATTTTGATTACTGTTGCTTTATACTAAGTTTTGAAATTGGGATGTGTGATTCCTCAGTTTCTTTATTAATTTTCAGCGTTATTTTAATTGTTCAGAGTCCCTTGCAATTTCATATGAATTTTAGAATCAGTCACTTCCTGCATAGAAATTAGCTAGGATTCTGATAGGGTTTGCATTGAATCTATGGATCAGTTTGGGGAATATTGCCATTTAAGCAGTGTTGAATATTTTGGTCCGTGAACATAAAATGTCTTTTCCATTTATTTAGACGTTTTATTTCTTTCAACAATGTTTTTATAGATTTCAGAGTATAAGTTTTGTACTTCTATTAAATTTATTCCTAAGTGTTACATCCTTTTTGATGCTACTGTGAACAGAATTGTTTTCTTAATTTCATTTTTGGATTGCTCATTGCAAATGTATAGAGATACTGTTGATGTTTGTATATTAATCTTGAAGTCTTGCTGAACTTATTCACTAGCTCCGATAGTTTTTTGGGCTACTTTAAGATTTCTGCATATAAGATCATGTCATCTACAAATAGAGATCATTTGCCTCCTCTTCCAATTTGTATACCTTTTATTTCTTTTCCTTTTTTAATGCCGTGTGTAGAACATCAGTACAATGTCAAATAGAAGTGGTGAGGGTTGACATCCTTGTCTTGTGGCTTATCTTAAGGGGAACCATCCAGTCTTGCACCACTAAGTATGATGTTAACTGTGGATATTTATAGATGCTCTTTATTAGGTTGAGGAAATTTCCTCCTATTCCTATTTGTTCAATGTTTTTATCATGAAAGGGTGTAGATTTTTTTTCAAATTCTTTTTCTGTGTCTATTGAGACAATCATGTGATTTTTGTTTCTTAGCTTACTTATGTGACATACTACATTATTTGAGTTTTGGATGTTTAACTTTGAATTCTTGGTGAAATCTCATTTGGTTATGAATTTTCTCATTTCTCATCTCCTTCTGATAGTCCCTTTATGTGCACCTTGGTGCATTTAATGGTGTCCCATATTTCTGTGAGGGCCTGTTTATTTTTTCCTTATCATTTTTTTTCTCTCTGTTCCTTTGCTTTCATAATCTCTGTCAATTTATCTTCCAGTTTACGAGTTCCTTTTTCTTTCAGTTCAAACATCCTGTTGAGACCTTCTAGCAAATACATTATTTCAGTCATTACACTTTTCAACTCCAGAATTTTGATTTGGTTCCTTTTTTTTAAAAATTTATATTTATTGGTATTCTGTATTTGGTATAATATTGTCAATATATCTTTCTTTACTTCTTTAATCATGCTTTTATTTGTTTATTTATTTATTTATGATGGACTCTTGCTCTGTCACCCAGGCTGGCGTGTGGTGCCGCGATCTCGGCTCACTACAACTTCTGCCTCTGGGTTCAAGTGATTCTCCTGTCCCAGCCTCCTCAAGTAGCTGGGACTATAGGCGCATGCCACCACGCCTGACTAATTTTTGTATTTTTAGTAGAGACAGGATTTCTCCATGTTGGCCAGGCTGGTCTCAAACTCCTCACCTCAGGTAATCCGCCAACCTCAGCCTCCCAAAGTGCTGGGATTACAGGTGTGAGCCACCGTGCCCGGCTGCTTTCCTTTATTTCTGTAATGGCTACTTTGAACTATTTTTCTGTTAAATCTGACATCTGGTTGTTTTGACAGGAAATTTATGTTGTTTGCTCTCCCACCTCCCAGAGAATGGATCTTACTTTCCTGTTTCTTTGCTTGCCTCGTCATTTTTTGTTGGTAACTATTTTTAATAATATAGCTACTCTGGGTACTACTCTGGGGCTGGTTATTGTTATTTTCTTATTTATTTGTTTAGCAATTGGCTAGATTATTAAAGTCTCTCCCTTGTTCTCTCTGCTATATGTCCCTCACCCCTACGTTGTTAAGCCTCTGATGTTGTTCCTTAGGGAGACACAGCTTTGAGTATGCCCACAATTAGCTTGGGATGACAGCAGCACTGGTAGGGCTCTCTCTCACTCTTTCCCTGACCATACTTGGCTGTTAAACTCCAATAGTTGCCGGACTATTGCTCTATTGTTTACAATAATGCCTTGGAATATAAATTTCTCTATACACTAATCTCATCAAATTGTGGTTCTTTGGACAGAAAAGTTTCTGAGGTCAATGTATAATATTTGTTTTGATGTTGACAGGGCTCATTCCTGCTGTCTTATTCCCCAGTTCTTTCTTGCAAATTAGCTGTCTTTATAGTTTAGGCACCCATTTAATAAGAACTTTTTAAAAAATATGGAATTACCCAGATAATGTGGAATCAGAGATGCTCTGGAAGATCCAGGTCCCGGTTCAGTTCTTCCTAAACATTGTCCTATGATATAATGGCAACATTTTTGTAGTTCACAAATAACAGCTGTATTTAGACATTGCTCTTTTAAGTCAGTCTTGATGACATAATTTCTTTGGTTTAAGATTAGAGTAGTTCAATAGCTAGCATTTTAAATTGTCACTCACTGTCTATTTATATTATCATCAATAGTGAAGCCAGCAGGCATGGGCAGTGAAGTTATAGAGTAATAGCAAAGCTCTCCTTATATGGCCTTACCATACTGGCCCTTTAAATGGAGGTGCCTGGTCGGTTTAGAGGCAATCTCTAATGTGCTGGCTGTGTTACTTGTGACTGTTTAGGATGAATTATGCAGAGGTCTACCTATCATTCTGACAGACAGGGATCCTTCAAGAAAATTTCCCACCGTAAGCTATATTATGCAAATGACTATTTTAATTAAAAGCCTTGTTCCCCTTCCTTTTCATGGCTGGTAGTACCAGGACTGTACAGAGACTTTCAAAAGTCTCCAGAGTAAAAAGTCGTTCCAGTTTTTAGTCATAAATGGGTTTGGTGTTTTGCTAGAATTTTCTTGACAAATGTTTTCTATTTGATAGAAAAGAATGCAAGCTTTTAATTATGGAATTTTTTTAAAACAATTCAGGCCCATGCAATATGCAACTGGATGTGCATTGGGCCAGGTACATTAGGTATTATTAATAGGACTCACTTTTCAGGAAATAAGAGCTATTTTGAAAAGCGGGTAGAGAGAAAGGAAGGAAAGAAAAGGAAGAAAAAAAGAGGAATAATTTTTCTCAGGATATAGTTTAGTTACTGCATGCAGATGATTTTCCTCCTTTTTATTGTGAGATAGGTTTGGAAAAAATCTGTCTGACAGATCATGCATCATGCTTGACCTTGTCATTTTAATACAATAGTAAATAGAAAACAAATGTTTTTTTTCTTTGAAGGTATGGTTATGACATCTTGCAGAAGTATTTTCAGTAGGTTAAATGAAAGATAATAAGCTATTTCTTCTTGTTTTGACTACTGTCATTGTGTAGGAGAGGGACTGCATTCCATGGACTTGTTTTAATTACCCTATTGGTATTTGCTGTGACATCTGGTGGCATTGCTGAGCTCACCTGATGGACCACAAAGAACTCTGATTTATGAACCCATAACTGGGGTTCCAATAAACATTTGTCAAAATAATGTATTAGTTCAAACCAAAGCCCTTTTTATTTATTCATATAAAAGAGCACTTAACTTTCAACAAAGAATTGCCTATCATTAAAAACACTCTATAAATGAATCAAATTTATGAAGACATGGTTCTAGAGGGTGATTGGTCAAAGACTACAGCTTATTTTAACCCTTTGGAGGACTTAGAGTTCTAACTTGTCTGTTTCGACCATATTCTTTATATTTTTGTTTTCAAATAATGTAGATTTTAATACTCACATGTGACTTGTTACAGAATGAATCTAATGACCTTTAAAAATATTTGTTCAATTATCAAATTAGCAATCTTTAGCAGTCATTATTCTATAGCTATTTCAAATTCTGTTAGGACAACATATTTTTTACCCATTCTTATTCAGTTTACTTGTAAGTAAGAATAAAACACACAGTGCTCTCAAACTACTTTGTACAGTGGTAAGCCTACTGATAAGGAAATTGTAGTCCATCTTTATTTTTAATATTCAGCTATTTTACCTATTTGCTCATTAACTGATTAGTATTTGTTTCTTTTGGGGTAAATAAGATAGGTAATTTATACAGTATGTACACCTTAGAGTCTTCACACTTGTAGAGTGAATTGTTACGCAGCACTTTATGAGGTATTATTTTAATATTTAGTAGTCACTATGCCTTTTTTATTGTGGTAAAATATATGCAACTAAAACTTACCATTTTAACACTTTTTGAAGGGTTTTGCTATGTTTCCCAGGCTAGCCTCAAATGATCCTCCTGCCACACAGCCTTCCCCGTAGCTGGGAGTACAGGCAAATGCCACCATGCCATTTTAGCCATTTTTAAGTGTATAATTCAAGTACATTCACAATTATACAACCACTACCACTATCTATTTCCTGAGCTTTTAAAAAAAATTTATTTTAAGTTCAGGGGTACATGTGCAGGATGTGCAGGTTTGTTATATAGGTAAATGTGTATCATGGGGGCTTGTTGTACAGATTATTTAATCACCCAGGTATTAAGCCTAGTATCCGTTAGTTATTTTTCCTGATCCTCTTCTTCCTCCCACCCTCTGCCTTCCAGTAGGCCCAGTGTGCATTGTTCCCCCTGTGTGTCCATGTATTCTCATCATTTAGCTCCCAGTTATATGTGAGAACATGCAGGATTTGGTTTTCTGTTGCTGCGTTACTTTTCTAAGGATAATGGCCTCCAGCTCTATCCATGTTTCTGCAAAAGACATGATCTTATTCTTTTCTATGGCTGCATAATATTCTATAGTGCTTATATACCACATTTTCTTTATCCAGTCAACCATTGATGGGCATTTAGGTTGATTCCATGTCTTTGCTGTTGTGAATAGTGCTGCAATGAACATACGCGTGCATGTGTCTTTATGGTAGAACACTTATGTTCATTTGGGTATTTACCCAGTAATGGGATTGCCTGGTTGAATGGTATTTCTGTCTCTAGGTATTTGAGGAATCAGCACACTGTCTTCCACAATAGTTGAACTAATTTACACTCCCACCAACAGTGTAAAAGTGTTCTTTTTTTTCACCACAGCCTCACCAGCATGTTATTTTTTGACTTTTTAATAAAAGCCATTCTGACTGGTGTGAGATGGTATATCACTGTGATTTTGATTTGCATTTCTCTAATAATCAGTGACACTCAGCTTTTTTTCATATGATTGTTGGTCACATGTGTCTTCTTTTGAGAAGTGTCTGTTCACCCCACCTTTTAATGAGGCTGTTTGCTTTTTTTCTTGTAAATTTGTTTAAGTTCCTTATAGATGCTGGATATTAGACCTTTGTCAGATGTAGTTCGCAAACATTTTCTTTCATTCTGTAAGCTGTCTGTTAACTCTGTTAATTTTTTTTTTTTCTGTGCAGAAGCTCTTTAGTTTAATGAGATCTCATTTTTCAATTTTTGCTTTTGTTGCAATTACTTTTGGCATCTTTGTCATGAAATCTTTGCCCATGCTTATATCCTGAATGGTATTGCCTAGGTTTTCTTCTAGAGTTTTTACAGTTTTGGGTTTTACATGTAAGTCTTTAATCCTTCTTGAGTTGGTTTTTGTATATGGTGTCAGGAAAGGGTCCAGTTTCAATTTTTTGTATATGGCTAGCCAGTTCTCCCAGCACCATTTATTAAATAGGGAATCCTTTCCCCTTTGCTTGTTTTTGTCAAGTTTGTTGAAGATCAGATAGTTGTAGGTGTGTGGTCTTAATTCTTCGTTCTCTTTTCTGTCCCATTGGTCTATGTGTCTTTTCTTGTACCAGTACCATGCTGTTTTGGTTACTGTAGCCCTGTAGTATAGTTTGAAGTTGGGTAGTGTGATGCCTCCAGCTTTGTTATTTTTGCTTAGGATTGCCTTGGGTATTTGGGCTTTTATTTGTTTTTATTTTTTATTTTGTTCCACATGAATTTTAAAATAGTTTTCTCTAGACTTGAACATTTTTAATCATCCCAAACAAAAACTATATAATCGTTAAACAGTAACTTTCCGTTCCCTCTTTTTCCAGCCCCTCATAATTTCTGTTTCAGGAGTCACCAACCCCTGGGCAATGGACTGCCAGTTTGTGGCATATTAGCAACTGGACTGCACAGTAGGAGGTGAGCAGAGGGCAAGTGAACATTACCACCTGAGCTCCACCTCCTGTCCCATAAGCCACAGCATTAGATTCTCATAGAAGCATGAACTGTATTGTGAACAGATCCAGGTTGTGTGCTCCCTATGAGAATCTAACTAATGCCAGATGATCTAAGGTGGAACAATTTTATCCTGAAACCATTCCCACACCTCCCCTGCATCCATGGAATTTATTAAAAGTGTCATTCTTTCTGTTCAGTAATACAGTCATCTTAAGTTATGGTATTTTTTGAAAATAATGATATATAAAGAGGTTAGTTTCAGCTGTTCATGTCAACAAATATTTAAAGAGAACTAATTGTGTTCTAGGTGCAGTGATGTTATAGAGATAAATAAGATATAATCCCTAAATTTTAAGGGACCCTTGCAGTTCCCAAATCTTAATAATTCAGCCACTAGTAATAGTTTCAAGTCTGCTGTAAAACTCAATGAACTTTATTTATTTGTGTTACAAAGCAGAAATAGGTTTTTCATACTTTTGTTATTCCTCCAACAAAATATATAGAGACACTATTGAAATCATGAATTGTATGTGGTGGATTTTTTGGTAAAGGAAGGTTGATCTAATAGTCTTGTGACCAGATCCTGAATAATTTTGTGACTAGAGGATATACAAAGGGATTTAATTGTATAGTAATTCCTACCATTTATATGATCTAAGCAAAAAGGAATCTCAGGCTGTAGTCTGTGAGAAAGGGATGAAAAGAGGGAAAATTGTGGGCTATAAAATGGATTAAGGGGTCTTTGATAGTGTAGTTTCTGCCTAGAATTTGAGTAGGAGCTCAATACATCTATGGGTAGAATGAGATTCACTCTACTTCAGAAGCATGATGGTTAATTTTGAAAAATATCCTGAGGTGGTGTCCTTGCTTACTTAGTCCACATGTTTGTGGACTCTTTTGGTAAGAATCCCCCTGTGGACTTCGACTGAAATAGAATTTGAGAATTCGTGGTTGGCTGCTTTGGCCTTTGGCAGTTCTCATTAATATAATTCTTCTATTTATAATACATCATTTCCATAAACAATGTATATATTCAGTTTACAGGTGTTTGAACTTCTTGGCCTAAAAGGAAATTTCAAATTAAAAAGCAAATCTAAAACTAATTTCTGAAGAAATTATTTTTTTCCCTTTCATATTGTAGTAGATATAAGCGCAGTGAATTGTCTCCATCCCCTATTTGAAGCAGAAATGCAAACAGTGGTGTTGCTCCTCTTCAAATTATTATTCAAGTGTACTGGTGGAGGGGAACTTATTCCCTAGCCTTGTTACTGGTCCTTGGGTATACAAATACTGATAACTGGTGAGCTGGATTAGTAGACTGCTTTCCTAGGCAATATATTGGCATCTGCCTCTGGAGTCTGCAAATGATATAATTCCTGATGGAAGTTTAGATTCAGATTTTTCAGGCCCTGGTAGGCCAACCTGTGTGACATGCATTTACCTTGATTCCCACTGATGCTGCGTCTGTCTCAAGTTTTTTGCCACATACTGCAGATAGTTTTGAGTCTATAGCCTTATTGATGAGCTCTCCTTGCTTCCCATTATGAGCTAACCTATGTCATGACTGCTGTCTTGGGATCTTCTCATTCTTTTCTTAGGGATATTTGAACAACTTTAGGTTTATTCCACCAAATGAGAGATAATAATGACAATTAGGCCTTTTTCTGCTCAACTTTCCTTCTCTGCCGTCTTTACTCTGCCGGGACTATACCATATTAGCACAGGTTTGCCTTGCACAGCAGTTTTGCTCTTGAGTCCTAAAGGGCCAAAAACCTCTTTTACTCTCAACATTTCTTTCATCTTATCTAAAAGTTTCTCCTCTCTGGAACTTCAGCTTGGAGAGGGTAGGTCAGAAAATGTACTTGTTTCTTTTGCTGCTTTCTCTCTCTCGGTTTTCTTTCTCTTCCCAAAGTTCACTGGCAAACAAAAGAATAAGCTTTCACATTTCTTTCTATTTGGACTTCTTTGATATATACATCTTCTATATAAAAGTCTATGATTAAGATGACCAGAACTGCCTCTTCATTTGTTAAAGAGGGGGATAAAAAAATTTAGAAAATAATTTTTTTATTATACTTTAAGTTTTGGGGTACATGTGCAGAATGTGCAGGTTTGTTACATAGGTATACATGTGCTGTGGTGGTTTGTTGCACCCATCAACCTATCATCTATATTATGTATTTCTCCTAATGCTATCCCTCCCCTTGCCTCCTACCCCCTGACAGGCCCTGGTGTATGATGTTCCCCTCCCTGTGTCCATGTGTTCTTGTTCAGCTCCCACTTATGAGTGAGAACATGCGGTGTTTGGTTTCTGTTCCTGTGTTAGTTTGCTGAGAATGATGGTTTCCAGCTTCATCCATGTCCCTGCAAAAGACATGAATCTATGGCTGCATAGTATTCCATGGTGTATAAATACCACATTTTCTTTATCCAGTCTGTCATTTTTGGGCATGTGGGTTGGTTCCAAGTCTTTGCTATTGTGAATAGTGCTGCAGTAAACATACATGTGCATGTGACTTTATAGTAGAATGATTTATAATCCTTTGGGAATATACTCAGTAATGGAATTGCTGGGTCAAACGGTATTTCTGGTTCAAGATCCTTGAAGAATCACCAAACTGTCTTCCACAATGGTTGAACTAATTTACACTGCCACCAACAGTGTTAAAGCATTCCTATTTCTCCATATCCTGTTCAGCATCTGCTGTTTCCTGACTTTTTTAATGATCACCATTCTAACTGGCGTGAGATGATATCTCATTGTGGTTTTGATTTTCATTTCTCTAGTGATCAGTGATGGTGAGCTTTCTATCACGTTTGTTGGCTGCAAAAATGTCTTCTTTTGAGAAGTGTATGTTCATATCTTTGTCCACTTTTTAACGGGGTATTTTTTTTTCTTGTAAATTTAAGTTCCTCATACATTCTGGATATTATCCCTTTGTCAGATGGATAGATTGCAAACATTTTCTCTCATTGTGTAGGTTACCTGTTTACTATGATGATGTTCACTTTCCTATTCTGTAGGTTGCCAGTTCACTCTGCTTTCTTTTGCTGTGCAGAAGCTCTTTATTTTAATTAGATCCCATTTGTCAATTTTGGCTTTTGTTGCGATTGCTTTTGATGTTTTAGTCATGAAGTCATTGCCTATGCCTATGTCCTGAATGGTATTGCCTAGGTTTTCTTCTAGGGTTTTTATGGTTTTAGGTATCACATTTAAGTCTTTAATCTATCTTGAGTTAATTTTTGCATAAGATGTAAGGAAGGGATCCAGTTTCAGTTTTCTGCATATGGCTAGCCAGTTTCCCCAACACCATTTATTAAATAGGGAATTCTTTCCCCCATTGCTTGTTTTTGTCAGGTTTGTTAAACATCAGATGGTTATAGATGTGTGGTGTCATTTCTGAGGCCTCTGTTCTGTTCCATTGGTCTATATAGTTGTTTCGGTACCAGTCTTGTTGTTTTGGTTACTATAGCCTTGTATTATAGTTTGAGTCAGGTACTGTGATGCCTCCAGATTTGTTCTTTTTGCTTAGGATTGTCTTGGCTATATGGGCTCTTTTTTGGTTCCATATGAGACTTAAAGTAGTTTTCTCTAATTCTTGAAGAAAGCCAGTGGTAGCTTGATGGGAATAGCATTAAATCTATATATTACTTTGGGCAGTATAGCTATTTTCATGGTATTGATTCTTTCTACCCATGAACATGGAATGTTTTTCCACTTGTTTGTGTCCTCTCTTATTTTCTTGAGCAGTAGTTTGTAGTTCTCTTTGAAGAGGTCCTTTACATCCCTTGTAAGTTGTATTCCTAGGCATTTTATTCTCTTGATAGCAACTGTGAATGGGAGTTCACTCATGATTTGACTTTGTCTATTATTGTGTATAGGAGTGCTTGTAATTTTTGCACATTGATTTTGTATCCTGAGAGTTTGCTGAAGTTGCTTATTAGCTTAAGGAGTTTTGGGACTGTGATGATGGGGTTTTCTAAATATACAATCATATAATCTGCAAATACAGACAATTTGACTTCCTGTCTTCCTATTTGAATACCCTTTATTTCTTTCTCTTGCCTGATTGCCCTGGCCAGAACTTCCAATACTATGTTGATTGGAGTGGTGAGAGATGGCATCCTTGTCTTGTGCCGGTTTTCAAAAGGAATGCTTCCAGCTTTTGCCCATTCAGTATGATATTGGCTGTGGGTTTGTCATAAATAGCTCTTATTATTTTGAGATATGTTCCATCAGTACCTAGTTTAATGAGTGTTTTTAGCATGAAGGGAGGTTGAAGTTTATTGAAGGCCTTTTCTACATCTATTGAGATAATCATGTGGTTTTTGTCATTGGTTCTATTTATGTGACAAATTATGCTTATTGAATTTGTGTATGTTGAACCAACCTTGCATCCCAGGGATGAAACCGACTTGATTGTGGTGGGTAAGCTTTTCGATGTGCTGCCGGATTCGGTTTGCTGGTATTTTATAGAGGATTTTTCACATCAATGTTCATCAGGGATATTGTCCTGAAATTTTCTTTTTTTTGTTGTGTCTTTGCCAGGTTTTTGTATCAGGATGATGCTGGCATCATAAAATGAGTTAGGGAGGATTCCCTCTTTTTCTATTGTTTGGAATAGTTTCAAAAGAAATGGTACCAGCTCCTCTTTGTACTTCTGGTAGAATTCGGCTATGAATCCATCTGGACCTGGGCTTTTTTTTGGTTGGTAGGCCTTTAATTATTGCCTCAATTTCAGAACTTGTTATTGGTTTATTCAGGGATTTGACTTCTTCCTGGCTTAGTGTTGGGAGGGTGTATGTGTCCAGGAATTTATCTATTTCTTCTAGATTTTCTAATTTGTTTGCATAGAGGTGTTTATAGTATTCTCTGATGGTAGTTTGTGTTCCTGTGAGATCAGTGGTGATATCCCTTTATCATTTTTATTCTGTCTATTTGATTCTTCTCTCTTTTCTTTTTCTTTTCTTTCTTTCTTTTTTCTTTCTTTCTTTTTTTTTTTGAGATGGAGTCTCACTCTGTCACCCAGGCTGGAGTGCAGTGGCATGATCTTGGCTCTGCAAGCTCTGCCTCCCGGGTTCACGCCATTTTCCTGCCTCATCTCCCAAGTAGCTGGGACTACAGGTGCCCACCACCATGACTGGCTAATTTTTGTTTTTGTAATTTTAGTAGAGATGGGTTTTCATTGTGTTATTAGGATGGTCTCAATCTCCTGACCTGGGTATCTGCCTGCCTCAGCCTCCCAAAGTGCTGGGATTACAGGCATGAGCCACCATACCCGGCCTGATTCTTCTGTCTTTTCTTATTAGTCAGGCTAGTGGCCTATCTATTTTGTTAATCTTTTCAAAAATCCAGCTCCTGGATTCATTAGTTTTTTGAAGAGATTTTCATGTCTCTATCTTCTCAGTTCTGCTCTGATCTTAGTTATTTCTTGTCTTCTGCTAGCTTTTGAATTTGTTTGCTCTTCCTTCTCTAGTTCTTTGATTGCAATGTTAGGGTGTCGATTTTAGATCTTTCCTGCTTTCTGATGTGAGCATTTAGTGCTATAACTTTCCCTCTAAACACTGCTTTAGCTGTGTCCCAGAGATTCTGGTACATTGTGTCTTTGTTATCATTGGTTTCAAAGAACTTATTTGTTTTTACCTTAGTTTTGTTATTTACCCAGTAGTCATTCGGGAGCAGGTTGTTCAGTTTCTGTGTAGTTGTGTGGTTTTGAGTGAATTTCTTAATCCTGAGTTCTAATTTGATTGCACTGTGGTCTGAGAGACTGTTTGTTATGATTTCCATTTTTTTACATTTGCTGACAAGTGTTTTACATCCAATTATGTGGTCAATTTTAGAATAAGTGCTATGTGGTGCTGGGAAGAATGTATATTCTGTTCATTTGGGGTGGAGAGTTCTGTAGATATCTATTAGGTCCTCCTGGTCCAGAGCTGAGTTCAAGGCCTGAATATCCTTGTTAATTTTCTGTCTCATTGATCTGTCTAATATTGACAGTGGGGTGTAAAGCCTCCCACTATTGTTGTGTGGGAGTCTAAGTCTGTTTTTGTCTAGTACGTCTCTAAAAACTTGCTTTATGAATCTGGGTACTTCTGTATTGAGTGCATATCTAATTAGGATAGTTAGCTCTTGTTGCATTGATCCTTTTAACATTATGTAATGCACTACTTTGTCTTTTTTGATCTTTGTTGGTTTAAAGTCTGTTTTATCAGAGACACGATTGCAACCCCTGCTTCTTTTTTTTTTTTTGCTTTCTATTTGCTTGGTAAATATTCCTCCATCCCTTTATTTTGAGCCTATGTGTGTCTTTGCACATGAGATGAGTCTCCTGAATACAGCACACCGATGGGTCTTGACTCTTTATCCAGTTTGTCAGTCTGTGTCTTTTAATTGGGGCATTTAGCCCATTTATATTTAACATTAATACTGTTACGTGTGAATTTGATTCTGTCATCATGATGCTAGCTGGTTATTTTGCACATTAGTTGATGCAGTTTCTTCATAGTGTCATTGGTCTATATATTTTGGTATGTTTGTGTAGTGGCTGGTACCTATTTTTTTCTTTCCATATTTAGTGCTTCCTTCAGGAGCTCTTGTAAGGCAGGCCTGGTAGTGACAAAATCCCTCAGCATTTGCTTGACTCTAAAATATTTTATTTTTTCTTCACTTCTGAAGCTTATTTTGACTGGAAATGAAATTCTGGGTTGAAAATTCTTTTTTTTTGTTTTAAAGAATGTTGAATATTGACCCCCGCTGTCTTCTGGCTTGTAGGGTTTCTGCAGAGAAATCTGCTGTTAGTCTGATGGGCTTCCCTTTGTAGGTAATCTGACCTTTCTCTCTGACTGCCCTTAACATTTTTTTCTTTATTTCAACCTTGGTGAATCTGAAAATTATGTGTCTTGTGGTTGCTCTTCTCAAGGAGTATCTTAATGGTGTTCTCTTTATTTCCTGAATTTGAATGTTGGCCTGCCTTCCTAGGTTGGGGAAGTTCTCCTGGATAATATCCTGAAGTGCGTTTTCCAATTTGGTTCCCTTCTCTCCATCAGTTTCAGGTACACCAATCAATTGTATGTTTGTTTTTTTCATAGTCACATATTTCTTGCAGGCTTCATTCGTTCCCTTTCATTCTTTTTTCTGTAATCTTGTCTTCATCCTTTATTTCATTAATTTGATTTTCAATCTCTGATATCCTTTCTTCTCCTTGATCGATTTGACTCTTGATACTTGCGTATGCTTCACAAAGTTCTCATGCTGTGGTTTTCAGCTTCATCAGGTCATTTATGTTCTCCTCTAAACTTATTATTCTAGTTAGCATTTCCTGTAACCTTTTATCAAGGTTCTTAGCTTCCTTGCATTGGGTTAGAACATGATCCTTTAGCTCAGAGGAGTTTGGTATTAACCACCTTCTGAAGCGTACTTCTGTCAATTTGTCAAACTCATTCTCCATTCAATTTTGTTCCCTTGATGGCGAGGAATTGTGATCCTTTGGAGGAGAAGAGGCATTCTGGCTTTTGGAATTTTCAGCCTTTTTGCGCTATTTTTTCCTCATCATCATGGATTTATCTACCTTTGCTCTTTAATGCAGAGGACCTTTGGGTTGAGTTTTTGTGCGTGTGACCTTTTTGTTGATGTTGATGTTATTGCTTTCTGTTTGCTAGTTTTCCTTCTAACAATCAGTCGCCTCTTCTACATATCTGCTGGAGTTTGCTGGCAGTCCATTCCAGACCCTGTTTTCCTGGGCATCACCAGTGGAGGCTGCAGAATAGCAAAGATTACTGCCCGCTCCTTCCTCTGGAATCTTCATCCCAGAGGAGCACCCGCCAGATGCCAGTCAGAGCTCTCCTGTATGAGGTATTTTTTTTTTTTTTTTTTTTTTTTG
>NW_012115088.1:5416588-5423422 GCF_000951035.1 Colobus angolensis palliatus
GATCTCCTGACCTCATGATCCGCCCGTCTCGGCCTCCCAAAGTGCTGGGATTACAGGCTTGAGCCACCGCGCCCAGCCAATGTATGAGGTATCTTTCGACCCCTGCTTGGAGGTCTCTTTCAGTCAGGAGGCATGGGGGTCAGGGACCCACTTGAGGCAGCAGTCTGTCTGTAGCAGAGCTTGAGTGCTGTGCTGGGAGATATGCTGCTCTCTTCAGAGCCAGCAGGCAGGAACATTTAAGTCTGCTGAAGCTGCACCCACAGCTGCATCTTCCCCCAGGTGCTCTGTCCCAGGGAGATGGGACTTTTATCGATAAGCCCCAGACTGGGGCTACTGTCTTCCTTTCAGAGAGGCCCTGTGCAGAGAGAAGGAATCTAGAGAGGCAGTCTGGCTACAGGAGCTCTGCTGCACTGAGGTGGGCTCCACCCAGTCTGACCTTCCTAGTGGCTTTGTTTACACTGTGAGGGGAAAACTGCCTACTCAAGCCTCAGTAATGGTGGACATCCCTTCCCCCACCAAGCTGGAGTGTTCCAGGTGGACTTCAGACTGCTGTGCTGGCAGTGAGAATTTCCAGCCTGTGATCTTAGCTTGTTGGGCTCCGTGTGGGTGGGACCTGTTTAGCAACACCACTTGGCTCCCTGGCCTCAGCCCCCTTTCAGGGTAGTGAATGCTTCTGTCTTGCTGGGGTTCCAGGCACCACTGTGGTACAGAAATAAAACTCCTGCAGCTAGCTCAGTCTCTGCTCAAACGACAGCCCAGTTTTGTGCTTGAAACCCAGGGCCCTGGTGATGTAGGCACCTGAGGGAATCTTCTGTTCTGTGGGTTGCAAAAACCATGGGAAAAGCATAGTATCTGGGCTGGATAGCACTGTCCCTCATGCCATAGTCCATCAAAGCTTCTCTTGGCTAGGGGATGGAGTTCCCTGACCCCTTGTGCTTGTCTGGTGAGGCAATGTCCCACCCTGCTTCAGCTTGCCCTCTGTGGGCTACACCCACTGCTTAACCAGTCCCAGTGAGATGAACCTGGTACCTCAGTTGGAAATGCAGAAATCACCTGCCTTCTGCATTGGTCTCACTGCCAGCTGCAGACTGGAGCTGTTCCTGTTTGGCCATCTAGAAAGTTATTTTTACAAAGCCTGACTTTCAAGACTATTTTTTATCCTTATTGACTTGAAATTTTTATTTCGTAGTCCAAATGATTACTAATTTTTTTCTCTTTATATTAATGGGGAAACAACACTGATCTCTTCCCAAGGGAGATAGATACCTTAGTATGTCTGTAAGGAACGTAAAAGAGAAAAGCCTGTTAATGTACTTCAAAAAATATTATGCTTTTTTCTCCAGGGATCAAGTGACTGTTTTAGTCATTCTGGCTTGCATATGACATTAATTGACAATTGGGTTGGTCTGGGTCAAAAGAAAATGTGGTCTATGTTCTTTGGTAGGGTGGTAATAGCTGAAATGTTCCTTAATGCTGTCCACTAATGATATCTTGTAGCTCCACCTCTTGAGAACCCAGTCTCACTTGTCAAGCTGTTTCTTGAGGTTTGGGTGAAGCAGATGATCCAATCCTGTTGTAGCATGAATCTTTTAGAGTATGGCAATAAGAGAATTGTAGATGTTGAAAAAATTTCTGGAAGGATTACTTTTGGAAAATTAATTAAAATTGGTTTTTTAAAAATCCCAATAAAATTTTCTACATGAGATTTAGATAAACAAAATAAAAAATAGAAAAGAAAAATGTTTTTCCTGCCATGTGTGGTGCACTTTTGAATACTTTTATAGTTAAATTTTATTTGAGATGGTCCATCCAAGTACCAGACTTGCATTATACTTGATAAATTAATACCATTTACACCTTGAGAATGTATTATCTTTGCATAATTAAAATGCATTTTCTTTCCTAGAATATAAGCAACTTGAGATCAGGATTGTATCTTATTCACTTCTGTGTCAGGAGTCTAGCATGATTAACTGGAACATTGTAAATGTTTAACACATGTTTGCCGTCTGTCTGGATATTTGCTGATCTCTGAACAGAAAATTTGTGAAAGAGAACACAAAGGAAATGATGCACCTCTCTTTTTAGTGTTGTATGGATGGGACAATATTCCATGACAAAGGAACCTAAAGATTTGAATTTACATTTGTGTTGACCCTACAGTGATTTTGAACAGCCCAATTTAGTAATTGACAGGAGCAGTTGGGGGAGAAGTAGATTTCTTGGCAATTCAATCTAGTTTAAAACACCATGAAATGCCTTGGTTATATCCTTCGCTAGCTAACAAGCCAGGAATCTTATAACATTTGTGACACTGACAGGAGTTTAGAAATGAATACTGTGTAAGGTTTCATTTTGATGGATTGTAGTTCTCTTTATTGTGTTGTCTTGTGCTCATACAATCATCGTGAAATACCATGGCAACTTTTAAAAATTATTATATTTATGTAGAAATGTGAAAAAAATTAAAAGACCTTTTGAAAAGATGAACAGAAAAGTTAGTTTGTTGATTTCTAATTCATGTGTTGCAAGTCTTTGCTTTTTAGGACTTGCCAAATGTTTGTCTTCCCAGTTTTCTAGTTAGGTATACAGTAAAGGGGAGTGTTTGGTATAAAAGTTTAAAGGATTTTAATGGCAAGGACAAAGCATTGTTGGTTTCAGTTGAAAAGTGTTTTGAACGTTATTTTTAAAATGCTATGTCCATTGGCTTGTTGGGAAATCAATAGGTCATGAAAATATTAAATTAAAAGTTTATTTATACATGTAATGTAGATGTATATTGTGATAAACATATTATATAACCGTACTGTAACACAAGTCTTGTCACTTTGTAAAAGGCTCCAATATTATGATTACTGAGTGTTCAGGAAAGCCAGTGCATTCTTTCAGTGGTTATAAAAAGATCTGGCAGATATGGTGAGGTAAGCAGTTTACAAGTATCTTTGAGGGATTTTTAGTTCAGGTTGCCCAACCAAAACAGGATTGTTATTTGGCATGTTTAGGGATATGGATATGCAGGGAAGCAGGCCTATAGCTTAATTAAGTCAGAGAATATGCGTTAACAAATTGGTTCTGTTAGTGATGGATTATGCCTGCAAGAAGTTAACTTGAATACAATCTGCTGGCCATGGTCGTAGAGCATAGAGCAACACAACTTTTTTACTTCCCTTCAGGCTGTCTTTTCTCTTGGCTCAGTTTTTAACAAGTTCCACATGCAAAACTGGGTGATCTTGGTTGTTGTAAAGTGGCCTCAACGTGTACATTTTGGGAAAGGGGAGAAACACTTGGATTAATTTTTGTGTGTTAATCTTTTATGATGTGTGTGGATCAGACTTTGGGAAGGAAACTGATAGCTTCCTGGTGAAATGTTGGCATACCATTTCTAACTTCCATTTGTCAGTTAAAAGGGGGAAGTGTTCAGGGTCAAAAACACTGATTTATTTGCTTCCTATGAAGGCAATGAATCAACAAAATGAGTGTGTCATTGTAATATTTGGAATCAAGTCCAGGGTGAATTAGGGCCATTTAACTTGTTCTTAAGCCAGCTGGTTGCAGTGGACTCTTCATTTCTTTGTAATCTTTGTTAGGTTTAGTAAGAAGGCATGGATTGGCTATTAGAATAAGGTCATCTTCATGTAGATTAAAACTACGGAGATTTAAAATAATCTAGAGCAGTGTTTACTAGAAACAGTTTCACAGCAATCTGTTGGCATCATTTTATAATACTTTTCAATTTTTCTTTGTACAAGTCACCTTTAACAGAACATCCATCTCTTCCTTGAGGTCATACCTCTAATTTCATGCATGATGGATGTTCTCAACTGATGATTTGCCAGATTTCACTTTTTTTTTTTTTTTACTGTTAGTACCAATAAGACCTTACGTTTCTGATTTCTGAGAGAAACAGCATATGAACTATGTAATCAATGCATTTATTACTGAAGGGGCTAAAATATGCTTCAGTACAAAGAATGCCCAAATCTCATGATGTAACACAATACATACTTAATTCTCACCCATGCTATGTGTCCAGAAATTATTGGCAGTATCTGTCATATACACTTAAGGATACAGGTTGATAGAGATTCTACTTCAACCGATACTTTCATGATTGCATAGAAAAGGGAAAACGGTAAATTATGCACTATCTCTTAAAGCTTCCACCCTGAAGTGATGTAATTCATTCAAATTTAATTTAATTTTTAAAAAATTTAATATTTTTGAGAGATGGGGTCTTGTTATGTTGCTTAGGCTGGTCTTGGACTCCTGGGCTCAAGCAATCCTCCCATCCACCCACCTCAGCCTCTAGAGACACTGGAATTATAGGGACTTGCCACTGCACCTCACTTCATTTGTGTTTTATTGGCAAAACCAAGTCAATATTTGCCTACCCTACAGTCTTAAAGATTTTCTGCTTTGTTTTCTTCTGGAAGCTCTATAAATTCAACATTTAGATCTATAGGCCACTTGGGGTGTTGTTTTTTGTGTGTGTGTAGTATGAGATAAATGTTTAGTTTCACTTTTCCCTATATGGATTACCAGTTGTTCCAGCGTAGTTTGTTGAAAAGGCTGTCCTCTCCCCATTGAATTATTGGTATCTTTGTAAAAAATAAATTGACCCTATATGCAATGGTCCATTACTGGGCTGTCTATTCTATTTGTCTATCCTTAGGCTAATGCACACTGTTCTGAAAAATATAACTATAAATATTCAAATAAATATTGCAAGCCCTGCAACTTTGTTCTTTTTCAAAATTGTTTTTACTGTTATATGTCTCTTTTATTTTCATATAAATATTATAATCAAGTTTTTACCTTTTAGAAAAAGCCTGATAGAATTTTGATTAGGACTGTATTGAATCTTTTGATCAATTTTATTGAGTTTCCCAGTATCTTTTTATCTGCACAGGTCTTTAATTGTTCTCAGCCATGTTTTATAATTTTCAGTGTACATATTTTATTACATTTATCCCTAAATATCTCATTTTTATGTTATTGTAAATGGTGTTATTTTCTAAATCTCAACTTCTAATTGTTTATGCTAGGATGTATCAACATAACTGAGTCTTGCATATTGATTTTGTGTCCTGCAAATTTGCTAAATTTAGTTCTTAATTCTAGTCCCTTTTTGGGTCAATTTTTAAGTATTTTTTATGTATAATCATGTCTTGCAAATTAAGACAATTTTAGCTCTTTTTTCCCAAGTAGTATGACTTTTATTTCTTTTTTTGCATGATTTCTTGAGTACAACCTCAAACACAATGTGGAACAGAAGTTACAGCAGACATCTTTGCCTTGTCTTCACTACTAGTGAAATAGTGTAACATCATACAATTAAGCATGATGTTAGCTGTAGATTTTTAGTAGATGCTCTTTCTCAGGTTTTCTCCTAGTCTCAGTTTTCTGAGATTTTAAAATTATGAATGAGTGTTGAATTTTGTCAAATGCTTTCTCTGCATTTATTTAGATGCTCTAATATCTTTTTAATTTGGTTAGTATGGTGGAATATATTATTTTCAAATATTATACCAACCTTGTATTCTTGAGAAAACCACACTTGGACATGATGTATTACACCTTTTATATATTAATGGATTTAATTGGCTTGCACTTTTATTAAAGATTTTTGCCTCTGTGTACATGGGGAATATTGGTCATTTTTGTTTTTTGAGACAAGGTCTAAGTCTTGCTCTATTGCCCAGACTAAGGTACAGTGGCGCAATCATGGCTCACTGCAGCCTCGACTTTTTGGGCTCAAGTGATCCTCTCACCTTAGCCTCCTGAGTAGCTGGGACCACAAGTGTGCGCCACTGTGTTTGGTTAAGTTTTACATTTTTTGTAGAGATGGGGTCTTGTCATCTTGCCCTGGCTGGTTTCAAACTCCTGTACTCTAGCAATCCTCTCATCTCGGCTTCCCAAATTACTGGGATTACAGGCATGAGCCACCGCCCCTAGCCTGGTATTTTCTTGTAATGTTTTTGCCTCATATTGGTATTGGGAAAGCCCTGTTTCACAAAATCAGTTGAGAAATGGTTTCTCTTCCTCTATTTTCTAAAAGAGTTCTTTTTAAAACTTTTTGAAAGTGAAGTCATCTGGGTTTTGAATTTTATTTATAGGAAGGGCTTCATTCTAATACAGTTTCTTTAATTGACAAGGGAGTTATTCAGATTTTCTGGCCTTCTAGAATCCGTTTTGGTAACTCATTCTTTCAAGGAATTTGTTTCAACTAAGCAATCAACATTTTTTCACTTAAAAATGTAAATAATAGTACCTTTTTTAAAGTGTCTATAGGATCTTAGTGATATTTCTTCTTTTTTTTTGGTATAAGCCATTTTCTCTTCTGAAAGAATTAAAGCTAATCTTTCATGAGCAGTCTGGTTGGATTCTCATTTCTGATACAGATGCTATCAGGGTCTTAGATGTGATAAACTCCCTGGGGTTTCTCTAAGACTCTGAATGCTGTCTGGAGTTAAATGCCTCTTCTCCTCTGAGCTCCTGCAGCTCAGTCCAGATCAGTGAGTGGCAGACACCTGGCTGCAGGGAAAAGCCAGGTTCTCCTTGTAGGCTGGAGTAATGGAGATAGAACAACCTCTGCACCACCTGTTCTCTCTCTTCATGGCTGTCCCTCCTTAGTCCTCAGATCTCAGCATGAATGTCACCTCGTCAGAAGGGCTGTCTCCTGCCACCTTAAATTAAGAAGTCCTTATAATTTTACAGATTCCTTTGATTACTGGGAGCTGCCTAAGGGCAGGAATCGTCCATTTGGCCTGCCATTACATTCTTATCAACACAGTACCTGGCATTTAGCAAGTTTTCTCTCTCCATATATATATA
>NW_012115088.1:5423635-5522532 GCF_000951035.1 Colobus angolensis palliatus
ATTTACATATTTATATTATATTATTCTTTAAGTTCTGAGGTACATGGGCAGAATGTGTGGGTTTGTTACTTAGGTATACATGTGTCATGTTGGTTTGCTGCATCCATCAACTCGTCGTTTACATTAGGCATTTCTCCTAATGCTATCCCTCCCCCAGTCCCCCATCCCCTGACAGGCCCCATTGTATGATGTTCCCCTCCCTGTGTCCATGTGTTCTCATTGTTCAACTCATTGTGTGGTGTTTGGTTTTTGTCCTTGTGATAGTTTGCTGAGAACGATGGTTTCCAGCTTCATCAGTGTCCCTAAAAAGGACATGAACTCATCATTTTTTATGGCTGCATAGAATTCAATGGTGTATATGTGTCCCATTTTCTTTATCCACTCTATTACTGATGGACATTTGGGTTGGTTCCAAGGCTTTGCTATTGTGAATAGTGCTGCAATAAACATACATGTGCATGTGTCTTTATAGTAGCATGATTTATAATCCTTTGGGTATATACCCAGTAATGGGATTGCTGGGTCAAATGGTATTTCTAGTTCTAGATCCTTGAGGAATTGCCATACTGTTTTCCACAATGGTTGAACTAATTTACACTCCCACCAACAGTGTTAAAGCATTCCTATTTCTCCACCTCCTCTCCAGCATCTGTCATTTCCTGACTTTTTAATGATCGCTATTCCAACTGGCATGAGATGGTATCTCCTTGTGGTTTTTATTTGCGTTCCTCTAATGACCAGTGATGATGAGCATTTTTTTTTTCATATGTCTCTTGGCTGCATAAATGTCTTCTTTTGATAAGTGTCTGTTCATATACTTTTCCCACTTTTTGATGAGGTTTTTTTCTTGTAAATTTGTTTAAGTTCTTTGTAAATTCTGGATATTAGCCCTTTGTCAGGTGGATAGATTGCAAAAGTGTTCTTCCATTCTGTAGGGTTGCCTGTTCACTCTGATGATAGTTTATTTTGCTGTACAGGAGCTCTTTAGTTAAATTAGATCCATTTGTCTATTTTGGCTTTTGGTGCAATTGCTTTTGGTGTTTTAGTCATGAAGTCCTTGCCCATGCCTATGTCCCGAATGATATTGCCTAGGTTTCCTTCTCAGGTTTTTATGGTTTTAGGTCTTACATTTAAGTCTTTTATCCATCTTGAGTTAATTTTTGTATAAGCTGTAAGGAAAGGATCCAGTTTCAGCTTTCTACATATGGCTACCCAGTTTTCCACTTATTAAATAGGGAATCCTTTCTCTATTGCTTGTTTTTGTCAGGTTTGTCAAAGATCAGATGGTTGTAGATGTGTGGTGTTATTTCTGAGGCCTCTGTTCTGTTCCATTGGTCTATATATCTGTTTTAGTACCAGTACCATGCTATTTTGGTTACTATAGCCTTGTAGTGTAGTTTGAAGTCAGATGCCTCCAGCTTTGTTCTTTTTGCTTAGGATTGTCTTGGCTATGCAGGCTCTTTTTTGGTTCCATATGAACTTTAAAATAGTTTTTTTTTCCCAATTCTGTGAAGAAAGTCAGCGGTAGCTTGATGACAATAGCATTGAATCTATAAACTACTTTGGGTAGTATGATCGTTTTCACAATATTGAGTCTACCTATCCATGAGCTTGAAATGTTCTTCCATTTGTTTGTGTCCTCTTTTATTTTGTTGAGCAGTGGTTTGTAGTTCTCCTTGAAGAGGTCCTTCACATCTCTTGTAAGTTGGATTCTTAGGTATTTTATTCTCCTTGTAGCAGTTGTGAATGGGAGTTCACTCATGATTTGGCTCTGTCTTTGTGTTATTGGTGTATACCAATGCTTATGATTTTTGCACATTGATTTTGTGTCCTGAGATTTTATGAAGCTGCTTATCAGCTTAAGGAGATTTTCGGCTGAGACGATGAGGTTTTCTAAATATACAATCATGTCATCTGCAAACAGAGACAATTTGACTTCCTCTTTTCCTAATTGAATATCCTTTCTTTCTTTCTGTTACTTGATTGCCCTGGCCAGAACTTCCAATACTATGTTGAATAGGAGTGGTGAGAGAGGGTTTCCTTGTCTTGCACTGGTTTTCAAAGGGAATGCTTCCCATTTTTGCCCATTAAGTATGATATTGGCTGTGGGTTTGTCATAAATAGCTCTTATTATTTTGCGATATGTTCCATCAATATCTAGTTTACTGAGAGTTTTTAGCATGAAGGACTGTTGAATTTTGTCGAAGGCCTTTTCTTATCTATTTCTCAATAGATAATTGTGTGGTTTTTTGTCGTTGGTTCTGTTTATGTGATGGATTACGTTTATTGCTTTGTGTATGTTGAACCACCCTTGCATCTCAGGGATGGAGCCAATTTGATCGTGGTAGATAAGCTTTTTGTTGTGCTGCTGGATTCGGTTCGCCGGTATTTTATTGAAGATTTTCGCATCAGTGTTCATCAGGGATATTTGACCTAACATTCTCTTTTTTTGTTGTTGTGTCTCTGCCAGGCTCTGGTGTCAGGATGATTCTGGCCTCATAAAATGAGTTAGGGAGGATTCCCTCTTTTTGTATTGATTGGAATAGTTTCAGAAGGAATGGTACCAGCTCCTCTTTGTACCTCTGGTAGAATTCAGCTGTGAATCCATCTGGACCTGGGCTTTTTTTTTGGTTGGTAGGCTATTAATTATTGCCTCAATTTCAGAACCTGTTATTGGTCTATTCAGAGATTTGACTTCTTTCTGGCTTAGTGTCAGGAGGTTGTATGTGTCCAGGAATTTATCCACTTCTTCTAGATTTTCTAATTTATTTGCGTAGAGGTGTTTATAGTATTCTCTGATAGTAGTTCGTATTTCTGTGGGATTGGTGGTGATATCTCCTTTATCATTTTTTATTGTGTCTATTTGATTCTTCTCTCTTTTCTTCTTTATTAGTCTTGCTAATGGCCTGTTTTGTTGATCTTCTCAAAAAAAGCAGCTCTTGGATTCATTGATTTTTTTGAATGGTATTTGTGTCTCTATCTCCTTCGGTTCTGCTCTGATCTTAGTTATTTCTTGTGTTCTGCTAGCTTTTGAATTTGTTTGCTGTTGCTTTTCTAGTTCTTTTAATTGTGATGTTAGGGTGTCGATTTTAGATTTTTCCTACTTTCTCTTGTGGGCATTTAGTGTTATAGAGATATTTCTTCTTTTAATCTCAGTATTAGTAATTATCTTTTCTCTCTTTTTTATCTAGAGGTTTTTCAATTTTATTGTTGCTTTTCATGAACTAGCTTATATTTAATTTATGTTTCTCTTTTCTCTTCTATTTTAATGTTTTTCACTTAAATCTTCATTATTTCTTAGTTTGGGTTTAATTTGCCCTTCTTTTCCTACCTCCTTAAGCTGGATGCTTAGATAATTCATTTTTGAACATTTATTCTTTTCTAATGTAACCATTCAAAGCTGTAAATTTTCTCCTAAATATTGTTTTAGGTGGTCCCACAAATTTTGGCGTGTTGTGTTCTCATTATCCTTTAGTTCAAAATATTATCTAAGTTCCTTGTTTTTTTTTTTGACTTATGTACTATATAGAAACATCATGTTCAGTCTTCACATATTTTGGAAGTTTTCCAGCTAGAAGCCAAAAAAGTCAAGGATTTCCAGAAACCCCTAGAAGCTTGAAGAGGCAAGGAAGAATTCTTCCCTAGAACCTTCGGAGGAAGCATGACTCTGCTGGCAGCATGATTTTGGGCTTCTAGCCTCCAGAACTATGAGAGACTAAGTTTCTGTTGTTCAGAGCCATCTGATTTTTGGTAATTTATTATGGAAGTCCTAGAAAACGAATATACTTGGTGGTATTATAATTCTATGTTTGTCTTTTTAAGGAACTGTCAAATTAATTCACTGGTGCCTGCATCATATTACAGTCCTACCAGCAATGAGGTTTCTCCTCCTCACCAACAATTGGTTTTCAACACCAACAATTCTCTTCCTTTTTTTTTTTTTTTAAAGCCAGTCAAATTTAGCAGTGGGGAGTTGTATACCAACTTCAGTGATGCTGATGTTAATAAGTTCTGATAACCCACCATCATCGGGCCAGTGATTCTCTTCCTTACTATTGTCGGACCAGCAATTCTCTTCCTTTGTTTTCCTCACCAATAATTCTTTTCATTTTCTTTTTAAAAAAATTATAACCATCCTAGTGGGTGTAAAGTGGTATCACATTGCAGTTTTGATTTGCATTTCTTTAGTGACTAACAATATTTAGCATATTCAGTATCTTTTCATGTGCCTATTGGCCACTTGTGTATCTTTTTTGCAAAAATATCTATTAAAATCTGTTACCCATTTTAAATTGCGTTGTCTCTTTATTGTTGAATTGTAAGGATTCTTTATACATTCTGGATACTAGACCCTTATCAAATATATGATTTGCAATATTTTCTGTGATTTTGTGGGTTGTCTTTTTACTTTTTTTCCTTTTATTTTTAGTTGACATGTAATAATTGTATATGTTTATGGGATACAGGGTGATATTCTGATACATGTATGCAATGTGTAATGGTCAAATCATGGTAATCAGCATATCTATTACCTCAAACATTTATTATTTTTCCATAGGTGAGACCCCATCTCCAAAAAAAAAGAGTTCCCTTTTCTTTGAATACTTGCCAGCATTTGTTATTTTTTGTCTTTTTGATAATAGCCATTCTAACTGGGGTGAGATGAGATCTCATTGTGGTTTTGATATGCATTTCCCTGATAATTACTGATGTTGAGCATTTTTTTTAAATAGCTGTTGGCACTTTGTATGTCTTCTTTTGAGAGTTGTCTATTCAGCTAATTTACCCAAAGAGTATACTCTTGATAGACATTTAGAACAACCTTTCTCAAAAAGTGTGTTCTGAAAAAATAAAAGAAAGATTAATTCCTTAAAGTATTTTTGTGGATTACTGGGGGGAAAAATTGTTCTTTGAATTACTTATAGCACTTGTGTTCTACGGTTTACACTATGGATTTAGGAAAACAAAGAAAAGCCCTTGATATGTGGTTAGAACTTTACAAGATACACTTACATACACAAGTGTGATTGTAGATTATAAGCTCTAGACCTCTGCTCTCAAATGTCCTGAGTAAAGTCTTTCCTTACTGGCTTCTAAGTCCTGCAGAGGCTGTCACTATCCCCTGGACTTAGGTTGAACTTCAAAGTCTGATGGAAACATGTAGGAATGTGAACCAGCACAGCTGCTATCTTAGACTCTTTGAAAGACTTTAAATTTGTTGCTTTGCTATTCTCAGGTTTAGTCTTTCCCTCTACATTATGCCTTCTTGTGTGCATTTTATTTTTATTTTTTATTGTAAATTGACAATTTATAATTGTATAAATTTATGGGATAAAACATGATATTATGTTTTATGAATATGATGTTAAATAATTAAGTAGAGCAGTTAACATATCCATCACTTCAAATACTTAGCATATTTGTGATGAGAATATTTGAACTGTACTTAGTTTAGAAATGTACATTACAACTGTATGCACTATGCTGCATACAGTTGTAAAAAAAAATTCCTTCTGTGTGAGATTTTTTACCCTTTGACCATAATCTTGTTATTCCTTCTGCTTGACATTTTGTACCTTTTGATCATAATCTTCCCATCTCTCCCAACCGCTAACGTCTGTAACCACCGTTCTACTCTTTGCTTCTGTAAGTTTGGTTGTTTTAGATTTCACATCTATATATACACACACTGTGTGTGTGTATATATATATATATAAATATATATATATATCACATTTTATTTATCTGTTCATCTGTTGATGGACATTTTAGTTGATTCCATAACTTGGCTTTTGTGAATAGTGCTGCAATAAATGTAGGACTGCCGACACCTCTTCAACCAACTGATTTGACATTGTTTGGGTAAATACTCAGAAGTGAGATTGCTGGATCCTGGTAAATCTATTTTTAGTTTTTTGAGAAACCATACAGTTTTCCATAATAGGTGTCCTAATTTACATTCCTAGCAATAGTAGAATGTTGAACCACCAAGGGTTCCCTTTTCGTCACATTCTTGCCAATACTTATCTTTCATCACTTTTTTTTTTTTTTTTTTTTTTTTGAGGTGGAGTCTCGCTCTGTCGCCCGGGCTGGAGTACTGTGGCCGGATCTCAGCTCACTGCAAGCTCCGCCTCCCGGGTTCACGCCATTCTCCTGCCTCAGCCTCCCGAGTAGCTGGGACTACAGGCGCCCGCCACCTCGCCTGGCTAGTTTTTTTGTATTTTTTTTTTTTTTGAGGTGGAGTCTCGCTCTGTCGCCCGGGCTGGAGTACTGTGGCCGGATCTCAGCTCACTGCAAGCTCCACCTGCCGGGTTCACGCCATTCTCCTGCCTCAGCCTCCCGAGTAGCTGGGACTACAGGCGTCCGCCACCTCGCCTGGCTAGTTTTTTGTATTTTTTAGTAGAGACGGGGTTTCACCGTGTTCGCCAGGATGGTCTCGATCTCCTGACCTCATGATCCGCCCGTCTCGGCCTCCCAAAGTGCTGGGATTACAGGCTTGAGCCACCGCGCCCGGCCTCATCACTTTTATAATAGTCATTCTGACAGGTGTGAAATGTTATCTTCTTGTAGTTTTACCTTGCATTTCCCTAATGGTTAGCAATATTGAGCATTTAAAAAATATGTCTCTTGGCCATTTGTATGTCTTTTTTTTTTCTTTTTGAGACAGAGTCTTACTCTGGTACCCAGGCTGGAATGCAGTGGCGTGATCTTGGCTCACTGCAAGCTCCACCTCCGGGGTTCACGTCATTCTCCTGCCTCAGCCTCCCAAGTAGCTGGGACTACAGGCACCTGCCACCACACCCGGCTAATTTTTTGTATTTTTAGTAGAGATGGGGTTTCACCGTGTTAGCCAGATGGTCTCGATCTCCTGACCTTGTGATCTGCCTGCCTCAGCCCAAAGTGTGTATGTCTTCTTTTGAGAAAGTCTATTTAGACCCCTTGCCCATTTTTTAATTGAGTTTTTTGTTTTTTTGCTACTTAGTTGTTTGAGCTCCTTGTATATTTTGGATATTAACCAATTATTGGATATATGGATTGCAAATATTTTCTCCCAATTTGTAGATTTTCTCTGCACACTGTTAACTATTTTCTTTGCTGTGCAGAAGCTTTTTAGTTTGAAGTAATTCAATTTCACTATTTTTGCTTTACTTGGCTATGCATTTGAGGTCAAATACATTCATCATTTCTCAGATCAATGTTTGATAGTTTTTCTCCTATGTTTTCTTCTAGTAATTTTACACTTTCTGGTCTTATATGTAAGTCTTTAATCCATTTTGAGTTGATTTTTGTATATGATCTGAGATAAGGGTTCAATTTTGTCTGCAGATGGATATTCAATTTTCCCAACACCATTTATTGAAGAGCCTGTCTTTTTCCAATGCATGTCCTTGGCACCTTTGTGGGAGATCAATTGACCATATATGCATGAGGTTATTTCTGGGATCTCTGTTTTGTTCTACTGTTCTATATGTCTACTTTAATGCCAATACTACACTGTTTTGAGTACTATGGCTTTGTAGTGGATTTTGAAGTTAGGTAGTGTGATGCCTCCAACTTTGTTCCTTTTGCTTGAGATTGCTTTGCCTAGTCGGTGTCTTTTGTGGTTCTATACAGAGTTTAGGATTATTTTTTCTATTTCTATGTAAAAATGACCCTGGAATTTTGATAGGGATTGCATAGACTCTATGGATCATTTTGTGTAATATGGACATTTTCACAGTGTTAATTCTTCAAATCCATGAATGTGGAATATCTTTTAATTTATTTGTGTCTTCTTTGATTTCTTTCATGAATTTTTTATAGTTTTTAGTGTACAGATTTTTTTTTACTTCTTTGGTTAAATTTGTTCCTTTTTTGTACCTACTGTAAGTGGGATTGTTCTGTTTATTTCTTTCTGGATAGTTTGTTGTTAGTGTGTAGAAATGCTACTGATTTTTGTGTGTTGATTTTGTACCTTGCAACTTTACTGTATTTGTTTATTAGTTCTGGCAAATTTTTTTTTTTGGTATGTAGGGTTTTCTATATGTAAGATCATGACATCAGCAAACAGTGACAGTTTTACTTCTTTCTTTCCTGTTTGGATGCCTTTTATTTCTTTCTCTTGCTTAATTTCCCTGGGAAGGACTTTAAATACTATGTTGAATAGAAGTGGTAAGAATAGGCATCCTTGTCTTGTTCCAGATCTTAGAGGAAATGCTTTCAATTTTTTTCATCATTGAGTATGTTAGCTGTAGGATTCTCATATATGGACTTCATTGTGTTGTCATGCATTTCTTCTACACCTAATTTGGTGAGAGTTTTTTTTTTTTTTTTTGTCATGAAAGGATGTTGAATTTAATCAAATGCTTTTCTACACCTACTGGGTGATTATATGATTTTTCTTCTTCATTCTGCTAATGTGATGTATCACATTTATTGATTAGCATATGCTGAGCCATCCTTGCATTCTGGAGATAAATCCTAGTTGATCATGGTGATAGTTGTTTTAATGTGTTGTTGAATTTGGTTTGTTAGTATTTTGTGAGGAATTTTGCATATATGTTCATCAAGGATATTGGCCTGTAATTTTTTTTTCTTGTAATGTGCTTGTCAGGCTTTGGTATCAGGGTAATGCTGGCCTCATAAAGAGTTTGGAAGTGTTCCCTCTTTTTTGATTTTTTTTGGAAGACTTTGAGAATGGTTGGTATTAGTTCTTTAAATGTTTTGTAGAATTCAGCAATGAAGTCATCACGTCCTAGGCTTTTCTTTGATGGGAGACTTTTTATTACTGATTGTATCTCCTTATTAATTATTGATCTCTTCAGATTTTCTGTTTCTTCATTATTCACTTTTGGTAGACTTTATGTGTCTAGGAATTTATCCATTTCTTCTAGGTTGTCCAATTTATTCATGCATAATTGTTCATAGTAGTCTCCTATGATCCTTTTTATCTCTGTGATATCAGTTGTAATGTCTCTTCTTTCATTTCTGATTTTATTTATTTGAATCTTCTATTTTTAATCAGTCTAACTGAAAGTTTGCCAATTTTGTTTATCTTTTTAAAAAATCAAATCATTTTCATTGATTAATAATTAAACAATTAAATTGTTTTTCTAGTTTCCGTTTTATTTATTTCTCCTCTGATCTTTATTATCTCTTTCCTTCTGCTTGCTTTGGGTTTAATTCCTTCTTCTTTTTTTATAGCTGTTTGAGGTAGAATGTTAGGTTGTTTATTTGAGATGTTTCTTCTTTTATAATGTAGGAATTTATTAGTAAAAATTTTCCTGTTAGAACTGCTTATGCTGTATCCCATAAGTTTTGGTATGTTGTATTTACTTTGTTTTGCTCTCTCTCTCTGTCTCTCTCTCTCTATATATACACACACACATACACACACACTTATATATAACATACCAAAATTTATATCTATCTTTCTATATTTTCTATG
The DNA here is from genome assembly GCF_000951035.1 of Colobus angolensis palliatus. Lineage (NCBI taxonomy): Eukaryota > Metazoa > Chordata > Mammalia > Primates > Cercopithecidae > Colobus > Colobus angolensis. The sequence goes on from NW_012115088.1 coordinate 5,433,063, forward strand.
ACATTTGTCTCCCAGGCTGGGCTGTAGTGGCATGATCATAATTCACTGCAACTTTGAACTACTAGGCTCAAGGAGTCCTTCCACCTCAGCCTCCAAAAGTGCTGGGATTACAGGTGTGAGCCACCATACTGGACTTTCAAGATAGTTTTAAATTTCCCTTTTAATTTCTTCAGTGACCCATTGGTTGTTCAGGATCATGTTGTTTAATTTCCATGTATTTGTTAATTTTCTGAACTTTTCTTGATATTGATTTCTAGTTTTATAACATTGTGTTTGAAAAAAACTACTTGATATAATTTCAGTCTTCTTAAATTTGCTGAGGCTTGTTTTGTGCTCTGACATGTGATCTATCCTGGAGAATATTTTGTGTGCACTTCAAAACAATGTGTATTCTGCTACTGTTGGATGGAATATTCTATGTATGTCTGTTAGATCCATTTAGTCTAAAATATTGTTCAAGTTTAAGGTTTCCTTATTAATTTTCTGTCTGGATGATCTATTTATTGTTGTAAGTGGGGTCCTGAAATCTCCTATAATTATTGAATTGTGATTTATTTCTCCCTTCAGACCCTTTAATATTTGTTTTATATATTTAGGTGCTCTGATATTGGGTACATATATTCCTACAGTTATTATATTTTCTTGACAAATTGACCACTTTATTATTACATAATGTCCTTTTTTGCTTCTTTTTACAGTTTTTGACTTAAATTCTGTTTTATTGGATATAAGTATAGCTAACACTACTCTTTTGGTTTCCACTTGCATAGAATGTCTTCTTACATTTCTTCACTTTCAGTTTATTTGTGTGTGCCATTATTCTTTTGTATGCAGCATATAGTTGGGTCTTGTTTTTTCAGTCCATGGAGTCACTCTATGTCTTTTTATGGGAGAATTTAATCCATTTACATTCAGGGAAATTATCATTAGGCAAGGGCCTACTACTGCCATTTTGTTAGTTACTTTCTGGTTGTTTTGGATATACATTTGTTCTTTCCTCCTGTCTTACTGGCTTCCTTCATGGTTGATGGTTTTCTATAGTAGTATGCTTTGAATCTTTTCTATTTTTGTTTTGTATTTCTACTAAGTATTTTTGCTTTGTGGTTACCAAAATGTGTTTTCGAATATGGTTGTGAGTAGCTCAGGCAGACTCTTGGAATAAGATATTAACTACATTCTTCCAAAATTAAGCAATCTTGCAAAGTCTTTAAGTTTAGAACTAATCCTGGAGCAAAGCTTGTGTAGTTAAGAGAATGAAAGAGAGAAATTTATTATTGCACAGATGTGATTAGTAAAATTGTTCAATAATATCCTATATCTCCTTGTTGTAGCCAAAAGGTTTCACTGAAAACAAATTCTGCTGCTTGTTTACATACAGACAATTTTTTTTGAAGAAGTAAGAATAATGATACTGATCACCTGTTTGAATTTTTAAATATGTGTCTCTAAAAGTTACCCTGGAAGAAATTTTAGGGGATAATGCTGAAACAGTTGTTTTTCTCAAAAGACCACCCTAGTGGGTGACTCAGTTATGAATTATTTGCTATAAATCTTCAATGCAAAAATAGGCTTGGAAATATCATCATGGACAATGGCAAATGTTGGGAGAAGTAATTAAGTCTAGAAAATCAGGACCTGAGGAGAGTGAATGGAGTTGCAGTGTTTAGGTGCTGTAGCATAGCCCTGAGTACACAGTGCAGTCTACCAGAATAAAATGAGAAGCAAGAAGATAAACTTATGATAACAGTGCTTTGCTAATCTGGTTACTGAGCATATTTAAAAAGCTACAGAAGAGAATACACCTCCATGGCTGTGGTCCATTTTATGCAGATAGCAGAAAACACAGTCTTTACACAGACAAACCAAGTCTGTGTTTTTAAAGTACAATTTGCTTTACAAAATGTTGCACTAGGTATCTACATGATACATTTTAACCAGCATTATTCAACACTATTTGGAGAAAGTCTAAGGTAATTTTTCTAGATTAATTATTTTTAGTGAAAGGATTATTAATGTATTTGGTCAAGGCTGAAATAAAACATTTTGGGTATCTTGAAAATAAGCAAATAAAAACAAATTAAGAGGAATAGGTCCATGACATAGTCTCATTCGTGACTCTTGGTAACTTAACTTTGACCTTATTTAAGTTAACTGAAGAAAAAAGTCTAATATTTTGAATATCCAAACTTCAACCAATTCAATGATAAATAACCTAATTAATTTCAGTTATCATTGATAGTTACACAGTGGTAAGACCAGCTGACCAGAGTTCAAACCTTGACTCCTCCAATGATCAGTTCTGTGTGATTATATGTCTATTGCACAGTTTCCTGTGGTAAATAATAGCACCTACCCCACAACGTAGTTCTGAGAATGGGGTTAGTGTACATGAATCGTGCATAGTTCCATGTCTGATGTTATTAAATGTTAGTTGTTAGCTCATAAGGTTGTAACAAACACAGAAATAATTGTCAGTTGTTGCAACTTTTTCTGTTTTCTGTTGATGTTTTATAACATTGTGGAGCATTCTTGCTATGCAATACAAGTACATTGTTCTATGGTTGCTACCCTTGGGCAGGTGGGCCAGCAAAGTTGTATGAAATGTTCAAGCAACATTACATTGAATAATTGTTTCACTGAATCATTGAAAGACTTTGCAGGCATGCTTAACCAGCGCAGATGTGATTAAAAGGAATATCCAAGTCTGTACTGAATTATTTACACTTACGTAACATGATAATTATAAAAGTAAAAGCTTGTATAGTTTCAAACAATGATTAAAAAGTTAGATATCTATGATTTATGAAGCCATACTTCAATTTAGCTTATGTATATAACTTATAGAAAGTGTAGCTTTTTGGAGTTGCCTAACCTGTTAGTGGGAAGAATTAAACTCCATCAGGTAAATGCAAATGTTACAAGATAATGTTTAACAAAAGTATGAACTGATCTACAAAATATCCTAAAAATTACGTTTCTGCAAGTGGGTTGGAAGGCCTGGATGTGAGAGTGTGTTGGGGCTATACATATGTGAAACAGACTAAAATCTGAAAATTTTAGGTCCATATCCTATTGTATACTTGCTGATAGACTTCTGGAGTAATCCTTGTTTCATCTATCAAATATGAGAAAATATAGTGAAGTTCTTTATGAGGACCATTATAATTTGGTTTTTCAAAAATGCAATTTAATCAAACTAATTTACATTTCTAGTGATCTCATGACTAACTAGAATGGTCCTTTTCTATTTCTTGCCAATTTCATTTACAACAAACAACAAAACACAGTTTAGGTGTAACTTATGTCTGAAGGGAAAATATCTATACTGTGTCTAGTAAGCATAAGAAAAACAAAAAATCAAGTGTAATTTCTAAAAGATTAATTCAATTCTATAGAATTAAGGCCTAGAAGACTACGAAGAATGTGTTAGAAATGTTAGAATGATTGTGTTTTACCTAATCTTCATACATATAGGAAGCTTTGAAAAATTCAAAAGAAAATATGCAAGGCTGGATTCAACTTCATCTACAGCAAGAACTTTGATAACTGCACAATCATCAGTCATTCTCAGAGAACAGAAAGCTCCAGTTCAAGCCTGTAAGTCATTTCTTTGCCGATATTATGGTATGGTAGTCAGCTCTGTCTCAATACAGACACAGTGGTACAAAAGAATGAAGTAGAGATGAGGAGGTAACTATTAGCAAAAGGAAATCTCTTTCTGAGTAAGACAAATACTCTGCAGTGATTTTCACTGAAATTTACACTTTTCTAAATATTGGTCATTATATAGAAATCTCAGACTCATCTTTCTACTCTATGAGATCTTAGTTTTTCATGACCTAATAGTTTTTTCATTAATAAATGCTAAAACAGAATAAATAATTTACAAAGCAAAGTCATCTTGTGGAATGTGGGTTCAGGTTTAAGTAATTACTGTTCTTGTTTCACTGCATTTTGATGAGCACCAACATTCTAATTATAGTCCAGCATCTCTTGTTTAGCAGGCAATGCCAATGCCAATCATACTCCATTATATATTGCTATGGAGTAACCATTAGCAACAACTGCATTCACCACCCTAATTTTTGGCTAATGCTCCATCCACATGAGTGCTCTAGTCTCCAGAGATAAGAACAGCTTTGACAATTGTTTCTTTTTTTTTTTTTTTTGGCCTCATGTCACAAATTATCTACTAAAGGACACACCTTAGCCCTGTGATTAAAAAGAATTGATTACTTCGGCTGTTTCTTTTGCAAGATCTTTACTTTCATCTAAAATAGTGTCTTATATTTCACACTGAGTTTCAAAATTCCAAAGAGGAGACCTGTATACTACTGTGATTTGATGTGATAGAATGCCAAAGTGGGGGAACAAGTTGAAAGTAGGTTCAAAACTTCACTAATTTATATGAAAGTGTGCTTTTAAAAGTATTGAATATATAAAAGTATTAGAAATTAGTTTCCTTTTCATATTTTTAATTGTCTAAAAAACAAGTTATCAGTTGCATGAGATATTTTGTACTTAGTCATTCTCAATTCAGAGAAGCTTAGTTAATGAGTTCCTACCTTGGAATGTTCTGACTCCCCTTTAGTTCTGTAAATGTCTGTTCATGAGAGAATGGTTCACATTAATTACACTGTCTCTTCATCTTCCTTTGCATGCAGCAGGGTTCCAATATCCAGCACCTTGCGTCTGAAATGAAATAAATGGGGAGAGGATGTTTGCCTATTTACATCTAGTATATATGATAAGGCTAACTACTCCTATCTGAGTCCCCAAAATAACCTCTTACAGTCTAGTCTATCCTCTGCAATTTTGTTTTTTCCTGTAAGGCATAATTGTCTTAATATTTTTGGATTCCTATATCAAAATACCATAAATTGGGTGGCTTATAAGCAACGGAAATTTATTGCTCACGGTTCTGGAACTGGAAAATCAAAGATCAAGGTGCTGGCAGATTTGGTATCTGGTGAGGACCTGCTTCCTTATAAATGGTGCCTTCATGCTGTGTCCTCACATGGTGGAAGGGGCAAACAGCTCACTCAGGCCTCTGCTGTGAGGGCACTAATCCCATTCATATGGTCAGAGTCCTCATGACCTAATTACCTCCCAAAGGTCCTCCTTCCTAACACCATCACCTTGGGAATTGGGGGAGGATTTAAACATAAATTTCAGGGGTGAGATATAAACATTCAGGCCATAATGACAAGAATAAGGGATTTTATTGATTCTATAATGTGTTCCATGAATACTTCAGCATTTCTGAAATAAGGATGGGTCTTTTGGCCAGGCATGGTGGCTCATGCGTATAATCCCAGCGCTTTGGGAAGCTGAGGTGGGGAGAGGATTGCTTGAGCCCAGGAGTTTGAGACCAACCTGAGCATCTCGCTTAAAATAAAAAAAAAGAAGAATGGGTCTTTCAATCAATGGCATAATTTTCTTAGCAGCACACCAAGTATGGATTAAAAAATTATCAATATGATTTGAATGTTTATCTTTTTCAAACCCATGTTAGAATTTAATTGTCATTTTAATAATATTAAGAAGTAGGACTTTTAAGAGGTGATTAGGCCACGAGGGCTTTGCCCTTATGAATGGATTAATGTTACTGTGGGAGTGGGTTCCTTCCTTATGAATGGATGAGTTAAATACTTATTTCTTGTTCTCTCCATCCCTCTTTCTTTCTCTTTCCCCCACCACTCTCTCTCACTCTCTTTGTCCTTTTGCCGTGGAGTTATGCAGCAAGAAAGCACTCACCAGATGCTAGCCCCTCAATTTTGAACTTCCCAGCCTCCAGAACTGTGAGCAAATAAATTTCTGCCTATTATGAGTTGCTCAGTCTGTGGCATTCTGTTATAGCTTCACAGAACTGACTAAGACACTGATGAATTTTTGAATTGTATAAAATTCAGCAAAAATTGCTAAAATTTATTAGGGTTTACTAAGTCTCAGTTAGTATTTTAAGTGATTTACCCCCTTCATTTATAAACTCTGCAAGAATTTCTATAGAAACTGAATTTCAGAGGGGCCAAGTGACTTAGTAAGTGGCAAAGCCAGGCTTTGAGCATGTGTCTGTTTGACAGAGTCCCTGTTCTTCAGTTTCCTACCACACACTTCTCTCTCCAAGCCTGTCCTTAAGAAATGATCAATCATTTGATCTTCAGTGTTCTTTCTTCCAAGTGTTTTTGCAATTTAGAGATAAAAGATATCTCTCTAATTTTGGAATGCTAATCATGCACGGTACAATAGCTTACAAAATATTTTAATTTATTCAATTAACACTAACGGACTCTTTCTTTTTCTGGGCATGATGGTGAAACAAAAATTACTAGAACGTAGTTCCTGTCTCTGAGGGCTGAGTCTAGTGGCGGAATCTCAGACAATAATTACAGCAGTGGGGAAAGTTTTAGAGCAGGGATAAGTACCAAGATCCTCAGGCATGAGTTACCTCAAAGTTGAACTGAGCTGGGCTATGTCTGTAGTAGTTAAGAGGAGTCTTCCCTGAGGAAATGACCTCAAAACTGAGTTTTGAGTCACAAGAATTTGCTTCAGGGTGTCATGTACTGTGCCAGATGATGAATAAATGAGTAAATCAATCAGTCAACAAAAGAAAAAAATGAACCATGGAGTGAAAAAGACTGAGTCCACAACTCTGGAACACTGACATAAGGAGCAGTTAGTGCAAGACAGGGCTTTGAGGGAGCCTGACAGGGCTATTCTCTAGAAGAGTGGAAAGAGATGGGGGTGGGGGCAGTGAAGAAATGATAGAAGGTTTCTGTGAAGCAAGAAGGCTCCAAGGAGGGAATGGCCAACATTGCCAAAAGTTGCAAAGAAGAAAAACTATAATCCCTGAAACAAGCTTATCAAATTTGTCTCCTTATAAAAGACATCCCAGAAAGTTCTCTCAGTCTTTCTACCATGTGAGAACACAGTGAAAAGGCTATCTGTGTACCAGAAAATAAGCACTCATCTTAGACGGAATCTACTGGCATTGTAGACTGAATCTACTTGATCTTGGACTTTCCAGCTTCAAGAACTATTAGAAATAAATGTTTGTTATTTCAAGCCACCTAATCTTTAGAATTTTTGTTTTAGTGTGAATAGACTAAAACAATTACAAAGGCTTACACTTACGTTTTCTTCTAGGACTGTTATAGTGTAAGCTCTTCTGTTTAGATCCTTGAAACATTTTGACTTCAGTGTTGTATATGGTGTGCGGTAGGCATTCAAATTCATTATTTTGAATATAGATATTAGCCTTCTCTTGCCATGTATTAAAATGAGCATTCTTCTCCCATTGAATGCTTCTGGAACATGCTAGGGTTTGGATGTTTGTACCCTCCAATACTCATGTTGAAACTTAATCCTCAATGTGGAAATATTGAGAGGTAAGGTCATTAAGAAGTGATTGGACCATGAAGACTCTGCCCTCATGAATGAATACATACATACATTAATCAATGGATTAATGAATTATCATGGGAATTGGACTGGTGTATTTATAAAAAGAGGAAGAGAGACCTGAGCTAACATGCTCAGCTCCTGTGCCATGTAATGCATTAGGCCATCTTGGGGCTTTGCAGAGTATGCCCCACTAGCACACATGCCTTCAGCAGATGTGGCCCCTTGACCTTGGGCTTCTCAGCTTCCAAAGAAAAGAATCCCTTTTCTTTATAAATTACCCAGTTTCAGGTGTTTGATTATAAGCAGCAGAAGTTGGACTATAACAGCACCCTCATCTAAAACCAATTGATCATAGATGTATAGGTTTATTTCTGGACTTACAATTATATTCCACTGATACATATTTATCTTTATGTCAGTTCTACACTGTCTTGATTATTGTAGCTTTGTAGTAGAATTTAAAGTTGGGAAGTGTCAGTTCTCTTTGTCCCTTTTTTTTTCAAGATTTCTTTGCCTGTTTTTGAACTCCCATAATTTCATAGAATTTTAGGATCAGCTCTCCATTTCTGTCAAAAAGGCAGTTGAAGTTTTGATAGTGATTGTGTTGAATCACTAAATCAATTTGAGAGTAACTTCACAATTTAAGTCTTCAAATCCATGAATACAGGATATCTATCCATTTACTAAAATAAAAGCAGAGATATGTAATTTCTTTCAATAAAGTTTTATAATTCTTAGTGTACAGTTTTTGTGCATCTTATGTTAAATGATACCTTTGTATTTTATTTTTGTTTGATGGCTTTATAAATGAATTTGCCTCCTTAAATTCACTTTTAGGTTGTTTGTTGCCAGTGTGTTGAAATACTACTTATTTTTGCATATTGGCCTTGTATTCTTCAACTTTGCTGAACTATTTATTTAGTTCTAACAGGGTTTTTATTAGTAATTTAGAATTTTTTACAGTTAAGATCATGCCATCTACCTATAGGGATGGTTTTATTCTTTCCCTCTCAATCTGGATCCCTTTTATTTCTTTTCCTTGCCTAACTACCTTGGCTAGGATTTCCAGTACAATGTGGAATAGAAGTGGTGAGAATTAGCATCATTCTCTTATTTCTTACCTTAGGCAGAAAGTTTTCAGTCTTTCACCATTAATTTTGATGTTAGCTATAGGTTTTTCATATGACCTTTATTAGATTGAGAAAGTTCTATTTTCCTAGTTTGTTGAATGCTTTTATAATGAAGGGTTGATGGATTTTTTCAAATGATTTCTCTTTGTTGATATGATCATGAGTGTGTGTAGTTTTAAACCTGTCATTCTATTAATATGGTACATTATATTGGCTGATTTTTGTATGTTGAACCAATCTTTATTCCTGGAATAAGTCCTACTTGATCATGGTGTATATTCTTTTTTTTTGTTGTTTTGTTTTGTTTGTTTGGTTGGCTAGTATTTTGTTAAAGATTTTTGTGTCTGTATTCATACGATATATTTGCTTGTAGTCTTCTTGTGTGTGTGTGTGTGTGTGTGTGTGTGTGTGATATTTGTCTAATTTTGTCATCAGGATAATACTATCCACTTACAATAAACTAGAAAGTTTTGTATTCTCTTCTGTTTTCTGGAAGAACTTGTAAAGAATTGGTGTTAATTATTCTTTTTGTTGTTGTTTATTTATTATTATTATTTTAAATTTAACTTGTAAGTTCAGAGTACATGTGCAGGTTTGCTATATAGATAAACTTGTGTCATGGGGGTTTATTGTACAGATTATTTTGTCACACTGGTATTAAGCTTAGTACCCATTAGTTACTTCTTTTGATCCTCTCCCTCCTCCCTCCCTCCACTTTCTGATAGGCCCCAGTTGTGTTATTCTCCTCTATGTGTTCATAGGTTCTCATTATTTAGCTCCCACTTATAAGTGAGAACATACGGTATTTGGTTTTCTGTTCCTGTGTTAGTTTGATAAGAATAATGGCCTTCAGCTCCATACATGTTCCTGCAAAGGATAGGATCTCGTTTATAGCTGCATAGTATTCCATGGTGTATATGTACCACATTTTCTTTTTTTAGTCTACTATTGATAGGTATTTAGGTTGATTCCATGTCTTTGCTATTGTGAATAGTGCCACAATGAACATGTGGACACATGTGTCTTTATGATAGAAAAATTGATATTCCTTTGGGAATTTACCCAGAATGGAATTGCTGAATCACGTGGTAATTCTGTGTTTAGGTCTTTGAGGAATCACCACACCATCTTCCATAATGGTTGAACTAATTTATACTCCCACCAACAGTGTATAAGTGTTCCTTTTTCTCCATAACCTTGCCAGCATCTGTTATTTTTTGACTTTTTAATAATAGTTATTCTGACTGGTGTGAAGTGCTGTCTCATTGTGGTTTTGATTTGCATGTCTCTAATGATCACTGATGTTGAGTTTTTTTTAATATGGTTTTTTTTGGCTGCATGTATATTTTCTTTTGAAAAGTGTCTGTTCATGCCCTTTGACCACTTTTTAATGGGGTTGTTTTGTTTCTTGTAAATTTGTTTAAGTTCCTTATAGATGCTGGGTGAATAATTTGCATCTGACAAAGGTCTAACTTTCTCCCATTCTGTAGGTGTGTGTTCATTCAACATTTGGTAGAGTTTATCAGTTAAGTCATTTGGTACTAGACCTTTCTTTGTGGAAAGTTTTTTGGTTACTCAATTTCTTTACTTGTTATAGGTCTATTGAGAGTTTGATTTTTTTTTTTTTAGTTTTTGTTTCATGTTTAGGAGTACACATGCAGGTTTTTTTGACAGCAAATTGCATGTCACAGGGGTTTGGTGTACAGATTATTTTACCACGCAGGTAATAAGCATAGCACAAAAAGTAGTTTTTCAGTTCTTACATCCTCCCTCCCTCTACCCTCAACTAGGCTCTGGTGCCTGTTATTCCCTTCTCTCTGTTCATATGTACCAGATTTTGAATTTTTTCTTGAGTCAATTTTGGTAATTTCTTTCTTTCTGGGCATTTTCCCATATTATCTAAGTTATCTAATTTGTTTCTTTACAACCGTTCATTGTTTTTCCTTATAATCTTTTATATTTGTGTATGTTCAGCAGTAACATTTCCCTTTTTCTTCATAATTTTAGTAATTTGAGTCTTCTTTCTTTTTGTCAATCTTGCTAAAGGTTGATTTACTTTGTTTATTTTTTCACAGTACAGACTTTTGGCTTCATTGATTTTCTTTTTTGTTTAATTAACTTCAGCTCTGTTTTTTATAATTAGATTATTGACTTGAAGTCTCTCTTTTTTAACTCAAATAATGTTACAAAATTTATTGACTAACTTGACATTTGTAAAGCATATTGCTGTAAGGTAAATTTAAAGAAATGTCAATAGAATATCAGCTTCATTTTAAAATTAAATACTGTATGTTACTTAAAAGAAAGAATGTTAGAGACACAGGACATATTGCTAGGCCTAGCACATAGTAATCACTTAATACATATTTGTCGAATGAACACTTAAATTGTTCCTTCTCAACCCTAACATAACATATGTTATGCCTTTAGGTTACAGGCTTAAGAAGACAAACATGATAGTGACAGATATGTGTGTATTGACCCTTCCAGACTATACTGGCCTTGTGAACAACAAAAAAAATTACCCTTCTGCAAAGTAATTGAAGAGAGGATCCTATGCCCCCAGTTAGCACCTGCAGCATTAAAGCTCCGTTCCTTGGGTTCACATAGTGGTTGTTCGATTTTTAGGAGACCTCTGTCAAAATGCAAGGTGGGAAAGTTCACACACGAATCCCTTTTCAACTAACACTTCAGTCTGTTGTTTTATCAGTTAATGCTTCAGCAAGAATTTTTAAAAATGAGGTAACAGAGAGAGGGGTGTGTATGTGTGTGTGTGTGTGTGTGCATGCACACATGCACATTTTAGGTGAAGAGGTAGTGTGGAGAGTAGAGGGTGTCACCTGGCTGAGAGTACCAGAGAAAGGACAGGCACATGAACAAGAAATGCAGGAGGACGCCAAGACAATTTTCACCTCCTCTGCACTTTAGCTTAGGTGTGGCCTTTCTTCTAAGTGCCCACCTTCTCTTGGATTTGCATGTGGATTCAACCTTTTGAACTGAATCATCTAATTTTTAAATTTTGATAAAAATATTCCTTCTTCTTCAGCTCTCATCAGATATGATCCCAGATCTATATATATAATCTTTAATTTTTAGCAGCCCTTGGTCTCATAGCTATAATAACTGCAGATTTTTTTTTTTTTTACTTATATTTTAGGTTCAGGGATACAATGTACAGGTGTGTGAAATAGGTAAATTGTGTGTCACGGGTGTTTGGTGTACAGATTATTTCATTGGCATAGCATCCAATAGGTGGTATTTCCATCTTCACTCCCCTAACTTCCACCCTTAATGAGGCCCTGGTGTCTGTTGTTCCATTCTTTGTGTCCATGTGTAATCAATGTTTAGCTCTCACTTATAAGTGAGAATATGTGGTATTTGGTTTTGTGTTTCTACGTTAGTTTGCTTAGGACAATGGTGTCCGGCTCTATCCATGTTGGTTCAAAGAATATGATTTTGTTCTTTTTTATGGCTACATAGTATTCCATGGTGTATATGTACCACATTTTCTTAATACAGTCTGTTATTGATGAGCATTTAGGTTGATTCCATGTCTTTGCTATTGTGAATAGCACTGCAATGAACATATCAGTGCATGTGTCTTTATGGTAGAATGATTTATATTCCTTTGGGTATATACTCAGTAATGGGATTTCTGGGTTGAATGGTAGTTCTGTTTTATGTTCTTTGAGAAATTGCCACACTGCTTTCCACAATGGCTGAACTATTTACATTACCACCAGCAGTGTATAAGTGTTCCTTTTTTTTCTGCAACCTTGCCTGCATCTGTTATTTTTTTGACATTTGATAATAGCCATTCTGACTGGTGTGAGATAGTATCTGATTGTGGTTTTGGTTTGCATTTCTCTGATAATTAGTGATGTTGAGCATTTTTTCATATGCTTGTTTGTCACATGTTTGTCTTCTTTTGAGAAGTGTCTCTTCAGGTCCTGGGCCCATTTTTAAATGAGGTTGTTTGGTTTTTGCTTGTTAATTTGTTTAAGTTCCTTATAGATTATGAGTATTAGCCATTTGTTAGGTAAATGGTTTGCAAATATTTTCTCCAATTCTGTAGGTTGTCTGTTTAGTGTGTTGGCAATTTGTTTTGCTCTGCAGAAGCTCCTCAGTTTAATCAGGTCCCATTTGTCAATTTTTGGTTTTGTTGCAATTGCTTTTGAGGTTTTTGTCATGGAATCTTTGCCAGGACCTATGTCCGGAATGGTATTTCCTAGGCCATCTTCCAGGGTTTATATAGTTTTAAGTTTTACATTTACATCTATAATCCATCTTGAGTTAATATTTGTACATGGTGTAAGGAAGAGTTCCAGCTTCAATCTTTTGCATATGGCTAGCCAGTTATCCTAGCAGCATTTATTGAATAGGGAGTCCTTTTCCCATTGCTTGTATTTGTTGACTTTGTTGAATATAAGATGATTGTTGATGTCCGACTTTATTTCTGAGTTCTGTATTCTGTTCCACAGGTCTGTGTGTCTGTTTTTGTACCAGTACCATGCTCTTTTGGTTACTGAAGCCTTGTAGTATAGTTTGAAGGCAGGTAATGTGGTGTCTTCAGCTTTGCTATTTTTGCTTAGGATTGCCTTGGCTTTTATTTATTTATTTTTTTTGCTTAGGATTGCCTTGAGCTTTTTTTTTAGTTTCATATAAATTTTAAAATAGTTTTTTCAACTTCTGTGAAGAATGTTACTGGTAGTTTGATAGGAATAGCATTGAATTTGTAGGTTGCTTTGGGCAGTGTGGCCATTTTAACAATATTGATTCTTCCTGTCCATAGGCTTGGAATGCTTTTTTCATTTGTTTGGGTCAGCTTTGATTTCTTTGAGCAGTGTTTTGTAATTCTTGTTGTAGAGATTTTTCACCTTTTTATTAGCTGTATTCCTAGGTGTCTTATTCTTTTTGTGGCTATTGTGAATGAGATTGTATTTTTTTTTGAGACAGAGTCTCACTTTGTAGCCCAGGCTGGAGTGCAGTAGTGTGATTGTGTCTCACTGCAACCTCCACCGCCAGGGCTAAAGTGATTCTCATGCCTCAGCCTCCTGAGTAGCTGGGACTATAGGTGCGTGCCACCATGTCCAGCTAATTTTTTTGTATTTTTGTAGAGACAGGGTTTTACCATGTTGCCCGGGGTGGTCATGAACTCCTGAGCTCAGGAGATCCACCCGTTTTGGCCTCCCAAAGTGCTGGGATTACAGGCTTGAGCCACTGTGCCAGGCCGAAACTGTATTCTTGATTTCTCTCAGCTTGGTTGTTGTTGGTGTATAGAAATGCTACTGATTTTTGTATACTGATTTTGTATCCTGAGACTTTGCTGGAGTTGTTAATCAGCTTAAGGAGCTTTTGGGATAAGACTATGGGGTTTTCTAGATATAGGATCATGTCATCTGCAAATAGGGATAGTTTGACTTCCTCTCTTTCTATTTAAATGCCTTTTATTTCTTTCTGTTTCCTGATTTCTGGGCCCAGAACTTCCAATACTATGTTGAATAGGAGTGGTGAGATAGGACATCATTGTCTTGTGCTGGTTTTCAAGGGGAATGCTTCCAGCTTTTGCCCATTCAATATGATGTTGACTGTGGGTTTGTCATAGATGACTCTTGCTATTTTAAGGTATGTTCCCTCAATACCTAAATTATTGAGAGTTTCTAACATGAAGCTATGTTTAATTTTATCAAAAGCCTTTTCTACATCTATTGAGATAATCATGTGGTTTCTGTGTTTAGTTCTGTTTATGTGATGACACACATTTATTGATTTACATATGTTGAACCAACCTTGCATTTCAGGGATAAAGCCTACTTGAGCTTGTTAATAAGCTTTTCGATGTGCTACTGGATTCAATTTGCTAGTATTTTGTTGATTTTTGTATCAATGTTCATCAAGGATATTGGCCTGAAGTTTTCTTTTTTTTGTTTTGTTTTTGCCAGGTTTTGGTATTAGGATGATGCTGGCCTCATAAAATGAGTTAGGGAGGAGTTGCTTTACCTCAGTTTTTTGGAATATTTTTAGGAGGAAAGGTACCAGCTCTTCTTTGTATATCTGGTAGAATTTTGCTGTAAATCCATGTGCTTTGGGCATTTATTTTTAGACAGAGTGTTGCTCTGTAACCCAGGCTGGAGTGCAGTGGGGCAATCTCAGCTCACTGCAACCTTTGCCTCGTGGGCTCAAGCGATTCTCTTGCCTCAGCCTCCCAAGTAGATGGCATTACAGCCACCTATCACCATGCCCAGCTAATTGTATTTTTAGTAGAGACAGCATTTCACCATGTTGGCCAGGCTTGTCTCAAACTCCTGACCTCAAGTGATCTGCCCGCTTCAGCCTCCCAAAGTGCTGGGATTATAGGTGTGAGCCACCATGCCTGGCCAGGTTCTGGAGTTTTTTGGTTGGTAAGGTTTTTATACTGATTTAATTTTGAAACTGATTATCAGTGTGTTCAGGGATTCAATTTCTTCCTGATTCAGTCTTGGGAGGTCATTTGTTTCCAGGAATATATTTATTTCTTCTAGGTTTTCTAGTTTGTGTGTATAGAGGTGTTCATACTAGACTCTGAGGTTTTTTTTTTTTTTTTTTTTATTTCTCTGGTGTTGGTAGTATCTTTTTGTCATTTCTGATTTTTTAATTTGAATTTTCTATTTTTTTTAAAAAAATACTGTAGCTAGTGGTCTATCAATCTTATTTATGCTCTTTCAAGGAACCAACTCATGGATTCATTGATCATTCATATGGTTTTTCATGTCTCAGTTTGCTTCTGTTCAGCTCTGCCTTTTGCTACCTTTGGAGTTGGTTTTCTCTTGTTTTTCTAGTTCCTCTAGGTGTGGTGTTGGGTTGTTAATTTGAAGTCTTTGTAACTTTTTGATGTGGGTTTTTAGGACTATACACTTCCCTCCTAACACTGCTTTAGTTGTGTTCTAGAGATTCTGGCATGTTGTATCTTTGTTTTCATTGGTTTCAAATAATTTATTTCTGCCTTAACTTTATTGCTTGCTCAAAAGTCATTCAGGAGCAGGTTGTTTAAATTCCATGTAATTTTATGGTGTTGAGTGATTTTCTTAGCATTATTTTCTATTTTAATTGTGCTACAATCTGAGAGTGTGTTGGCATGGTTTCTTTTTTTTTTTAAATTTGCTGAGAATTGTGTTATGGCTGATTGTGTGGTTGATTTTAGAGTATGTACCATGTGCAGATGAGAAGAATGTGTATTCTGTTGTCTTTGGATGAAGTGTTCTGGAGATGTCTGTTAGGCCCATTTGGTCATACATTAAGTTCAGATCTCAAATATCTTTGTTAGTTTTCTGCCTCAGTGATCTGTCTAATACTGTCAGTGGGTTGTTGAAGTCTTTCACTATTATTGCATGGTTATCTGAGACTCTTCATAGGTCTCTAAGAATGTGCTTTATGAATCTGGGTGCCTCTGTGCTGGGTGCATACATATGTACAATAGTTAGATCTTCTTATTGAATTGAGCCCTTTCTCATCATTGCTGGTTTAACATCTGTTTTGTCTGAAATTAGAATATCAGCTCCTGTTTTTTTTCTGTTTTCTGTTTGGTATATTTTTTTCTTTCCCTTTATTTTGATCCTATAGGTGTCATTGCATGTGAAGTGGGTCTCCTGTAGACAGCATACAGTTGTGTCTTGTTTCTTCATTCAACTTGCCACTCTATGCCATTTAATTGGGGCATTTAGCCCATTTACATTCAAGGTTAATATTGATATGTGTGGGTTTGAACCTGTCATCATGTTGTTAGCTGGTTATTATGCAGCCTTGATTGTATTGTTTTATTGTGTCTATATTCTTTAGTGTGTTTTTGTAGTGACCAGTAGTTGTCTTTTCTTTGTGTATTTAGCAGTCCCTCAAGGAACCTTAAGGATACCTTGTAAGGCAAGTCTGGTGAAATCAAATTCTCTTAGCATTTCTTGTCTGAAAAGGATCTTATTTCTCCTTCACTTGTGAAGTTTAGTTTGGTTGGATATGAAATTCTGGGTTAGAACTTATTTTATTTAAGAATGCTGACTTGAAGGGTTTCTGCTAAAGTTTTGCTGTTAGCCTGATGGGCTCCCTTTGTAGGTGACCTGGCCCTTCTTTCCAGCTGCCTTTAACCATTTTTCTTTCATTTCACCTTTGGATAATCTGATGACTATGTGGCTTGGGGATGGTCTCTTGTATAGTATCTCACAGGAGTTCTCTGCATTTCTTGGACTTGAATGTTGGCTTCCCTAGTGAAGTTGGGGAAATTTTCATCAATGATATCCTCAAATATGTTTTTCAAATTGCTTGCTTTCTTTCCTTCTCTTTTAGGTTGACAGTATGACATAGATTTGGTCTCTTCATGTAATCTCATATTTCTCAGAGGTTTTTTTCATTTCTCTTTATTTTTAAAATTATTGTGGCTGTTATTTCAGAGAATTGGTCTGCAGACTTGGAGATTCTTTCCTCAACTTGGTCATTTCTGCTGTTAGTATTTGTGATTGTATTATGAAATTCATGAAGAGAGGTTTTTTTAGCTCAGTTCAGGTTGGCTCTTTCTTGAAGAGCCATTAAATTTTTTTGTCTCCTGTATCATTTTATTGTATTACTTAGATTCCTTGGACTGAGTTTCAACTTTCTCCTAAATGTTGATGACCTTCATTCCTATTCATATTCTAAATTCTACTTCTGCCATTTCAGCCCTTTCAGCCTGGTTAAGAATTATTGCTAGGGAACCAGTGCAATCATTTGGAGGTAAGAAGACACTGAGTTGATGTTATTAAATGTTAGTTGTTAGGGAAAAGATGATAAAGGGAATATCACCACTGATCCCACAGAAATACAAACTACCATCAGAGAATACTATAAACACCTCTACACAAATTAACTAGAAAATCTAGAAGAAATAAATAAATTCCTTGACATATACACCCTCTCACGACTTAACCAGGAAGAAGTCAAATCCCTGAATAGACCATAACAAATTCTGAAATTGAAGCAATAATTAATAACATACCAACCAAAAAAAGCCCAGAAACAGATGGATTCACAGCCGAAATCTACCAGAGATACAAAGAGGAGCTGGTACCATTCCTTCTGAAACTATTCCAAAATGAAAAGGAGGGACTCATCCCTAACTCATTTTACGAAGCCAGCATCATCCTAATACAAAAACCAGGAAGAAACACGACAAGAAAAGAAAACTTCAGGCCAATATGCCTGATGAACATGATGCAAAATTCCTCAATAAATTACTGGCAAACCGAATCCAGTGGCACATCAAAAAACTTATCCGCAGTGATCAAGTGGGCTTCATCCCAAGGATGCAAAGTTGGTTCAACATACACAAATCAATAAACATAATCCATCACATAAGCAGAACCAATGACAAAAACCACATGATTATCTCAATTGATGCAGAAAAGGCCTTTGGTAAAATTCAACATCCCTTCATGTTAAAAACTCTCAATAAACTAGGTATTGATGGAACATATCTTAAAATAATAAGAGCTATTTATTACAATCCTACAGCCAATATCATATTGAATGGGCAAAAGCTGAAAGCATTCCCTTTGAAAACTGGCACTAGACAAGGATGCCCTCTCTCATCATTCCTATTTAGCATAGTATTGAAAGTGCCAGCGGGGACCATCAGACAAGATAAAGAAATTAGAGTATTCAAATAGGAGGAGACGAAGTCAGGTTGTCTCTGTTTGCAGATGACATAATTTTATATTTAGAAAACCCATCATCTCAGCCCCCAAACTCCTTAAACATAAGCATTTTCAGCAAAGACTCAGGATAAAAAATCAAGGTGCAAAAATCACAAGCATTTCTTTACACCAACAATAGACAAGAAAGGGCCAAATCATGAATGAACTCCTACTCACAATTACTACAAAGGAATAAAATACGTAGGAGTACAGCTGACAAGGGCTGTGAAGTACCTCTTTAAGGAAACCTACAAACTGCTGCTCAAGGAAATAGGAGAGGACACAAACAAATGGAAACACAGTTCTTCCTCGTGGATAGAAAGAATCAATATTGTGAAAATGGCTATACCGTCCAAAGTAATTTGTAGATTCAGTGCTATTCCTATCAAACTACCATTGACATTCTTCACAGAATTAGAAAAAGACTACTTTAAATTTCATATGGAATCAAAGAAGATTCTGTATAGTCAACCCAATTCTAAGCAAAAAGAACAAAACTGGAGGCATCATGCTACCTGACTTCAAACTATACTACAAGACTACAGTAACCAAAACAGCATGGTACTGGTAACAAAACAGACATACAGACCAATGGAACAGAACAGGGACCTCAGCAATAACACAGCACATCTACAACCATCTGATCTTTGATAAACCTGACAAAAACAAGCAATGGGGAAAGGATATCCTATTCAATTAATGGTGCTGGGAAAACTGGCTAGCCATATTCAGAAAACAGAAACTGTACCCATTCTTACACACACAGAAAACCAAACACCTCATGTTCTCACTCAGAAGTGTGAGCTGAACAATGAGAACACATCAACAAAGGGAGGGGAACAACACACACCAGGGCCTGTGGGGGGTGAGGGACAAGGGGAGGGAACTTAGAGAACAGGTCAATAGGTGCAGCAAATCACCACGGCACACGTATACCTATGTAACAAACCTCAAAGTAAAATACAATAAAATACTGGCCAAGCCATAGCAAATAACATTACATCTCAAGCCTTCCCACAGAATTCCCTGCCACCTGTAATGCTTTGACTTCAAATTATGTGCCTTGGAATAGCCTTCTTATTCTTCATCCTCAATTTTATCCCGGCAGATGTGTCATCACTCATGTGAAACCTTCTCTGACTGTGTTACCAACAAAGTAGAAATCCCTAGTGTTTCCATATTCTCATAGTGCAAGCCCACATGAGCCCTCTCAAACTGTGGAATCTATAGTAGTGTCTATCCTCAGCAAAGGCTGTGAAAACCTGGATGTCAAAGACTATGCCTTGCTCATATTTCTGTTACTTGTTCATGGCATTCGGAAACATATCAAATAATTTTTATTGTCAACCTATTTGAATTCATACTTTTGGAGAATAGGAAATTAAAGTAAGGTCTGAAGACCTGAAGTCCATTCTCTTATTTGAAAAGTATAGTGTTTATTTAGTAAATTTCTCTTGAAGTAACTGTTCACTGTTTTACAAAGGTCATTTTATTTTTCTCATAAGTTGCTAAAATTTGTAAAATTTGATGTGTACATGGACAACCTCAATTATTCAGGTCATTATGTTTATATCTTCAACCGAGTCCAGCAGCTCTGTTATTTCTTAGAAGACTGGCTGATCCATCAAAGTCAGGCAGAGTGCCTTAGGTAGCCTCTGACTTTACACCAAATGGACCTAATTGACATCGACATAATCCTACCCAATAACTGCAGAATATATATTCTCATTAGCAAATGGAATATTCTCCATGATAGGCCATATTTAGGTCACAAAACAAGTCTCAGCAAATTAAAAATAATTGAAATTATATCAAACATTTTCTCAGACTACAGGGGAATAAAAACTACAAATCAGTATGCAGAGGAACTTTGGAAATTACACAAACACATGGAAATTAAACAACATGCTCCTGAACAATCATTGAGTCCATAAGTTAAGATAGAAATATAAAAAAATTGAAACAAATAAAAATGGAACCCAAAAACCTGTAATATACAGCAGAAACAGTGCTAAAAGGAAACTTTATAGCATTAAATGCCTACATCAGAAACGTAGAAAGATTAAAAACTAAAACCTAATGTTGCACCTCAAGGAGCTAGAAAAGTAAGAACAAATTAAACCCAAATTTAGCAAAAGAAACAAATGACAAGAATCAGAGCAGAACCAAATGAACTAGAAATTTTAAAAAATCATACGAAGGATCAATGAAATGAAAAATTGGTTCTTCAAAAACATAAAAGTGAATACCTGCTAGCTAGACTCAGAAAAGACCCAAATAAAGAAAATCAGAAATGAAAAAGGAGATGTTACAACTGACACCACAGAAATACAAAACATTATCACAGATTATTATGAACAACTATATACTCCCAAACTAGGAACAACTATATGCTCCCCAGCTAGGAAACTAGAGGGAAATGGATAAATTTCTGGAAACATAGAACCTCCCAAGATTGAACCAGGAAGAAACAGAAAGCTAAACAGACTGATGATGAGTTGTGAGATTAAATTAGTAACAAAAATTTCTCAAAAAGAAAAGACCATGACCAGTCAGATTCACAGCTGAATTCTATCAAATGTGCAGGGAAGAGCTGATACCATGGCTCTTGAAACCTTTCCAAAAGTCGAGGAGGAGGACATTTTGCCTTACTCATTCTATGAGACCAGTGTCACCCTGATAACAGAATCAGACAAAGACACAACAACAGTAAAAGAAAACTACAGATTAATACTCCTGATTAATATGTAAAAATTCTCAACAAAGTACTAACAAAATTGAATTCACCAGCACATCAAAAAGATAAAGCACTAAGACAAAGTGGGTTTTATACGAGAGATGCAAGGATGGTTCAACATATGGAAATCAATAAATGTGATAAATCACATTTATATCATTTCAATAGACATGGACAAAACATTTGACAAATTACAGTCTCTTTCTGATAAACACCCTCAACAAACTAGGCATAGAAGGTACAGATCTAAAAATAATAAAGGCCATATATGACAAACCCATTGCCAATATCATACTGAAGAAAGAAATGGGGAAAGTTTCCTCTAAGAACTGGACAAGACAAGGATGCCTGTTTTCACCACTCTTGTTCAACATTGCTAGTACTGGAAGTCCTAGCCAGACAATCAGGCAAGAGAAAGAAATAAGAGGCATCCAAAATGGGAAAGAATAAGTGAAATTATTCCTCTTCACTGATAATACAATCTTATGTCTAGAAAACCCTAATGACTCCACAAAAATATTATCTTTAATAAATGAATTCAGTAAAGTTTCAGTATATAAAATCAGTGTTCAAAAGTCGGTGACATTTCCATACATCAATAACAATCCAGTAGAGAATCAAATCAAGAAGGCAATACTATTTACAATAGCTACAAAAAATAAAATACCTTGTAATGTATTTATGTAGATAAAAGATCTCTGTAAGGAAAAGTATAAAACAATGATGAATGAAATTGTAGATGACACAAACAAATGGAAAAACATTCCATACTCATGGATCAGAAGAATTTTTTTACATTTATTTATTTTTAATTTTTTTAACTTTTATTTTAAGTTCAGGGTACATGTACAGGTTTGTTATATAGGTAGACTTGTGTCATGGGGGTTTGTTGTACAGATTATTTCATCACCAAGGTATTAAGCCTAGTACTTATTAGTTGTTTTTTCTGATCCTCTCCCTGCTCCCATACTCCACCCTCCAATAGCCCCTGTGTGCGTTATTCCACTCTACATGTCCATGTGTTCTAATCATTTAACTCCCACTTACAAGTGAGAACATGTGGTATTTGGTTTTTCTGTTCCTGCATTAGTTTGCTAAGGATAATGGCCTCCATCCATTGTCACTGCAAAGTACATGATCTCTTTCTTTTATTTTATTATTTATTTCTTTTTTGAGATGGAGTCTCCCTCTGTCACCCAAACTGGAGTGCAGTGGCGCGATCTCGGCTCACTGCAAGCTCCGCCTCCCGGGTTTACGCCATTCTCCTGCTTCAGCCTCCCGAATAGCTGGGACTACAGGCGCCAGCCACCTCGCCCGGCTAGCTTTTTGTATTTTTTAGTAGAGATGGGGTTTCACCATGTTAGCCAGGATTGTCTCGATCTCCTGACTTCCTGATCCGCCCGTCTCGGCCTCCCAAAGTGCTGGGATTACAGGCTTGAGCCACCGCGCCCGGCCTACATGTGTCTTTATAATAGAATAATTTATATTTCTTTGGGTATATACCCAGTAATGGGATTGCTGGGTAGAATGGTATTCTATCTGGGAGGCAGAAGTTGCCATGAGCCGAGATTGTGCCATTGCATTCCAGCCTGGGCGACAAGAGTGAAACTCTATCTAAACAAACAAACAAACAAACAAATAAAAATAAAACAGACACATAGATAAATGGAGAAGAATAGAGAACCCAGAAATAAAGCCACATATTTTCACCCAACTAATCTTTGACAAAATCAGCAAGCGCATACATGGTTGAAAGGAAAACCTTTTCAATAAATGGTGCTGGGAAAACTGGACAGTAGGTGGGAAGTTAAATTAGTACAACCTTTATGGAAAACAGTATGGAGATTTCTGAAGGAACTGAAAATAGAAATATCATTTGATCCAGCAATCCCATAGCTATGTGCCCAAAGGAAATGAAATTATTATATGAAAAATATATCTGGTTCCGTATGTTTATAGCAGCATGATTCTCAATAACAAAGATACAGAGTCAACCTAAGTGTTCATCAATGGAAGATTGACTAAAGAAAATGTGATATTACTGTGAGATAAAATATAAAACAAACATCACCAAGGCATATAGTCACCAGACAATCCAAAGTCAATGCTAAAGAAAAAAATCTTAAAGGCAGCTAGAGGAAAAGGTCAAATCATATACAAAGTGAAGCCCATTAAGTTAACAGTGGATTTCTCAACAGAATCCTTACAAGCCTGAAGAGATTGGGCTAGATGCAAAAATTCTCATCATAATATTAGCAAACCAAACCTGTCAGCATGTCAAAAAGTTAGTTCACCATGATTGAATAGGCTTCATTCCTGGGATGCAAGGTTGGTTCAAAATGTGCAAATCAATAATTGTGATTCACCACATAAACAGAATTAAAAACAACATCCATATGATCATCTCAATATATGCAGAAAAAGCTTTTAATAAAATCCAACATTCTTTAATGATAAAAACTGTCAACTAACTGGGCATTGAAGGAACATATCTCACAATAATAAGAGGCATCTATGACAACCCAAAGCCAACATCAAGAGAAAGAGAAGAGAATGATATGATTTTATATCTAGAAAACCCTAAAGACTCCACAAAAAGTCTTATCTTTGATAAATGAATTTGATAGCATAGTACTGGAAGTTCTAGCCAGAACAGCCAGGTAAGGAAAAGAAATAAAAGGCATACTCATAGGAAAAGAAGTCAAATTATCTCTTTGCTGACAGTGTGATTCTATATGTATAAAACATAAAAATTTCACCAAAAGCCTCCTAGAACTGATAAATGACTTCAGTAAAGTTCCAAGATGCAAAATGAATGCATAAAAATTGGTAACATTTCTATGTACCAATAACGTTCAAGTTGAGTGCCAAATCAAGAAAGTAATTCTATTTACAATAGTCACACAAAGAAATAAAATACCCAGGAATACATCTAACCAGGAAGTTCAAATATCTCTACAAGGAGAACTACAAAACACTGCTGGAAGAAATTACGGATAATACAAACAAATGGAAAACCATTTCACACTCATGGATTGGAAGAATCAATATCATTAAAATGACCCTACTACCCAAAGCAATCTATAGATTCAACACTGTTTCTATCAAACTACCAATGTCATTTTTTCACAGAATTGGAAAAAAAATTTGAAAATTCATATGGACCCCCAAAAAAGCCCCAATAGCCAAAACAGTCCTAAGCAAAAAGAACAAAGCTGGAGGTATCACATTACCAGATTTCAAATGATACTACAGTGTACAGTATGCTACTGGTTAAAAAACAGTTATCTAGACCAATAGAACAGAAAAGAGAACCCAAAAATAAAGCTGTACACCTATAACCACCTGATCTCTGACAAAGTTGACAAAAATAAGCAATAGGGAAAACACTCCATATTCAATAATTGGTGCTGTTATAACTGGCTAGCCATAAGCAGAAGAATGACACTGGACTTCTATCTTTCACCATATACAAAAATTAACTCAAGATGGCTTAAAGGTTTAGATGTAAAACCTCAAACTATAAGCATTCTAGAAGAAAACCTATGAAATACCATTCTGGACATCAGCCTGGGCTAAGGATTTATGACAGTCCTCAAGAGTAACTGCAGCAAGAACAAATTTGACAATGATACATAGTTAAACTGAAGGGCTTCTGTACAGCAAAGGAAACTATCAAAAGAGTGTGTGTTTTTTTAAGTTTCCACGTGATTACCTCTTTTATCATTCTTGAAGTTTCAGGTTAAATTCTTATAAAGTTCTTCCCTGGTCATCCTATCTAATTATCATTCACCACCCAGGCAGTCTTATTTCCCATTTTAGTGCTTTTTTTTTTTTATTTATCTCTTGCAGTGCTTCTCTTAGCTTATACTTACATTTGATGTTTACTTATTTACCTGTTTATTGATTATCTTTTGCTTAGATTCTAAGCTTTGTGAGTGTAAGTATTATGACTTTTATTTATTATAATATAACTAACACTTAAACTATGACTGTTTACCACTAAATAACTAGTATCTGACATTATTTGTTAAATGAATGAGTAAATGAATACACCTGAGCGTCCTTAGAGATTCTTGATGAATCTATGAAATCGGGGGGCGGGTGGACACATGTATTCTTAGTATAGTATTATACATTATTTTTGCTGGGTTGTGCAGAATACATTTGATGGTTTGGGAATTTTGTTTGTGTTAAATTGCTATAGAGAAATGTAACTAGGGGTTGAGTAGTCTTAGAGACTGTGCCATTTTTACATACCTCTGCTAAGTCATTATTAGGGAATTGGGTTACACACTGGCCTATTTACAGTGTGGTTGCAGTTTGACAAGACCAAGTCCATGGCTAGTCATCTGGATCTCAGGTCTTTCTTTAGCTCTGGAACGGTGAGACAAAAGCACTCCTGTCTTTCTAAAGCTGATGAAGAACAGACTTCTTCCCTGGAAAAGGGCCGAATAGTAATGTGCCTCTAAGGACTGCACTGAGTAAACCTTTAGAGCAAGGTGCAGTCAAAGCTGGTTAAAATCACACCATTTCATAACACTGTTTACAGGCAAAGACATACACCAGGAAGTTGCAAAGAAAGAGAGCTGGCTGCACAAGGAACAGCAGCTTGGATCTGTTCTTTCACCCCCTTGAGCTGTTTGTTTAGCACTGCATGGAAACAGATTTCCTGGTTTGTCTGTTAGTCCTTCAGCTTCCCTTTTGTGTCTAACTTATTGATAAGATGCCTGCGTATGTCTTTCAGTTTTCCACCTTGAGCTTTAAAGTTGAAATGACACTCCTGTTTCTCTACTGCTTCCTTGAAAGAAAATATTTAGTGATATTTCAGGAAAATGGAGTAAAAGAGAATCATACCTCTTAGAAGTTTCCAGCATGTTACTAACATATAAAAATTTCCATTCTCTCTTTGAGGGATGAGACTGTGTTTCCATCAATGTGTCCACTAGTGTTTCAGTATTCAGTCTTTTCTGAGTGGTGATGAAAAGACTGTTGTTCTTGGAATTTAAAGCAGGATTAAAATTATGACTCTATCACTTAACAATTTGAGGACTTCAGACAAATCACTTAATATCTCTGAGCCTCAATTTCCTTATATAAAATAGAAATAACAGCTGTTTTGACCTGTAGGGTTATTTTGAGAATCAAGTAGAAGAATGGATGTGAAGATACTTTGTATTCTGGAAAGCTCTTTGCAAATGTAAAGTAACATTGTCCTTGCCAAGGGTTTTCTCTCCCTTTCTGTAAAGAAAAGGTTGACATTTTCAAACCATTAGTTCATCATTCCTCTAGGGCCACACCTGTTTGCAGACAGAACCGGTGTGAGGCTCTATGTTGAGATTTGGACAAAAGATGAGAAGAAACTCTAGAGTCTTTTAAGTGAATTTTAAGCATGACAGCCTTCAAAAAGAGGAAAGCTGGCTCATATAAAACATTTTTCCTTGTCATGGCTCTTCTAGCAAGGCCCTTTTGGAAGTACAAACTTCGATGGAAAGCACTGATACAGTTCAAAGCATGCTACTCCAAAATGCCATATTGGC
Organism: Colobus angolensis palliatus; assembly: GCF_000951035.1. Classification (NCBI taxonomy): domain Eukaryota; kingdom Metazoa; phylum Chordata; class Mammalia; order Primates; family Cercopithecidae; genus Colobus; species Colobus angolensis. The sequence continues at coordinate 5,459,569 of NW_012115088.1, forward strand.
ATTTGAGAAAACAACAAAAGCAGGAAGGTCATTCCCTGACCTTCTCCTGTCCTTCACTCCTGAAGCAGGTCATAAGACCCTCATTCTAGAAGTATCCTTCCTATACCCAGAGAAAAAGAACATCCTTACCTCTAAGGATGGTAAGAAACACAGAGAAGAATCTGAACCCATAGGGCTTGCTAAGTTCCTCTCAGTTTATTAATATTAGATTATATCCTTTTGTCTGATCATACTTCTTGTGTTAGTCTGTTTTGCATTGCTATAAAGGAATACCTGAAGATAGGTAATTTATAAAGAAAAGAGATTTATTTGGATCATCATTCTGCAAACTGTACAAGAAACCTGGAGTCAGCATCTGCTTCTGGTGAGGGTCTGGGGAAGCTTACAACCATGTTGAAAGGCAAAGAGATAGCAGACATGTTATATAATGATAGAGAGAGCAAGAGAGGAAGAGGTGCCAGGCTCTTTTTAATAACCAGCTTGTATTAGTTCATTTTCATACTGCTATAAAGACTGCTCGAGGCTGGGTAATTTATGTATGGAAAGGGAAGAGGTTTAATTGACTCACAGTTCAACATGGCTGGGGAGGCCTTAGGAAACTTAAAATCATGGCAGAAAGCAAAGGGAAGCAAGGCAACTTTTTCACAAGGTGGCAGGAAAAAGAAGTGTCAAGAGTTAAGGGGGATGAGCCCCTTTAAAACCATCATATCTCATGAGAACTTGCTCATTATCACATGAAGAGCATGGGGGAAACCATTTATGTCCACCTGATCTCTTTCTTGATGTGGGGATTATGGGGATTATAATTCATGATGATATTTGGGTGGGGACACAAAGCCTAACCACATCATTTTGGCTCTCTTCCCTCCCAAATCTCATGTCCCTTTCATATTTTAAAACCAATCATGCATTCCCAACAGTCCCCCTAAGTCTTAGTTAATTCCAGCATTACCCCAAAAAGTCCAAGTGCAAAGTCTCATTTGAGACAAAGCAAGTCCCTTCTGTCTATGAACCTGTAAAATCAAAAGCAAGTTTTTTACTTCCTAGATACAATAAGGGTACAGGCATTGGGTAAATATAACCATTACAAATGGGAGAAATTGACCAAAACAAAGGGGCTACAGGTCCCATGCAAGTCTGAAATCCAACAGGGCAGTCCAATCTTAAAGCTCCGAAATGATCTCCTTTGACTCTATGTCTCACATCAAGGTCACACTGATGCAAGAGGTGGGCTGCCATGGTCTTGAGCAGCTCCACCCCAGTGACTTTGCAGGATACAGCCCCTGTCCTGGCTGCTTTCACAGGCTGGCATTGAGTGTCTGCAGCTTTTGTAGGTGCACAGTGCAAGCTGTTTGTGGATCTACAATTCTGGGGTCTGGACGATGGTGACTCTCTTCTTATAGCTCCACTAGGCAGTTCCCCAGCGGGGACTCTGTGTGAGGGCTCTGACCCAACATTTCCCTTCTGCACTACCCTAGCAGAGGTTCTCCATGAGGGCCCCACTCCTGCAACAAACTTCTGCCTGGACATCCAGGCATTTCCATACATCCTCTGAAATCTAGGTAGAGGTTTCCAAACCTCAATTCCTGACTTCTGTGTGCCTTCAGAATCTACCTCACATGTAAACTGACAAGGCCCGGGGCTTGCATCCTCTGAAGCAATGACCTGAGCTGTAAATTGGCCCTTTTTTAGCCACGGCTGGGATGCAGAGCACCACATCTCATCTTGAGACTTCACAAAACATAAGGCCCTGGGTCCTACCCATGAAACCATTTTTTCCTCCTAAGCCTCTGGGCCTGTGATGGGAGAGGCTGCCATGAAGATCTCTGATATGCCTTGGAGACATTTTCCCCATTGTCTTGGTGATTAACATTTGATTCCTCATTACTTATGCAAATTTTTGCAGTGGGTTTGAATGTCTCCTCAGAAAACAGGGTTTTCTTTTCTATTGCATTATCAGGCTGCAAATTTTCCAAACTTTTATGTACTTCTTCTCTTTTAAACATAAGTTTAAATTCCTTTATAGATATACTTGCAGGAATATTATTTTTATTAAAAGAGGCCATAGATGCATTAATTTAATAGAACTAACCCATTACTTGATTGTAGAGGAAAATAGAAGCACCTTCATACATATCAACCTGATTAAAGTCATTTTAATTTGTTGTATTGCCTAACATTTATTTTTCTATCCAGGCAATAATTTGATTAAAAGCAATCCTATTTTTCTGGTCTTAAAATTCATCAGGATAGTTTTAGGGGTTTAATTAGAGATTTTATTCATTTATGATAATTGTCATGGATGAAGACCTTGTCGAAAATAATTTCAGATAGTTTGGGAAAAACAGGAACATACGTGGTCATGAGTAATACACATGGTCAAGCAGAAGATGAAGGACTGTTTTCTTTGAATCTGCTAATTTCCTAAAAGTTTTACTCTACTTATATTTACCTCAAAACATAGAAATATAAATTATGAATTATGTGTTTATAATAACATAATTATAAATAACATAATTTATGTTACAAAGGAGAAAGAGTAATAGGTTCAGATTTGCAGTGGGGATATCAGTTAGATAATCACTTTAACTTAGTGACAGGATACTTAGTGAAAGTTGATTCTGTGCGACAAGTTTAGCTTTAGCAGCAAGCATGACTTGTTTCCTTCCATCCCTGCCCCCAAACCCAGATTTTTAAGACTTTACCTCCTTGGAAATGCAAACAGAGCAGTCTCTCCCCCTACTGAGAGGGCCAAGTTCCTGAAAAACTCTAAGCAAATTCATGGGTAAAGAATACAAGACATTATCAGATAAACAGACACTGAAGTTTTAGAAACACCTAAGAGTTCTTATAAATAATCTTAAAGTCAAGAATATAAAACACCAAATACAGTGCATAACATTTCATCCATTTGATATTAATAATAATACATACTTTATAATTAATTTCCACCTATCAGTCAGTGCATGTTGCTTATAAAATTTTCAGGAATCTCTGTCTGCTAGAGTTTCAAGGAGATATAAAAAGTGTTCAGTTTGCCTTCTAAGAGATAACACATACATGAAGAGATGATATCTTTAGTGTCTGAATGCCTTAATGGTCCACAGTTGTTGACTTTGTCTCCAGATTCCACTGTGGTCCCACAAATATACCATAACTTAGATATCTGACATTGATCTAGTTTTGAGTATTCTTTATTTTACATATTTGACATCACTAAGTAGTTAGTTCCTAAATTATATCCTCAACCCAAGATTCTATAACTATGGCTCTGATCACTGCAATTTGCATAAAATCACACCACCACAGCTCTTAAGTATAACTCGACTTCCTCCCCACTCACAGAAGTAGAAGTGTAATTCCAACACTCAAGGTTACTTTTCCTCAGCCTTTCTATCTCTGGAGAGGGTCCAATGCAAACATTTCTATTGCTGCTCTGCGATACACTCTATCTTTTCTATTACCAACTACTACTTCTTTTTCTACTTATCTCTCATAGGAATGACATACAATTTATCTTCAAGAACTGAAATTCCCATGATTGCTAAAAAAGTATGCAGGAGATTAGAACTTTTGGTAAGAGAAAATTGCTATTGGAAAAAGATTCTTGTACTCAGGTAAAGGTAATGGATTTGGTATTTTTTAATGTTTTCATATCTCAACGAGGTGAGTTTATGAGATTGTCTCCTGAGAGAACTTTTAGATGGCCAAGGGGTCAGGGTGGGGAAATCAAGAGGAACCAGAAGGCGCATGTCCTTGATCAAGTGGACAGGGGACTATACAGAAACTTTGAGGAGAGTTCTGAAGGAAAGGCACTAGCAACACTGAGAATAAACTGTCCATTTCACTGTTTTACCTAAAGTAGAAATAAAGTCTCTATTCTCAAAGAACTTGAAATCTAGTTTTTGTAGCAAGAATTTCTTATGGTGGGATTGTGAATCACTGGAATATATTACCAAAGCAATTTGTAGTCTTTTGAGAATTTTTCAGTGGGAAAGTTTGATTACCATACTTTCTGGGGTGGACTGGCTTAACTATAATACTGTGCTATATACTATGATTCTGAGATAGTGACTGGGGAAATACATTAGGCAAAAGCAGACTATTTTCAGCATTTGGTTAACTTTATCCTCTGTTTTACCTGTTTTAAATGTTAGCTTGGTGCATAGTAAGTAAACAATACTTGTAAGTTATTTTTAGCAGAATTACGAACACAATTATTGTTTTTAATCAAGAATTTTTCTGTAGTATAAGTTAAGGCCTACGTTTGCTATTTCCCTTCTTTTCATTAGGTCTGTACTTTATTCATGATTGACCCTTCTTATTTAGCTCTCTTTATTTCCTGGCCTAATAATCCTAGTCCTAAATTTTCTCATACCACCTTGAGCAAAATGCTTTTTACTAATTCAGGAGGTCAGTAGACCCAAGGAATAGGTCAATGTAAGAGACTTAACAGGAACAATGTAGAGTGGATAATCTTACATTAAGACGATCATATCTTCTTGCCAACTTTTACCTACTGAGGAATTAAGAGAAGTTAAACACTAGGTCTAACAGAAGTTACATTTTTCTCTCTTTCTGTCACTCAACAATTCTATGGAGGAGCCAGGACAGACATTTTTACCCTAGGATCATTGGGAAGGGCAAAATATAGTGTCAAGTGAATAGCTATATTACATGAAGCAAGCTATTTTATATATATATATATTTTTTCTGAATTGTGGTATATGGTCTTAGATTTTGGTGGACTCAATCTAAATGAAAGCACTTCCTGAGAGACGGATCCCAGATATAAGAACTTATTAGGGCAACAAGTACTAAGTAGTGGTATTAATAAAGAAGTTAATAATAATATCAAAGATAGCCTTCAAGATCTTGATGTTTTCTCAATCCTGAAAGTCATGTTAAAATGTTCAGTGTAGTTTCAATGGTAAGACTATTTTACTTTAAGCCAAATCAAGTTTCACATTCATTATGATTCTCTGGTTCTTTGTGTGGACTCTCTGAAACATGGAGGTCTGGTCTTTGAAGTTTTTCTACAAGTTCTCTTTCCTCTGTTTGAGTTGTTTGGTGAATGATAAATTGCAATTTGCAGCCCATTCCCTGCCTCTATCCCCCTGCACTCCACCTACTGATCATATACTTAGACTTGATTCTTTCCACTGGAGTTTTCAGTTGGACTTGATAGGTTTTTCTTGTCCTTACTTCACTGAGCGACCTGCTCAGGTATCTTGGAAAATTTGTTGGCATGAATTCTCCTCTGAGTCCCATTGCTTATTTCCTCCTCTTATGCCTTCCTTCATAGTTTTCTTAGATATTATATAGTATTTTGAACACATACAGTTCTCTGACAAAATCACTTATTACTCAATACCCAGTGAATTCACTTATTACTCATACAATTCTCTTGAAGAATCCTGACAAGTTACTGTATCTTTGAAAAATTATCTTTGTGTTCTAGTTAAAAGGACATTTCCTTGAATGATTGCCTTACTTCTCTCTTCAGCTCCTGGAAGCACCAAGTTCTTGGAGTTATTTCATGGGACCACCCTGAAGAGCTTCTTTTAACTCGAGGCCAGTCACTTCTATGCTTCCTAAATTGCAGTCTTGTCTGTGAATGTCATTGCTGTCATCTAGAATTTTAATAGATAAGCCATGGGGAAATCTATTAGACACCTGGATACTTAAAAATCCTTTGAAAATTGATCATTCATTTGTGGGATCTATGGACATGGTCTATTAACTTCCCAACTTCCTTCCTTTTTCCTCTACCCCTGCAACACAATGCCAACAAATGGAATTTTCTGCAAAGAGATTTAAAAAATAAACTATACTTCTTTCAGAATGGTCCAATTTCCTCTTAGGGTCATATAAGATATATACTTATAATTTATTTTGTAATTGATTTTAAATAAGGGTACGTAGAATAAACTAACTCAAAGAAAAATTAGACTTAGAGACCTCAGAATAGTAGATAAATCCATGTTAATAAAAGTGAAGTTTTTTTTACTCACTTTATTTTGGGTCTTTGTTTTCCAATGGAAGAATTTATTGGCTATGTGTTGGGCCAAAGCATTTGTATTGCAAATTCTCAGATACTGAATTTTAACTTGGGTTTCAAAAGTTTTGACTGGTTAACAGTATAGTCTCCCAAGTATGGACTGCAAAAATCAGGAGATGAAATTTGAACTAATCAGTTTTGTGGCATATCAGAAGCTTTGTAAGAGGCCTATTTACCTGTTTTCTATTATTAGCAAAAACAAACATTGACTTCTTTTGGTTTGTTCTACCGATTTGTTTTTTATTCTTCAGCATCCTTCATCAAATAACATAATTAGATAACTTAATTTTTGACTTTTTGATGGAAGACATCAGTTTAGTCTAATTAAAGCCAGACAAAATGTTTTAAATGGTTCTTTTATTTAAATTATACGAATTTCAGAGGCATGAATATTTGCCATTTTCTACCCAGGTAAAATTATTTATGTTGATTTATGTTACTTCCTTTAAGAATTGTAGTAGCTTGGGCTGGGTGACTTTTCAGACTTTCCATTTCCCATATACAGAAGATCTTTTTCTGTTACAGTTAATTTGAGAAACTCTTCCCTGTAAGTGTAATATCCCTGTCCCATTCTCAAATGTTGTCTGTATAGAAATAGAGCTTAGCTGTTTAATATGTTGATATAGGTAATGAACTCATTTTAAAATAAAAATTCTCTGCTCTCAATATATTATTACAAATTAATAAGCTGATTTGTAATATACATTCATATTCTATTCTAAGTGTAGTTTAAAAAGAAAAATAATTCCTTGAAGTTATGTTTGAAGACCATTTTTTAAAAAAGGTTAACAAGTAAAAAAATGCAGGCTACAGGCTTATACTTGTAGCTTCTTTAATGGTCCTTCAACTTTTAAAATTTGTTGTACATAAAGGCGGTGCTAATCTGATTAGTAACTGTGATTGAGTAAATCTACTGTAAAAATGGACTGTGTTCTGGTTTTTAACATGATACCATGAAGTCACTTGAGAACTGCCTCTGTGGAACATAAAGATCTCTTTGATGGAATATTTATTCCATGATTAAAAGCTATATTTATAAATATAATGTTATATGTATATATGCATGCACACATACACACACATATATATGTGTACATGTGATTTGTGTTGTTTATTTTCATAATTATAAAATGTAGTTCCTAGAAAACTGATAGGTAGGGAAGAAAAACAGTATGAGACAAACATCAAGTATAGATGTGGTTACCAAAAGTTAAGACCCAAAGCTTCCACCCTGTCCTCCTCTTGCCTCCAGACATACATACAGAAAGAAGAGAGAGACTATGAGACTGTTGTGTGTAGGCATTTTACTTATGGTAATTAGAAGAAGAGAAAGTTTGGAAAGTTTTGTGATGTTGAAAAAAATATGTTAATTCTATTGAGAGACCTTGGAAATATTTCTCAAGACATCTCTCTGACCTGTAGCATATTTTTGTATGTTACTTTAACAGTCACAGATACTCCCTTTAAAGCAGAGAAGTTCATTCCTTGGCACACACATATACTGCAATTAGACTTTTTGCAAAATACCAAAAATCTCTGGCAGTTTAAGTGAAGTCCAAAGAAATGTCAGCACTGCTTATGAATGTATTTATTGGGGAAAAAAGTGGTCATTTTCAAATTGTTAATATGTATGAAAATATACTAAGAAAGAAAAAGTTTTAACCAAGTAAAATAAAAATTGTTTAATTTACAGTTTATGTGGAATTTAAATGGAACTTTCCATTTTTATCACTAGTAGATATCTGTTAAAATTTTAAATTAGATGATCTCATGTTAATATATTTTTAATCTATCCAGTGAACACCTTATTTATAAATAAGATCAGTTTAGGCTTTTATAATGCTTTTTGCACAAGAATTTCATTATTAACAGTGTCATAAAATATGAGTGTGGACATCATGTAAGACACGTTATAATAGATGAGATGGAAGCAATTGAGTGATCGAAGTTAGAGTTTTGTTTCAACTTGGCTGCTTGGCGTTTTTCTTTAGTTTCATGGAAAATTTTGAAAGCATCAACCACGTTTGTTGCCCTTTTAAGGGTTTCAAACAGCACACTGTTTGGTTTGTAGAGGAGTGCCCTATCTTCAAAGATGAAGGTTAATGAAAGTCTTCAAATAGGCCTATATTATATGATTTAAATAGTAGGTCCCATGTAAACTTAGATTTTAGATGTATGATTTAACTGTGGGCATGGAGAATGGGACAAGAGCTTCCAAGGTTTAGGTGGGGTTAGTGGGTTGAACACCTAGACATTCAGTGTAATGTATAAGAAAGACTGGTGGGAGCTGGGCGCAGTGGCTCACGCCTGTAATCCCAGCACTTTGGGAGCCTGAGGCAGGCGGATCACGAAGTCAGGAGTTCGAGGCCAGCCTGATTAACATGGTGAAACCCTGCCTCTCCTAAAAATACAAAAATTAGCCTGGTGTGGTGGCCCATGCCTGTAATCCCAGCTACTCGGGAGGTTGAGGCAGTAGAATCGCTTGAACCCAGGAGGTGGAGGTTGCAGTGAGCCAAGATCGCCATTGCACTCCAGCAGCCTGGGTGACAGAGCAAGACTATGTCTCAAAAAAAAAAAAGAAAGAAAGAAAAAAAGAAAGAAAGAAAGAAAGACTGGTGGGAAGAAAAGAGTGCAGAGGAAAGCAGAGACTAAAGGTTAAGTTATCCCAAACTATATTATCCATTGGATCATTAATAGTCCTGAGAGTAGTCAAGTCCCATTCTAAGGTCTTTATATGCATTAATTTTTCCACCTCTACCTGTTACTCTCCTAATAATTTTCAGTTACTTTTAGAAGAATTTAAACTGTGTTAATTGCCAAAGAAATTCAATGTTTTTCTCCAAAAACGGAAATTCTCCTGTTGAGAGAAATGATGACATTTACCAACAAAATAAGTGGCCCATCTGATGTTTCTTTGGCCTTTATTGTCATATAGGCTTTTGTTGCAGTTTATCTTTTAAATCAAAAGAGTGGACTTTGTTGTCCCACTGCCTGAACTCAAATCCAAACTTCTGTGCTTACCAAATGTGTGACATTTTGTGAATTAATCTTTCTCTGCCTCAGTTTCTTATTTGAGATAAGAAAAATAATAGGACTTCTATATAGGGTAAACAGGAAAATGTAAGTAAGTTAAAACAATGAACACCTAGGCTGGCTATGTCTATTATTGTTGCTATTATGTACTTTTATTTCCATGAACTCCTGGAGGTTTTCAGGACTTACCTCTGGCATAGGAGGTAGAATTTCTGGACCAAGGGTTTGACTCTTTTTAAAGCCTTTTGACATGTGTTATTGAACTGGTTTTCTAAAAAGACTTTACCAATTTATGTTCCCAAAGAAACTACGAAAGTTCCTATTTCACCTGAAATAGGAACTCCATTATTGCCATTTCGAATCTTTTGTAACTAATGCCTAAATGTGATACCACACTAGGGCTTTAATTTTTATTGTTTTTGATGATTAAGTAAGTTGATTTCTTCTTATGAGTTTATTTATTTATCAAAGTGCTAATGTTCCTGTCCTATTGTTCTTTGAAGTGTTATTGTTTTGCTCATCTAATTTTATGAAGCCTCTATTTATTAAGAATACTAATCTTTGTCATACTAGTTATAAATATTTCTTCCTTTTAATTTTAGTTTTCTTATGTACAGAAATTTTAAAAGCATATGTAGTGAAATTTGTTGGTCTGTTTTCTTTGTGATTTCTTTCACCCGAAAACTGCCTTTCCTAAGATTTATAAAACTTACTGCTGGTTCTAAGTCCTGATTAATGTAGTGAAGATAATTGTTTACTCATCAGTTTCAAGGACTTGGTGTCATTTGTGTGAGCCTAAGGAGTCACTTACAGGCTAGGTGCCACAGCTCATGTCTGCAATCTCAACATTTTGAGAATCCAAGGTGGGAGGATCCCTTGAGCCAAAGACATCGAGACCATCCTGGTCAGAATGGCAAAACCTTGTCTTTACAAAAAAATAAGAAATATCAGCTGAGAGTAGTAGCAGGTGCCTGTAGTCCCAGCTACTCTGGAGGCTGAGGTGGAAAGACCACTTGGGCCTGGGAGGTCAAGGCTGCAATATGTGGTGATTGTGCCACTGCATTCCAGCCTGGGCAACAGAGCGCTCTGTCTCTGGGGGAAAAAATTAGTCACTTACTCTTACTGTAAATAAAATTTATCATCAAATGTAATTTCCACTAAATATAAATTCTTAATAAACCAATTAGGTCCCCAGTGTCTGCAGATAGAGCATACTATAGTTTACAAAACACTTCTAACATGCATTCCGTAATTTTGTTTCATGTTTCACAATTACCTTATGAAGTAATGAAAGAAAGAGATGGGGATTATTATTGACTTCTTACAAACAGCCAAATCTCAGAAAAAGTATGGCTTTTCTAAGGATATCACAACTAGTAAATGACAGAGTTTGGACATGAACCCAGATCCTCCAATTCCAAATTCATGCTTCACTCACTGTATTACCTTGTCTTTTTGTGTTTTGGGAAACTATACATAAACCAGATAACTTTTTAAAAACCTAACTTCTGGGCCAGATGCGGTGGCTCACACCTGTAATCCCAGCACTTTGGGAGGCCAAGGCAGGTGGATCACCTGAGGTCAGGGGTTCGAGACCAGTCTGACCAACATGGTGAAACCCTGTCTCTACTAAAAATACAAAAATTAACCAGATGTGGTGGTGGGTGCCTGTAATCCCAGCTACTCAGGAGGTTGAGGCAGGAGAATAGCTTGAACCCAGGACGCGGAGGTTGCAGTGAGCCAAGATCGTGGCATTGCACTCTAGCCTGGGTGACAGAGCGAGACTCTGTCTCAAAAAAAAAAAAAAGAAAGTACCTAACTTCTTTGAGTTTTAAAATGTCACATTCTGTTGTTCCAGACATTCTGCTAGAGAAAGGGAAAGGAAATGGCATTTGTTGAGGTACTATTTATATTTAAAGTATGTTCTTTACATTTAAGCTTCTCTCTTATTAAAATGCCCTCTAATTCTGTTTTAATTTTTCCCTTTGCAGTAACTGTATCATGTCCTATTAAAGTAAAGACTTCTCCTTCATCTCTTCTCCATGTTACAGCCCCTCCTTTTTATCATCTTTTTGTGGGGCTTTGCATTTTTACTGCATGATTTGTGCAGATATTTGCACTATCAGTCACAATTCTATCATTTTTTTCTTTTCCCTTTTAGGGTTTCTATAATTTTTATGCAACTATGTTCAGATATCATAAATGTTTAGATCCAGGATACTTCACACAATCATCATTTCCTTTTATTCTCAAAACAGTATATGAGGTAGATATTATTGTCTTCATTTTATTGGTAATGAACAAACTGAGGTTATCTAACTTACTCAAAGCCTCACGACTAGTAAATATTGATACAATGATTGGAACCTAGGCATTTTCCTGCTGTATCCTACTGCCTCCCTGGCAGGGATGACTGAAATTCTTTTCACCTGTTATGATCCTGGAAGCAGTTTTTCTTATGTGTCTGAGCAGCTGTAAATGCACTTCTTGGTTCCTATCCCATAAACCTAATTCCATCTCAGGGTCATTCTGCACAGCTTGACTTAAACATAAAAATTAACTTTTAAGAGGTTTACTTTAGCTTGATAGCCATCTATTCACTGATCTAGAAAGCAGGTATCCTGAGTGCAATTTCCTTTTTATAAATGAATACATTGCTTTCCTCTTCTGTGAGCTCATTCTTATAGAGTATCACATTTGCATTATTGTTCCAGGCTAGATGAGGGCATACTGACCTACAGCTCTCAAACCCTCCTGGTCTTCAAATTTCAACAAACAAAGGAGTCTGGGCATTCACAGGGTAGGGATATTGAAGGTTTTTTTTTTCTTTTTAGGGGAAAAGCAAAAGAAAAGGGAGATGGAAAGTACGTGACAAAAATAGACACAAATAGTGTTTTGAGTGGAAAAAATATTTGTAGAAAAATATGAAAGGAGCTGAATTTCCGTGACATAGACAAAAGATGACAGAAGGGGAAGACTTTACTTACAGGAGTGATATTAAAAAGGAATTCTGTTGAAGAGAGAATGAGCTGAAAAGTGGTGTTGTTATAGCAGGGTTTTCAACATAAAGTATACATGTAAATGCTCAAATGCTGTGTAATCACTAGAATATTATTATTAATATTACTAGATAACGCCTATTAAGCATTACAGTGTGCTAGACAGTTAACCCATTTAATCCTCAAAACAACCCTGTCAGGAAGGGATACCTATTATCTCTGTTTTAGAGATGAGGTTTAGAATGGTTAATAGGTTGCTCAAGGTCACAGAACTGGTGAGCAGTGAAACTGATTCATAACCCAAATAGCATTTACCATAATTTGTCATTATTTACGTGTTTACTGCTCACCTTCTCCATCAGAATATAAGCCTCATGAGGAGAAGACAATGTCTGTCTTTTCACTGATATATCTTCAGTGTCTGGATTAGGGCCTGACACTTAAGAGTTTGTTCAGTAGTTATTTATCAAATGAATAAATAAATGAGTGAGTTAATAAAATCCAGTCTAACCCCAGAACTATATGATTATCCTTTCCCAAACATGGATTTTTAGTAAAAAATTTTTCATTGGTTTGTCATGTCTTCCTTCAAACATCTATGTACATTTTCCTTAAGCTTTTATAGATCCAAGTTGAGTTAGCTAATCAACAGAGGATTTCTTCCCTCCCCAGAATAAGGAGCCATCTGGAGATAGTGGAAAGAAAATTTAGTATTTAACCAATGTGAGTCAGCTGTGGTTTCTCGGAATTGTAATTTACAGCAATTGTCCTCTATAATTTTCATGGAATTCAGATGAATGAACAAATAACAAAATGCCATAGCAATCACTATGACAGACAGTCCTTGCCCACATTGTGTATTAGTACTCAGATTTATGTCACATTCCTCATTAAACTGTAAATATAACATTATACAGGATATATTACTTTCCAAAAACATTTTAAGTATGAGAAATGAAAGGTAAAATATATGTAGATATTATTCTTTAAGATTTGAGACTTGTTAGATAGTAACAACAACCAAAAAAAGTAAGAAATGTGATGTGCCTTGTAGAAGCTATACCTCCACTGTCCCCACAACTTCCAACCTCTATCCCACTGGTTTTCAACTTTGGCTGTGCATTAGAACCATGTAGGGAAATTTTTGCAAATACTGATGCCCAGGGCCTACCTCAAACCAGTCATATCAGCATCCCTGAGGCTGGGTCCTGGTATCTATATTTTAAAAATGTAAGTTTCTTTAACTAATTTTACTGTATGTAGATTTGAATCCCTTCATTGTGCCTTTCCCTCTCAATATACTTCCTTTTTCCCTATATTCTTTTAAATGCTTGTTGCCCCCCTCAAAAAACACAGAAGCCAGTACATGGTCTCATTAGTGAAAAGAAGAGGATTTTGAACAACTTTCTTTACTTTGTTGTAGTCAATTTATTTCTTTAAGTGAAATCAAAATTTTAAAAATTATATAATAATTCAGACATACAAAAATACATAAAGAGTAATGCTATGGGTAGCCATGGACTTGCTATTGGATTTAAAATGTGGAATATTACTAAACACAGTCCAAACTCTTTGTGCAGATCTCCCAAACTCACTAGCTTGTGCAAGTAACCCTGCATTTCTTTTTATTCTATATTTATATATGTCTAAGTATATAATATAATATAATATATAGTGTTTTGCATTTAAAAATCTCAAAACTTTATAAAAATGTTATCTGGTATATAATATATTCTTTTACAACATTCTGTTATGTTTGAGAGATTTGAATATTTAATGTAATATATATAATATAATATAAATAATATATATTTTATATATATTTAATATATATAATATAATTCACTTCTGCATTATATTCCATTGAAGTAACTATAGCAATATTTATTCTTTCTTTGTTGAGGGACATTTTATATTGTTTCCATTTATTTTGATGTCGACCAGATTCCATATTAGCTTTTAAATAACAAACTTACACTGTTGATTCATTTTACATGTGCTACTGCTGATCTATGATTCTCCTGTTGCTGTTAATTTTCTGAAAAATGTTAATTCAAGGCCTTATATTTTGTGCCAGTCACATTTGATGTTGCTTAAATTCCTGTTTTTATTCAAAAATATATCTTATTAGTCTCATCTAATTTTTTCTTGTTAAAATGTTTTTGGATTGTAGTTTGGTCACCTGGTGTTTTAACTACCAGAAGAAGGTATAATAAATCCTTCCATATATTCATTTAACAATGAATATGTAAGATCTGATAAGAATTATGCTGAGTAGGACAAGACTGGTTACACAATGAAGTAGAGTCCATATTTTTCTATGCTGTAGTTTAATTTACCATGGATCAAAGCAAAACCAGTATTGTTTAGAACTAGTTTTGAGTAGCTAAGACTCATATGCGACTTTAAACCACCACAGATGAAAAAGATTCTTAGACTAATATTGCACTCTGGATTGTCTCTCAAGTGCTATCAGTGAATCTCGGTGCTAGATTAGGTGATCAGATGAACAAGTGAGAATCTAGGGATATATATTAAAGACAAATCTTGCTAATACTTTTTATCTTAGAGTTAATCCTAATACGATCACATCAACTTTATTTCTTTAACTGTTTCTGTGGCTGGCATTTAAGGGTATTACATCTGTCAACCACAAGGAGGAGCTGTGGCCTCATAAGGAAGAAGCTTACTTCTGATTGAGTGACAGCTCAAAGATTTGAAAGGGGCCATAGCTCAGAAAATTATCTTTCTTGAAAATGACACTTATAAAGGAAATTTTAAATGTGTAAACTAGTCTTTATTTTGACTGGGAAAAGAAATAAGACAATTAAATATAATTCAAATAAAGCCCCTTCTGCTAAGAATAAAATGGGTTTCCTTTTCGTTTTAAATTGGTTAGCTATTTGGAACAGATCAATTGGCTAATTCTTTAATTCTTCACCTGGAACCATAGGCTTTAGAATGTAAAGAAATCTGAGCATCATTGGTTTGCCTTCAGGCATTCAGATCTTAAGATTTTAGGAAATACAGTCTGGGGTCAATAATCATTTATTGAATGAATGAATGAATAACTATACAAACCTGTAGGCTAGTTAGGTTAAGTTGACCAAAGCAAAAAATAGTCAATCCTTTTTTTGGAGTAAGGATCTAGGAAGAGAAAAGATCATACTAAAGTCTAGGTTTTTAATTCCTTGAACTACGCTTCTTACTGTCTCTCCTTCATTCCCTGCTTACGGATAGTCTAAATGTAAGTTAAACAACTAGTTTTAGTCATAATTCAAATATGTAGTAGACTACCTAAGGGCATAGTGACTATCCAACCACTGTACTGGTTGGTATAATCCATTGTTTTGGGAGATTCTAGAGAAGATTCCTGCATTAGATGTAATTTTAGAATAGATGATGTGAAACAGTCTTTCACTGCTAATATTTTAATTTATTTTGTTTCATTATTTACTTCATTCATTTAAAGAAAAACATTTCCTTTTGGAAAATTTTAAATATACAGGAAAGTTTAATGAATTTTGCAGTGAATACCCATATATCCACCCATGGATTCTACTATACACATTTTGCTATATTTCTCCTTTTACATATCTTTCCATCCCTCTACCCATCTTATTTTTTGGTGCATTTCAAAATTTTTTGGTGCATTTGATGTCTGAATTGTAGACATTAGTATGCGTTCCTCAACCATTTCAGTATCTATAATATGTAAGTAAAATTCAATATTTGTTTAATCTTTTAGATATAATTTTCACAGAAAATGCATAAATCTTAAGTAAACCTTGCTGAGTTTTCACAAATGAATATACTCATGTAGCCTAAACTACTTCCAAAATATGAAGCATTACTATCACCCTAGAGGGTTCCCCCATGTCCTTGTTCCCTACCCAGAGGTGACCACTATTCTGTGTGTGTGCACTGACTTCAGATTAGTTTGTCAGTTATAGATATAGGAAGTTCACTATCTACATTTTATGTCTAGTTTCTTTTACTCAGCGTACTATTTTTGGAATTCATCAGTGTTGCATGTATCAGGAATTTGTTCCTTTTAATTTTGACTATTATTTCATTATATAAATACACTACAATATAATGGATTTTAAAAAATGATTTAAAAATCCATTGTATTGATTGATATTTGGGGTTTTTTTTGCTTAGTTATTACAAATAACACTACTATAAACATTTTTAAACCAGTATGTTTAAGGGACATATGCATTCATATTTCTTGGGCAAATACCTAGGCATGGAATTGCTGGGTAGATGTACATTTAGTTTTATAAATAGTATTTTACTTAAAAAATATTTATTGGAAACCTACAAGGTGTCAGGCACTATGCTGGGCACTGGGGATACCTTGTGAAGACTGATGTCTCAATATGTGTCATATCTTTTCTTCTACTGGTTCAACATATTTTAAAGTTTTTTAACAATGAAATTGATCAGTTACATTTTATAAATTGTTTTGTGATTTTCATTTCAAAATAATTGATCTTGTTAGTGACTATGCCCACTACTGCACAGTGGTCAAGCCCATGTGTTCTGGAGCCTGAACGGTTCAAAATGCCAGTTCTATCATCTCTAGGTCTATGACCTGGAGTGGGTTACCTAAATTCTTTGTGCCTCAGTTGCACTCTATTATAGTGCATACCTCTAATACCACTTATTTAACTGTATTGCAACTCATTGCATACATATCTGTTTTTAATAGACTGTGAGCTTCTTGAATCAGAGTTCATATCTCACCTATATATGTCATATCAGTATAGCACCTTAGAGAAGTTGAGGCTTTGAGGAGATAGCAACTGCTCAATGAATGTTTGATGATTAAAAGCCTTACCACAGCTTTTTGAGTTTAAGACATAGTATCTAAAAGTGCTCTGTAAGAATAGAAATGAGAAACCTGGCATAGGAAACCCTATAAACATTTGCTGTCACATTATTTTGAATTTGTCTGCGAGATTATGAGTTTACAGAGCCATGAGCTGAAGAGATGGGACAGAGTAGGTGGAAACATTTTAGGAGCAAGATAAAGAACAGAATGATGCTCTGGAGGCAGGTCAGTGAACATGAGTGCTGGCAAAAGGCTGAAAGGACAAGATGTATGGTTTAAGGGATTGAAAAGGGAGGAAGAACAGAAGAAACAAATCTGTCAAACTTCACAGTTTAGTCAAATCTTAGTCGTGCTGGTCTCAACCCTGGTTTGGAGGCAAAAAGAACACCTACTTAATTATTGTTACTATTGGATTTCATTGGTGCCTGTAAATTAAGAGAGAAGCCGTGTCCTCTAAGGATCACTGGGAAGGTCATGGAAAATGTACATTCCTTCTCTCTGTTTCTATACTTCAATATTAAACTAATTATAAGCAGAGAATATAAAGATGGTGAAAACAGTTATCAACTAATGTTGATGTTGAATGAAATGTTTTGGGGTTTTTAAACAGTATCATTTATTTCAATCTTCATTATCATTTATTATTACTGAAAATCTCTTCCTACTTACAGTTTGAAATCTTGACTGTTGTTGCTGAGACAAAAGTTCAGTTATTTGGTGTTACCATTCGTGACAAAAATTTTTGTTCCTTTAGTGTGGACATACTGACTGCTAAGAAAGACCAGCCGATCTAGGGTCAGGTACGATTGTAAATAATATGTTTCAAGAGATGATTGTTGAATATATTCTTAAATAATAGTGATGATAACAGATTTACTAATGCACCATATCCAGTATAGAACGATTTTATATTCGTTGTCTTTTTTATACTCACAACTCTCCTGTGTAGTATCATTGATTCCATTTTACAGATGATGAAGGTGAGACTTAGAGAAGGCAAAAAGAATGCATGTATGTACTGAATGCATTTTATGATGTCATTTAGTTAGGTAGGTATCAGTACCCTCCGTTTTACAGACAAGGAAATAGGCTGCAGAAGACTCGGGGAAAGAACACTTACTGAATCCTTATAATGTGTCAGGCATTCTGTTAAGTGCATTCCTGGCATTGTTATTCGATTTCATAGCCCCATAACCAGGCTGCCAGATAGGTATCATTATTTCTACATCGCAAATGAGAAAACTGAGGCTCAGAGACGTTAGGTAATTGGCCCAATTTCGTACACTCAATGAACAAAAACTGGTGGGCAAAGCAGTCCCATCTTTCTCTGAAGTTCATGTTACCTCAAAGATATGATGTTCTCTCTCTGATACTTAATTTAGCCAAGGTCACAGAGTTAGCAAGTAGACTAAGATTTCTGACTCCAAGTGTGGAAGTTTTTTCTATTACATCCTGTGCCTTCCTCTGTGGTTTTAGTTTGTTTTATTGTGTCCTCTACAAAAATAGAAAAAACTAGTTAAGAGTTTGCTCTTTGTGAGACATTTTCAAGTCCATGTGATTAAGCAACCTTGTATACTGCCTCTCTCTAGACTAAATAATTTGATAGTAAATCTTTTAACCTTCACTTATCCATCACTTTTTCAGCTCTCTAATATATTTACTTATCCTTTTAAGTTTTGTACTTCCCATTATGAGGTAAGGTAGTACAAATCTTACTGGTCTATTCTGAGGGATGTTTCCTGATATGGAAGTCTTGTAATGTTCTTAAATGAAAGAGAATGAAGAATAAAATGAGGGTGAAATAATATTGACCCAATTTCCTACTTATTAACATTCATATGACTTGGAGATATACTGGAAGATAGTGAAAGACATTTCATAGTCCTAAAACCCATATTGTGTCTTGAAGGATGGGATTTGCCTGCACCAACTGCACCTACAATATAAAGCAGATATGCTTTCAGAAAATTTCACTAAAAAAGAGCACTTTCACCTCCTGAATCTGCACCAATGTTCCTGAAGCCTAGTGTGTCTTTCTATATACCATGTGAAAAATACATTCTCCAAGAGATTAGGATTCTCAGAGATTTTAACACTTGGTCTTTAAATATGTGCTCAGATAAACCAATGCATTACATTTCTGTCTAATTTTCTGAAACATAGCCACCAACATTACTTTGATGAAAGTGTGTTAATACTTGCTTAAACATGAGGACAATTTTATCTGCAGGATTTTAGAGAGCCATTCTAAGAAAACTGATATTCTTGCAAAATGTGTTTGTCATCTATTTCTTTTTTCTCTTTTGTTTGTTTTCTGAGATACCTTGTTCAGCTTCCTGAAGAGAATTTGATATTTGGCTGATCAACAGAGAAGGCAGTCTAATTTTAACAATAAAAAAGAAACCACTGCTTGCCAAATAATAGCGTATACTCTGGGGTATGACACAGTGGCCAGATTTTAAGCATGTCTGTCCCTGAGAAGAAAGCGACCAGCAGGTGGCAATACCCTTACATGGAATCCCTGTCCGGACAAATGGACAGTGCCTAACGTAAACTGATACCCCAGTGAAGTCACATGCCATTTCAGAGAAACGTGATAGCTTTGGCTGGGTAGGAGCCCATTTAACATTCTTTTTCAGCTATTATCTCATCTCTCCATTCCATCTGACAGTTCTCCAACTCAGCATGTTGTAGGCACCATCCTAAAGGTCATGCATGGCTACTAGGGTGGGTACTTTGAATGTGGTCCCTGAGTTTGGTATTAGGAGTAGACGATTTTAACAAGCAACTTGTGTTGACTGCTCTCAGCAGTGACCTTGATAGGGCTAATAGCTGTACCTCCATGATCTCCTAGCCTTGGCCTAGTGGTAGGCTTTTAGGATAACTCTGGACTCTTGCTTACAAAATCCACTTGCAAAGGTACTGTAACCTCCCAAAACTGGTTGAGATATGGAAACTCGGGTAATTTGAGGCCTATGTCTGATATTTTATTTATTTTTTGCATTTTTTAAGGTTTATTCTCTTTGTAGGACAACTTTGCTGACCTTATTTTTTTTCTCATTGATATGTATGTATTAAGACACTTTTGATGGCAATGGAAAACCCATCTCAAACTAGCTTAAATAATGATTATGTTATTTTCTTTAATACTAAATCCTGAGATAAAGGAGTCTTCAGTGTTAGTTAGTTCGGTGGCTAAACATTTATACTGAGCATTGAGATTTTTCTATATCTCCACTATGTCATTCATAGCATCGACTCCATCCTCAGACTTCTTTTTATGATTATAATATGGCTTCCAGAAATTCAGCATCATCCAAGAGAAAAGACTCACTCTGTACCCTAAAATCCCTGCGAGGCCTGTGTATCCTCGAGGCAACTACTGGCCAGGGGAGAGGAATTAGTGTGCTTAACTAAGATTAAACATTTGAACTAGAGTGGAAGTTAAGGAGAAATTCACAATGTTTACTACAGTATCTATGGAACTTCTTTGTACCTAAAATCTGTTTTTAGGTTGATTTTTACTCTCCTTTTACACTCTTAAAAAATTGAGAAACAAAGTGTTTAAAAAATGGTTATATCAAACTTTCAAAAGTGAGATGTCTTTTATGAAAGTAAAAATTTTGAGTCTAAATTCACAGGGTATTGGATAGACCTGTTACTAGAAAAGGTATATCATTATGTTTCCATTTTACAAAAATTATTTGGAGCATTATTTAAACTGTGAAAAGCAGGCTTTTTTAATCATGTCAAGACACAAGATAATAACCTCAGATTTTTTTAAAGAAAATATTCTTGTCTATCAATACTATTCTGTAAGTTTGATACGATCATAACACTATTTTAATTTTCTGGATCTCAGTTTCCACCTCTGTAAGGGAAGAATTGGTAAATTTCTTAGTTTTTATTAAGGATATACTTAAAAATAAATATTTCTGCTTATTTGAGTACTTATGTCAATAAAGAAATAATTCATCAGATTTCTGTGATTTTTCTGTTTAATGCACAAGTCACAGTTTGGTTTTATACTGTGTCATATTCAACTTTATTTCATAATCTACTTGAGATTTAAAAATTAATTTATTTCACAGCAATTTCAAACTTGCATAAAAATTGCAGAGAACAGCTTAAAAAACCTCTTGTGTTCTCTTTATCTAGAGACCCCATTCAAATTTCACTCATTGCCTCATCGATGTCTTTTATAGCATAAGGTCTTGAGTCACACGCTGCAACCAGTTGTCATGTCTCTCTAGGTTCTTTTAATCTGGAATTGTTCTCCAGTCTCCCCTCACATTTCATATCCTTGACATGTTTTAGGGTCACAGATCAGTCACTTTGTGGAATGTTCCTTCACTTTGAGTTTTCAAATGTTTCCCCATGATCAGGTTATATAAATTTTGGCAAAAATATCACATAAATGATGCATTCTCCTTGCATTTCAATTATGTGACACATAAGGTCAATTTCCCCCTATAGTGGTGGTATAAATTCTGATTACTTGATTAACATACTGTCTCCCGGGATCCTCTATTGTAAAGTTGCTTTTTAATCCTCTGTAATTAAGTACTTTGTTTGGAGACACCTTGAAACTATATAAACATCTGTTCTTCATCTCACTCTCACCTACTACTGTTAGCATCCATTGGTGTTTCTTGCTTGAATTAATTATTACCATGATGGTTTCTAAGTGGTGCTTTCTCTCATTCCATCTAATTAGACAAAATAGATGTCTCATTCCAACATTTATTGGTTAGTATTATAGCGTAAACAGAGCTTCCTTTACTATCTTTTTACTTTCTCATTTATTTATTTAGGTCAGTGTAGACTCATGGATTTCTGTTTTTTTTGATGGTTTATAATATGTTGTCAACATTATTTTGATGTTCAAATTATCCCGATTTGGCCGTAAGATGCCCCTATGTGAAATTCTGTGGATTCTGTGTGGATGCCCTTTTATGCTGGATTTTGACATATCTTCACAGTTCTTTTAGCACATTTTTGCCATTTGGCACCAGAAGATGTATTAGGTTAATCTACTTTCCTTGCTAAGATCTGGATTCAGCCATTTCTCTAAGAAGTTCTTGTTCCTTTGAATGTAGACTGGAATTTGGAAACCAAGATCTGGGTGCTGGATGTTATTTAATAGATGGGTTCATTGCTATTTGGTGTTGCTGTTCCCAGGCCAGAGCCAAGAAATAACACAAACACACACATCCCTTTACATCATTATTTACACACACACACACACACGCACACACATTCTGAAACCATGAGATCGTGCTAAGTCCAATTCCAATCCAACACATAAGGTTGTTCTCAGTCATTGAGAAACCTGGCTCTCATTATCATTAATTTGCCTAATGCTTTTTATGTAGCCAGTTACTGACCTTGTCAGGCTGTCCCTACTTCCCAACTCCAACATTACCTTTGCGTTGGCTGCTATTTACTAGCTGCAACAGGGCTGCCCCTGCCACCTGGCTCCAACACCGTCTTCAAGAGGCCAATATTACTGAGCTTTTGAGGCTACTTTTTCTCTCCAGCTCCAATATTATCCTCCTGCAAGCAACCATTACTGCCCTTCTGGGGTCTACCAGATGAATTTTGGACTGAAGAAGGAGAGAAGGAAGGAGAGAAGAAGAAAAAAGAAGAATGGAGACTGAAGAAATAATGAAATAAAATAAAAAATATTTTTAACTATAATTAAGTCAGGATGCACATCCATGACTTGCTATTTATTCTTCAGTGATTTCTTTTCAGTTTCATGTTATTAAGTTTCATGTTAAAATCTCTCTTAAAAATCAGTGTTATTTCTTCTTCAAAAGACAAATATACAGGCTTAATATACTATAAAAATAATAAAATGATTGCATGTAACCTGGATTTGATATATATAGGCCATAATAAAGCTAATTAATGCAGCTTTCCACTATGAATATCTCAAAAGTAATTATAGCATGGGTATTAAATGAGTTGATTAATGTAAAGGTCTTAGAATAATGTCTGATAGTAAGCACTATTTTAATGGCAGCTATTATTATGTTATCATTATTTGTATTTGTAACTCTTCTTTTTTACAGAAATATTTGTCATTTGAGTTTTTATTGTCATACCTCACACTTCTTTAAAAGTTACCCTAGAGAGAGGGGCTTCAAGATGGCTGACTAGAGGAATACAACACTTCCCTCCTTCAAGAAGAACCTAAGTAGTAAATGGATAATCCCACTTCAAATAGATCATCTAAGAGAGAACACTGAAATTCAACAGAGAGGTGCCAGAAAACACCTAAGGCACAGAAGGAGAGGAAAGCAAGGCAGCCAGCTTGGCCAGGATTGGCTGGGAACCTGGACAGGTTCCCTAATAGGGGGAAAGAATAAGTGAAAGACCACTAGTGGTTCACATTCCACTGTGGACTCCTGCAACCTCAGCCATGGGATCAGCTTTTACAGGCCCTGGGAATGGCATAGTGACCTGCGTGGAGACTGTGAATGGCATTGCTCCAGAGAGAGAGTTCATTCTGGGTCCCAAACACCTCCTGAGTACAAAGCAGATGCAGCATGGTGCCATTTTGAGAGCTCAGCCCCCACCAGACTGCATCCTGCCCTGGGCCACAACAGCCCCTGCATCTCCACATCCCTGGAGGTACACTGATGTATTCCCAAGTTCACCTGGAGGACTGCGGAAGCATGATGCCAACTGGACCCAGTGGAATGTCAGGCTTCCCAGCACTCTAGTACAAACTTGTCTGTGCCCCACAGAATAGGCAGTGTAGCTCACCAAGGAGGATATTCCCAGGACAAAGAGAGCTAAAACATGCTCTCTGTAGAGTCTGAGAACCACCTACCAGGGAAGGTTACCACAGAGAGCAACCTCAACCCCCACCCCCAGCAGCAGGACAAGCTATGCTGCCACCTGCAGTAGCTGCTGTTGCAGCTGAGGAAGAAAGTGCATGCCACTGACAGTGACCCCAGCCCTCTAGCATCAGGGCTGCCACCATGTACTTGCATATGCCATAAGGACTAGTTTCCCCTGCTGCTACTGCTGCCATTGATGCCACTACTGCCACCACTGAAGGCCAAAGCACCCTCCTTAATCCCAGAGCCTGAGAACTGCCTGTGTGTGGCTGCAGTCACTGGCAGCAACTCTGGCCCCCAGCACCAGGGCCACAGCATGCTTGTACATGCCCTGAGGACAGGCTTCCCCAGCCTACCGTTGCTGCTGCAGTCACCCAAGCATTCTGCCAGGAGCCAGGCATCACCTTGCCCTGCCCACTACAGCCTCACTTAAGTGCACCAGTGGAGGGCCTGGGGACAGGACTGCTCACCCCTGCTTCTCTCAACAGTGCTTGAACACACTACCTGGGGTCTTGGGGATTGCCCCATCCTGTTCACCACCACTGTCATCTATGTACTCCTCCCAGTGGACTGGGGATGGGCCCATCCAGCCTGCTGCTAATGCCATAGTTAGCAACCAGCTGCATGTGCCACGTGGAAGTTTGGGGACTGGCCTGCCTAGCCCATTGCAGCAACTGCTAACACTAATGCACGCCACTTCAAAGCCCAAGGGATGTCCCACCACTGCTACTGCCATCACCCATGCTCCACATGCTATCCTGGGGACCAAGAATCTGCCTACCTGCCCTGTGGCTACCAACTACTGACACCCAAGAAAGCTCTCCAGAGACACAATAATCAGCTCATTTGTGTCTGGTAATACTGGTGCCCATGTATGGTGACTGGGACCCAAGGACAGGCATGCCTGGCCCACTGCTACCACCACTGGGGCCCAAGGAGTGGCCCACCTGACATCCCCATTCCCAATAAAACCTTGCCACAGCCTCTATTAACAGCTGTAGCCCATGCTACTGAAGAAATCATAGACACCACTGACAGTGTTTACAGCTGAAGAAATCACATAGAGACTACGCTACTGCATACACCCAGAGTCAAAGCTAAAGTGTCCTACCCAACCAACACTGTAGTTAAATCTTCAGGAAAAAGTCATCCCCTGTTAAAGTCAATGCAAAAAGCTGGAAGAAGTGACTATTACACAAGATGTACAGGTATCAATGAAAAGACATAAGAAACATGGAAAAGCCAAGGAAATACAACATCTCCAAAGGAACACAATAATTCTCCACAAAGAATTCCAACAAAAAAGAAATTTATAACAATCTGGAAAAAGTATTCAAGTAATGTCTTAAGAAAGCTCAGTGAGATACAAGAGAACACAGATAAACAATACAATAAAATCAGAAAAACAATTCAGGATATGAATGTAAAATTCACCAGAGATATAGATGTCATAAAAAAATAACCAAAGAGAAATCCTGGAACAGAAGAATTCAATGAATGAAACAAAAAAGTCATTCAAGAGCTTCAACAATAGACTAGTGCAAACAGAAACAAATTCAGAGTGCAAAGATAAGTCTTTCCTTTGAAATCACCTAGTCAAACAAAAACAAACAAAACAAAGAGAAAATAATAAAAAAAGCAAAGCCCATGTGACATATATGACATCGTAAAGGAACCAAATATTTGAATTTTGGATGTTTCAGAAGGTAAAGAGACCAAAGGCATAGAAAATCTATTTAATGAAACAATATCTGGAAACCTCCCAAGTCTAGTAAAAGATTTAGACATACAATTACAAGAAGCTTACAGATCCCCAAGTAGATACAACCCAAAAAGGCTTTCTCCACAGCACATTATAGTCAAACTGTCAAAAGTTAAAGAAAAAAAGAGATAATGCTAAAAACAGCAAGAGAAAATCATCTAGTCACATAAAAGGGAGCCCCCATCAGGTGAGCAGTGGATTTCTGAGCAGAAATCTTACAGGCCAAGAGAGAATAAGATGATATATTTAAAGTGGTGAAAGAGAAAAACTGCCAGCCAAGAAAGAGTACCTTACCCACCAAAGTTGTCCTTCATTAATGAAGGCTAAAGAAAGTCTTTTCTAGACAAGCAGAAACTGAGGGAATTTATCACCACTAGACTGAATCTACAAGAAATGCTTAAGGGAGTCTTACAGTGGGATGTGAAAAGATGATATCTGCCATCATAAAAGCACATGAAAATGTAAAACTCAAGGGTAGAGAAAACACAAATGAAGGAAAAGGACTCAAATATTACCATTAGACAAAAATCACCAAATTGTAATGGTAAACAACAAGAGAAAGAAAGCAACAAAGATATACAAAACAACCAGAAATCTACAAAATGATAGAAATAAGTCCTCATATATCAATAAACAACCTTGAATGTAAATAAATTTAATTTTCCAGTTAAAAGATATAGATTGGCTGAATAAATTTAAAAAACCCGTGACCTGACATTATGATGCCTACAGAAACACACTTCACCTATAAAGACATATATGCACTAAAAGTACAGAGATGGAAAAAGATGTTCCATACAAACAGAAACCAAAAGTAGCAGGAATGGCTATACTTATCACCAATAAAACAGAATTTAAATTAAAAATAGTGAAATGAGACAAAGGACATCAGAAAATAAATTCTAAATATATATGCACATAATACCAAGGCATCCAATATATAAAGCAAATATTATATTTAAAGAGAGAGATCAACTGCAATAGTTATTGGGGACTGCAACACACCGTTCTCAGCATTAGACAAATCATCTAGACAGAAAATAAAGAAACATTCATTGGATTTAAACTGTACTTTACACCAAATGGACTGAACAGACATCTATGGAACATTTCATCCAACAGTTGCGGAATACACATTCTTCTCATCAACACATAAAACATTCTCCAGGGTAGACCACATGTTAGGACACAAAAGAAGTCTCAAAAATTTTTTAAAAATTAAATGTATACCAAGTATCTTCTCAGGCCACAAAGGAATGAAACTAGAAATCAATAAAAAGAGGAACCTTGGGAACTGTATAAATACTTGGAAATTAAACAACATGCCCCTGAATGACCAGTAGGTCACTGAAGAAGTTAAGAAGGAAATTAAAAAATTTCTTAAAACAAATGAAAATTGAAACACAATTTGCCAAAACCTATGGGATACAGCAAAAGCAGTTCTATAAGGGAAGTTTATAGTAATAAATACCTACATAAAGAAAGTAAATATTTCATATAATGTAAAACATGCCCTGAAGAACTAGAAAAGCAAGAACAAACCAAACCCCAAGTAAGGAGAAGGAAAGAAAGAATGAAGATCAGAGTATAATTAAACAAAATAGAGACAAAAACACAAAGTATCAATGAAACAAAAAGTTGTTTTTTTTTGAAAAGATAAAATTGAGAAATGTTTGGATAGTCTAACAAGAAAAAAGAAAAGACCCAAATAAACAAAGTCAGCAATGAAAAAGGAGCCATACAACTAATACCACAGAAATAAAGATCATCAGAGATCATTATGTTCAACTATACATCAGAAATTAGAAAACCTAGAGGAAATGGATAAATTCCTGGACACAATCAACCATTCTTCAAACCATGAAGAAATAGAAAACCTCAATAATAGATGATAAGATTGAATCAGTAGTAAAAAGTCTTCCAACAAAGAAAAGCCCAGGACTTGAAAGCTTCAATGCCAAAGTCTACCACACTTATAAAGAACTACTACCAATTATACTCAAACTATTGCAAAAAATAGAAAAGGAGGGAATTATTTCTAACTTATTCTGCAAGGCCAACACTACTCTGATACCAAAACTGGACAAGGACACAACAGAAAAGAAAATGACGGTCCAATATCATTGATGAAATTAGATGCAAAAATTCTCAACAAAATAGTAGCAAACCAAAATCAACAACACATTAAAAAGATCATTCGCCAGGCTCAAGTGGGATTCATCCCAGGGATGCAAGGATGGTTCAACATATGCAAATCAATAGATGTGATACATCACAGTAACAGGACCAAGAAGAAATTATATGATTAATTCAACAGATATCACAACAATATTCAATAAAATTCAACATCCTTCTATGATAAAAAAATCTTGTCAAAATGAGTATAGAAGGAATGTACCTCAAAATATGATAGACAGATAGCTAGCATCATACTGAATGGGGAATAATTGAAGGTCTTTCCTTAAGGACTGGAACAAGACAAGAAGACACCACTTTCATTTAACATAATACTGAAAGTCCTGGTCAAAGAAATTATGCAAGAGAAAGAAATAAGTTGGAAACAAAGAAGTCAAATTAGCCTTGTTCATGGATGGCATAATTTTATATATTGAAAGCCTAAAGACACTACTGAAAAACTGTTGGAAGTAATAAATACAATAAAGTTACAAAATACTAGAAGCTGGTTTTTTGAAAGTATCAACAAAATTGATAGGCCACTAGTAAGATTAATAAAGAAGAAAAGAGAGAAGAATCAAACAGACACAATAAAAAATGATAATGGGGATATCACCACTAATCCCACAGAAATACAAACTACCATCAGAGAATACTATAAACACCTCTGTGCAAATAAGCTAGAAAATCTAGAAGAAATGGATAAATTCCTGGGCACATACACCCTCCCAAGACAAAACCAGGAAGAAGTCAAATCCCTGAATAGACCAATAACAAGTTCTGAAATTGAAGCAGTAATTAATAGCCTACCAACCAAAAAAAACCCAGGACCAGATGGATTCACGGCCGAATTCTACCAGAGGTACAAAGAGGAGCTGGTACCATTCCTTCTGAAACTATTCCAAGCAATAGAAAAAGAGGGACTCTTCCCTAACTCTTTTTATGAGGCCGCATCATCCCGATACCAAAACCTGGTAGAGACACAACAAAAAAAGAAAATTTCCAGGCCGGGCATGGTGGCTCATGCCTGTAATTCCAGCACTTTGGGAGGCCGAGGCGGGCAGATCACTAGGTCAGGAGATTGAGACCATCCTGGCTAACACGGTGAAACCCTATCTCTACTAAAAATACAAAAAATTTGCCAGGTGTGGTGGTGAGCGCCTGTAATCCCAGCTACTCCGGAGGCTGAGGCAGGAAAATGGCATGAACCTAGGAAGCGGAGCTTGCAGTGAGCTGAGATCGTGCCACTGCACTCCAAACAGAGTGAGACTCCGTCTAAAAAAAAAAAAGAAAGAAAATTTCAGGCCAATCTCCCTGATGAACACTGAAATACTGGCAAACCAGTTTTTCATCCTCAATGAAATACTGGCAAACCAAATCCAGCAGGACATCAAAGAGCTTATCCACCACAATCAAGTTGGTTTCATCCCTGGGATGCAAGGCTGTTTCAACATTCGCAAATCAATAAATGCAATCCATCACATAAACAGAATCAATGACAAAAACCACATGATTATCTCAATAGATGCAGAGAAGTCCTTCAATAAAATTCTATACCCCTACATGCTAAAACACTCAGTAAACAAGGTATTGATGGAACATATCTCAAAATAATAAGAGGTATTTATGACAAACCCATAGCCAATATCATACTGAATGGGCAAAAACTAGAAGCATTCCCTTTGAAAGCCAGCACAAAACAAAGATGCCCTCTCTCACCACTCCTATTCAACATAGTATTGGAAGTTCTGGCCAGGGAAATCAGGCAAGAAAAGAAATAAAGTGTATTCAAATAGGAAGAGAGGAAGTCAAGTTATCTCTGTTTGCAGAAGAACTAATTGTATATTTAGAAAACCCCATCATCTCAGCCCAAAATCTCCTTGAGCTGATAAGCAACTTCAGCAAAGTCTCAGGATACAAAATCAATGTGCAAAAATCACAAGCATTCCTATACACCAACAATAGACAAACAGGGAGGCAAATCATGAGTGAACTCCCATTCACAATTGCTACAAAGAGAATAAAATACTTAGGAATACAACTTATAAGGGATGTGAAGGACCTATTCAAGAAGAATAACAAACCACTGGTCAAGGAAATAGGAGAGGACACAAACAAATGGAAAAATATTCCATACTCATGGATAGGAAGAATTGATATCATGAAAATGACCATACTTCTCAAAGTAATTTATAGATTCAATGCTGTTCCCATAAAGCTACCATTGACTTTCTTCACAGAATTAGAAAAAACTACTTTAAATTTCATATGGAACCAAAAAGGAGCCTGTATAGCTAAGACAATCCTAAGCAAAAAGAACAAAACTGGAGACATCACACTTCCTGACTTCAAACTATACTACAAGGCTACAGTAACCAAAACAGCATGGTATTGGAACCAAAACAGATGTATAGACCAATGGAACAGAACAGAGATCTTAGAAATAACACCACACCATCTACAACCATCTGATCTTCAACAAGCCTGACAAAAATAAGCAACGGGGAAAGGATTCCCTATTTAATAAATGGTGTTGGGAAAACTGGCTAGCTCTGTGCAGAAAGCTGAAACTGGATCCCTTCCTTACACCTTATACAAAAATTAACTGAAGATGGATTAAAGATTTAAACATAAGACCTAAAACCATAAACACCCTAGAAGAAAACGTAGGCTATACCATTCAGGGCATAGGCATGGGCAAGGACTTCATGACTAAAACACCAAAAGCAATTGCAACAAAAGCCAAAATTGGCAAATGGGATAATTAAACTAAAGAGCTTCTGCACAGCAAAAGAAACTATCATCAAAGTGAACAGGCAGCCTACAGAATGGGAGAAAATTTTTGCAATCTCTCCATCTGACAAAGGTCTAATATCCAGAATCTACAAGGAACTTAAACAGATTTACAAGAAAAAAACAATCCCATCAAAAAGTGGGTGAAGGATATGAACAGATACTTTTCAAAGAAGACATTTAAGTGGCCAACAAACATATAAGAAGAAGCTCATCATCACTCGTCATAAGAGAAATGCAAATAAAAACCACAATGAGATACCATCTCATGCCACTTAGAATAGTGATCATTAAAAAGTCAGGAAACAACAGCTGCTGGAAAGGATGTGGAGAAAAGAACACTTTTACACTGTTGGTAGGAGTGTAAATTACTTCAATCCTTTTGGAAGAGAGTATGGCGATTCCTCAAGGATCTAGAACTAGAAATACCTTTGGATATATACACAGCAATCCCATTACTGGATTATAAATCAAGTTTATAGGATTATAAATCCTTCTCCTCTATAAAGGTTTATAAAGAATTATAAATCGTTCTACTATAAAGATACATGCACATGTGTGTTTATTGCAACACTATTCACAATAGCAAAGACTTGGAACCAACCCAAATGCCCATAAATGTTAGACTGGATAAAGAAAATGTGGCATATATGCATCATGGAATACTATGCAGCCATGGAAAGAACGAGTTCATGTTTTTTGCAGGGACATGGATGAAGCTGGAAATCATCATTCTCAACAAACTAACACAGGAACAGAAAACCAAACACTGCTAGTTCTCACTCATAAGTGGGAGTTGAACAATGAGAATATATGGGCACAGGCAGGGGAACATCACACTCTGGGGCCCATCAGCAGTTTGGGGGCAGGAAAGAGAGGGATAGCAGTAGGAGAAATTCCTAGTGTAGATGATGAGTTGATGGGTGCAGCAAACCCCCACGGCACATGTATGCCTATGTAACAAACCTGCACGTTCTGCACATATATCCCAGAACTTAAGTATAATATAAAAAAAAAGAAAAAAAATGTGCTACATATACATAGTGTAATGCTATTCAGCCATAAAAAAGAATGACTTTCTATAATAATTTGCAACAACATGGATGGAAGGATAGGTCATTATGCTAAGTGAAATAAGCAGGCACAGAAAGACAAACCTGTCGTCTTCTCACTTTTTTGTGGGATCTAAAAATCAAAATGACTGAACTCATCAAGATAGAGAATAGAAGAATAGTTCCCAGAGTCTGAGGATGTGAAGAAAGGGGAACCCTCATATGCTATTGGTGGGAATGTAAATTAGTATATCCATAAGAACAGTATGGAAATTCCTCAAAAAACTAAAAATAGATCCAGCAATCCCACTACTGGGCATTTATTTAAAGGAAAGAAAATCATTATATTGAAAAGATACCAGGCCGGGCGCGGTGGCTCAAGCCTGTAGTCCCAGCACTTTGGGGGGCTGAGACGGGCGGATCACGAGGTCAGGAGTTCGAGACCATCCTGGCTAACACGGCGAAACCCCGTCTCTACTAAAAAATACAAAAAGCTAGCCGGGCGAGGTGGCTGGCGCCTGTAGTCCCAGCTACTCGGGAGGCTGAGGCAGGAGAATGGCGTGAACCCGGGAGGCGGAGCTTGCAGTGAGCTGAGATCCGGCCACTGCACTCCAGCCCGGGCGGCAGAGCGAGACTCTGTCTCAAAAAAAAAAAAAAAAAAAAAAAGATGCCGCATTTCTATATTTATTGATTTATTGCAGTACTATTTGGAATAGCCAAGATACAGAATCAACCTGTTTATCAACTGATGAATGGATAAAGTATCACAACAGAATACTACTCGGTCATAACAAAGAGTGGAATCCTGTCATTTGCAGCAACATGGATTGAACTGGAGGTCATTACAATAAATGAAATAAGCCAGACACACAAAGAAAAATATCACATGTTCTCGATCACATTTAAGAGCTAAACATGATGTCGTGGAGGTAGATAGTAGAATGATAGTTCCCAGAGACTAGGAAGGGTGTGTGTGTTGTGGGGAGTGAAGAGAGGTTGCTTAATGGGTGCAAATGTATGGTTAAATGGAAGGAATAAATGCCAATGTTAAATACCAGAGTAGGGTCACTATTGTTGACAACAATGTGTCGTGTATTTCAAAATAGCTAGAAGAGACGACTTGAAATGTTCCGAACCCATAGAAATGATAAATATTCAAGGTGATGGATACCCTAAGTACCTTGACTTGATCATTACACATTCTATACATGCAACAAAATTTCACATGCACTTCATAAAAATGCACAAATATTATATATCGATAACAAAATTACCCTTACAAACCCCTATCATCTGAATGTTGGTGTCCTCTCAGAATTCATTTGTTGAAACCCTAATCCCAGTGTGATGGTATTTGGAGGCGGGATCTTTGGGAGGTAATTAGTTGATGAAGATGGAGCCCTCATGAATGGAAGTAGTACCCTTATAAGAAGGCAGTGAGCTAGCTAGCTCTCTTTCTGCTATGTGAAGATACAACGAGAAGTTGGCAATCTGCAACCCAGAACACAGCCCTCACCAAAACCTGACCAACCATGATGGCAACCTTATCTCAGACTTCCAACCTTCTCCAGAACTATGAGAAATACCTTCTTTTTCTTTATAAGTCACCGAGGTTATGACGCTTTGTTATAGCAGCTGAAATAAGACACAAATCTCTTCTAAACTTAATTTATAATATTTACTTTTCTATATAAATTTTTGATTCAGATTTCTTCCTTCTTCTTTTCTTCCTCTTCCTCCTCCTCTGGCATAGGCATTCTCTTGGCAATTAGTTACTTAACCTAGCCTCCCCATCCCCACCTCTACCCCTATAACTCTGCTCTATTTTCACCCTTCTGCTTGTTCATAAATGTCAATGTTACCCAATTTCTGGGGATAAGACATCCCCCTGTCTGGGGAGTTCAGCTCGGCAGACTAGGGCAATGAGCTCTGGACTTGGCTGTGTGACCTGTACCAACTACTCTGAGCTTCAGATTTCTTCAACTGTAAAATGGACTTGGTGCGTTACCTCTTAGGATTATTGTGTGATTTTAAGTGAGACAATTTGATGAAGTACTAAACACAGCACTAAAAAATGATGGCTATTGTTATGCTTATTATTATAAAATAGAGGGATTTTTGGCTTTTATATTATCTTTCTTCTCTTTCCTTAAATGTCTTTTTTCCACATCTTAAATGTTCGCCCTAATGCTGAGAAAAATGGACACAGGCAGCTTCTAACAGTTGTCTGTTAGTAGTGTCTATAAAACAAATGAAATTTTTGGATGTTTTAGAGTGACATGATGAATTTGGGATTGTGGAATCAAAGGCAACTCTTGAGAGTTTTTTAGGAACGTGGAATCTGGAGACAGACTGCCTGAGTTTGGATCCTGGGTTTCCTCCAGTCAGTAGTTGTGTGACCTTGGGAAAATTGCTTACCCTCTCTGTGCATCAGTTTCCTCATATGTAAAATGGAGATGATAATAAAATCCTTATTTCATAAAGTTGTTGTGGGCTGGACATGGTGGCTCACGCTTGTAATCCTAGCACTTTGGGAGGCTGAGGCAGGAGGATAGCTTCAAGCCAGGAAGTTCAGATCAGCCTAGGCAACAAAGCTAGGTCTTGTCTCTACCAAATAAAAAAAAAAAGAAAAAAAAAATTAGCCCAGTGTAGTAGTGTGCACCTGCAGTCAGTCCCAGCTACTAGGGAGGCTGAGGCAGGAGGATGGCTTGAACCCAGGAGTTCACAGCTGTAGTGAGCTATGACTGTGTCACTGCACTCTGGCCTGGGCAACAGAGTAAGACCGTGAACCTAAAAAAATAAAAATAAAGTAAAATAAAGCTGTTGTGAGAATTCAATAAGTTAATGTATGTAAAAATACTTAGATTGATGCCTGGCACTTCATAAGCACTGTATACATATTAGCTGTTCAACTATTGATCTGTAATGGCCTTTCCACAAGCAAAGGAGATCTTTCTGTCACCACAACCAAATTGTTATTGTTTTTTGTGGCTTAAATGTTTTTTTCTTTATATGTAGGAAGTCAAATTTGTGTAGTGTGTGCTTGCTCATATGTGTACATATATATAGGTAAATAAATACATGTAGTTTTGTTTGTTATCTGTTTTACTGAAATACTATGTTGATTGTTTGTAGTGTGGAAGGGAGCTTTTTCCTTTAGCCTTTTTCCATATGAACAAATGAGATGGAGTGAGGCCAAAGCACATCACCAGTGTGATTCACTGAGGATGTCTGGATTGCTGAGAAGCAGTCATAGATGCCTCCCTTTGTCTCCACATGACTCAGATGTGGAAAGAGCCCTGGAGAACAAAGTCAACTGAATATTTTAGATCAGTACATTAAAAAATTTTTTGATTTTATTTTTTGTATTTTCTCTTTTATAAAGCATACTGAATGTGAGAGGATCAGTCCATTTTGTGTGGGGCATAAAGCCCCACAGTCTCTTTTAAGTCGCTGGTGTGTTTTCACCCCTAGCTTATTAGAGCAACTAAGGTTAGTGTTTTCCATTTTAGACTCCAAGTCACTGGCAAAAGAGGTGTCTTTTTGGTATAATACTTATTTTTTGGAAAAGTTTTTTTTTTTGTTGTTGTTGTTTGTTTTAGATGAATTGGGCCAGTACAGATTAGGCTTTGAATATAATTGTTCTTTAAAACACAGATTATACTTAACATTTGTTCATATTTTTCTTAGAGGCAGTATGGTTTAATAAAAAGAACTTTAATTCATTAAACAAATATATATTACATCTAATATATATTTATATTTATATATTATATCTAATAAATGCTATCCAACTGTGCTGGGTAAAGAGTAAATATGTGTCTGTATGTGCATTGCCTCCTCCATCCTTCATGTAAAGATGTTTATATAACTTACATCTGATGGGGAGCCAGGTATTAATCTAAGAATCACATAAATATAAAAGTAATTATGATTGGGGAAAGAGCATGGTACTGAGACAAAGTATATTAGGAGAGAATTCTGTGAACTCAGATAGGCCAAGGAAGGCTTCTTAGGAGGCAGTGGCACTTGAGCTGAGATCTGGAGGACAAGCAGGAGATGAGAATATTCTGAACAGAGGCCTAGCATAGGCAAAGGTCCTGCGGCAGGAGGGAGCTTGGGTTGTTTGAAGAGTAGAAAGGAAGTTAGTGTTGTCAACATGCAGAAGCAAGGAGGAATTTGGTAAAAACATGATGAAACTGTTGAGCGAGGTAGAAGCCAGAGAGACTAGAGCCTTGAGGGCCATGTTAAGCACTTGTTTGTTGGAAAAAGACCTGTCAGATGTTGAGAGAATCTCAGGCCATGGCTTCTGGTGTGTGAGAAGGAGAAGGAGAAGAAGAAATGCCATAACATGGCTAATAATTAAGGCTATAAGTTAATACTCTTGATACATAAAAGAAGAATTCATATAGGTATGCTATTCACAAGACAATTATAGAATTTACAAAAAAATCTGTTTAAAGGGTACTACAGGTGGTATGGATGGTAGTAGGACACTAATTTAAAGTTGTATGATGAGCATCTTCTCTCAATCCTGTCACTGTGTCTTTGTGACTATGTATAGGTAATTCCTTGTTTGAACGTAGGGTGAAACTTTAAATTTGTGATCTTTCATGGGTGTGAAGCTTAGGCCACATGACTTTCTTTGTGCATCATTGATAGCTTCTAAATGCAAAACGATTGAAATGTTTCAGAAAGTGAAGTGAGGTAGTCAAATATATGTATTGAAAAAAAATCACTTTCAATGTAAATTGATTTTACAGGGGCCTGTGAGAATTTGGAGAGATCAGTTAGGACACTATCTCAGTAGTCCTGACAGAAGATGACAGAAGAATGTACCAGGGTGACAGCGGCAGAGGTAGAGAGAAACAAATGAATTGTTTTAATCTTTTTTAAGGAGAAATATAGAGAACAACCATGATTTTGGACTTTATAGAATGATGCCCTCATACTGGTGCTAGAATTTGGTAGCTTGGCTGAAAGGTAAACAAAAATTACTATATCAATATAGTAATTCTTTTTTCCACATAATGATGCCTTTTCATGTTCTCATATGTGGCTGTATTTTAAACTTTTTATTTGCCAAACAGTTATTTGCATATATAAATAGTCACTTGGGCATGCAAATCACATATTTTGCACATGTTAATACTTAACACTTTAGCTTTGTTTTTAATGCAGAAATTGAACAGGATTTGCCAACAAACATTTATTGAGCACTGGTTATGTGCCAGGTAATAAAGGATTTTCATTCATAATCTCTACATTTGTGCTTTTCCCACTTAAAATCTTACAACTTGTATAATAATTTTGAAAAAAGTTAAGCAATTTCAACTTAGTTTCAAATAGCTTGGAGTTTAAAAGGAAAAAGGAAAAAGAAGGTGTGCTCTTTAGTTCTTCAATATTGGGAGGCAAATTTTTTGAGTGTTTTAAGAATTTACCCTTTTCACCCTGTCTTTCTCACCATGTACCCAGAATAATTGATTATCCGTGTATGATTCTATGAGCGTTGCATTATAAAAAGCAGAAAACAATGGACAAAGATAATGAAATCTCACATTTTGCCCTACCTACCTTTTTCTTTCAAACTAACCTAGGTAAATAAAACTTCACATAAAAGCCTTTGAAATTTCATCATGGGTTTTTTGAAAAAGGTGAAAATTGACCTAGAAGCATTTGACCTATAACTTGGCGGCTACTGAAAGTCTAGCCTCATAATTCAGTGGTTCAGTGACAGCTTTGCCTATAAACCCAAGTCTTCATTTCACTGACATTTTCAGGTTTAGTCTCCTTGAAAATGCTAACAAAAGTGAAGCATATCATCTCTCTGCTTGGGATAGGAATGGTGATGTTTATGGAACCGTTTGCTGTCTCAGGGGTAATCTCCCGGATAATTTGGATTAACCTTATCGGTTCTCTAGATACTGCATTACCCAGGGTGGATGATCTCCAGAATAACATTTTCAGATCTTAAAGTTTTAACCCCAGCACCATGTTTTACCAAAAACCTTTCAACTATCCAACCAGGTTTACTTCAAGTCTTTTGAAAGGTGCCTTCATCCAGGCAAGAAAGCATAATATCTTCTATGAATAATTCTAATTAGAAAGTGGGGCATCCTGACATCTCTTTTTGTTTACTTTTTTCACAAGACAGTTGTTATATATCAGAATGCCTCTCTCCCCACATTTGGTCAAGTTTTGAAATTGATTACCCAGAAAAGGGGGATGGAATGCTTTTGTTAGTTTATTTGCTAGTAAAGAGTTTACTTAAATGAGTGGAGAATTTTCCCTAAGGAAGAATTTATCTTTTAGACTGGCAACAGAAATAATCTTTCATTTATATTTTTATTGATCAAAAATCCTTCTGGGCTTTTTTTTTTTTTAACGGAAGAGGAAAAGTCAAACACTTCCTGAAGCTTAGATGAACCCTAAAATTCTGTCCCACTAAAGACTTCCACATCCTGATAATGTTTGCTCTTTTAAAATCTAATTTAATGCTAAGAAATAATTATGTTAATAATGTAAGGCCAGAGATTATAGTTCTGGTGCAAGGTTCTGAGTCTCACTTTCCCAAAACAAAAAAGTAGAAAAACAAAATAATTTTGCAATTGTATTTTTATAATTTTTAATTTTTTTTTAAGTTTTGTTTTCTGCAATTGTAATTATAATGGTGTAAGTTGGTGAGTCCACGTGATTCTTTGTAGATTTTCTGGAGAGTCTTTATTCAGTTAGAATCAGTTCAA
Organism: Colobus angolensis palliatus; assembly: GCF_000951035.1. Lineage (NCBI taxonomy): Eukaryota > Metazoa > Chordata > Mammalia > Primates > Cercopithecidae > Colobus > Colobus angolensis. The sequence goes on from NW_012115088.1 coordinate 5,497,878, forward strand.
AGTGATGGAACAGAGCAGAGGTGGCTGATAGGACTAATGCCATATCTGTTATGGCTGGAGTTCTTTCATGGTCTTAGTCAAAAGGGATAATGGAAGAAAAAGTTAGTTTGCATTCATCATATTAAAACCTGACTTGTGCTTCTGAAAGTGTGGTGTTCAGAACGCTTTAACCAATCTGCTTTAGTTTGCTTCTGAAAATAGTCTGAAAGTGAGTACGTGAGTTACGGAGTGTGAGAAAATGTTGATTGCAGTTGAAGCCCTATAGAGTTAGTAATGCTAATTTAGAGCACTTTTTTACATGTAGGGTGAGGGAAAGTATTGAGGTTGTCTGTTCTCAAAATTTAAGATCCTGCTGCTAGTTTACTCTATAATATACCTTGAGCTGGTCACAGTAAAAGATCCAGCAATTTTAGTTTAGAAGAAATGACTAAAGCACCCTTCATAATAATAATAGTTTCTATTTCCTGATAATTTCCTTTGTGTGGGATGCTTTGCATGTATTAATATATAATTTCATTAATTCTCACAATGTGATCATCTTCATTTTACAGAGGTGAAAACTGAGACTCAAAAGATCTAGGCATGTGCCTAAATTCCCCAGTCTGGGTTGAAATCCCACAGTGAAGCTGCAATTGGAACCCAATCTGTCTCTGAAGTTTGTGCTCTCTTCTTGCCTATGAAATACTTAGTTACTCCCTGTTGAATCCTTTTGAAAATAAAATCAGAGAGATTAATGGGAAAAGCCAGAATATGGGGATACAGAAAGGAAGTGATTGTGAGGGCAGTGACATTTTCATTCAATTACGTATTTGGATTATAATATGTACAGTGGGGCCAGGCAATTAGAGAATGAGCCAGTTAGCTGTCTAGAGGCATTTCTGCTGGGTTTGAGAGCACAGTATATTAGAAAGATTAGTTTAAAGATTGGTAGGAGTATTTCTTTTCCTCAGACCAATGAACTAATGGATTTTTTTTTTTTTAATTTTAGTTTTAGACAGAGTCTAGTGCCACCATGCTTGGCTAATTTTTTTGTATTTTTAGTGGAAACTGGGTTTCACCATGTTGGCCAGGCTGGTCTCGAACTTCTGGCCTCAAGTGATCCGCCCACTTCAGCCTCCCATAGTGCTGGGATTACAGGCATGAGCCACCATGCCTAGCCCTGGAGTACGATATCTAAAGAAATAATACAAATAATAGTTATCATTTATTGGACTTATCCTAAGTATGAAGCACTTTTCATGAATTATTTTTGAAATAAATAATTCATTACAGAGATGTAGGTATTATTATGCCTACATCTCTGTAATGTAGGTATTATTATTTCTGTTGTATGTTTAAAGACACAAAGAAACCAAGTATCTTGGAGGTTAAATGGATTTCCCTAGGTTGGCAAGTAGGTCCATCTTGATCCTGAGTGTATTAGTCTGTTTTCACACTGCTGATAAAGACATTCCTGAGACTGGGTAATTGATACAGGAAAAAGGGTTTGATGGACTTACAGTTCCACATGGCTGGGGAGGTCTCTTAATCGTGGCAGCAGGCAAGGAGGAGCAAGTCACGTCTTACATGGATAGCAGCAGGCAAAGAGAAGAGAGAACTTGTGCAGGCAAACTCTGCCTTATAAAGCCATCAGATCTCATGAGACTTATTCACTACCAGGAGAACAGCACAGGAAAGACCTGCCTCCATAATTAAATTACCTCCCACCAGGTCCCTCCCACAATACATGGGAATTCAAGATGAGATTTGGGTGGGGACACAGATAAACCATATCATTCCATCCCTGGCCCCTCCCAAATTCATGGCCACACATTTCAAAACCAATCTGCTTCCCAATAGTCCCCCAAAGTCTTTTCTTTTTTTTTTTGGAATGAATTCTCCTCAGTCACCCAGGTTGGAGTGCAGTGGCTCCATCTTGACTCACTGAAACCTCCGCCTCCCTGGTTCAAGTGATTCGCCTGCCTTAGCCTCCCAAGTAGCTGGGATTACAGGCTTGCACCACTGCACCCAGCTAATTTTTGTATTTTTAGTAGAGATGGGGTTTCACTATGTTGGCTAGCCTGGTTTCAAATTTCTGACCTCACGTGATCCACCCACCTTGGCCTTCCAGAGTGCTGGGATTACAGGCATGAGCCACCGTGGCCAGCCAGTCCCCCAAAGTCTTAACTCATTTCAGCATTAACTTAAAAGACCACAGTCCAAATGCTCATCTGAGATATGGCAAGTCCTTTCTGCCTATGAGCCTGTAAAATCAAGAGCAAGTTAGTTACTTCCTAGATACAATGAGGGTATAGGCATTGGGTAAATACAGTCATTCCAAATGGAAAAAATTGGCCAAAACAAAGGGGCTACAGGTCTCATGCAAGTCCAAAATCCAGCAGGGCAGTCAAATCTTAAAGCTCCAAAATGGTCTCTTTTGACTCCATGTGTCATATCCAGGTCACACAGATGCAAGAGGCAGGTTCCCATGGTCTTGAGTAGCTCCACCTCTGTAGCTTTGCAGGGTATAGCTTCTCTCCTGGCTGCTTTCACAGGCTAGCCTTAAGTTTCTGTGACTTTTCCAGGTGCATGGTGCAAGCTTTTGGTGGAGCTACCATTCTGGGGTCTGGAAGACAGTGGCCCTCTTCTCACAGCTCCACTAGGTAGTTCCCCAGTGGGGACTCTGTGTAGGGGCTCTGACCCCACATTTCCCTTCTGCATTGCCCTAGCAGAGGTTCTGCATGAGGGCCCCACCCATGCAACAAACTTCTGCTTGGGCATGTAGGTATCTCCATACATCTTCTGAAAATCTAGGCAGAGATTCCCAAACCCAATTCTTGGCTTCTGTGCACTTGCAGGTTCAACACCAGATGGAAGCTGCCAAGGCTTGGGGCTTCCACCCTCTGAAGCTAAGGCCTGAGCTCTACATTGGCCCCTTTCAGCCATGACTGGAGTGACTGGGAAAGCAGGGCACCAAGTCCCTAGGCTGCACACAGCATGGGGACCCTGGGCCCAGTCCACAAAACCAAGTTTTCTGATGGGAGGGGCTGCCATGAAGACCTCTGACATGCCCTGGAGACATTTTCCTCATTGTCTTGGGGATTAACATTAGTCTCCTCGTTTCTTATGCAAATTTCTTCACTGGCTTACATTTCTCCTAAGAAAATGGAATTTTCTCTTCTATTACCTTTTCAGGCTGCAAATTTTCTGAGCTTTTATTCTCTGCTCCCCTTATAATTCTGAATGCCTTTAATAGCACCCAAGTCACCTCTTGAATGCTTTGCTGCTTAGAAATTTATTCTGCCAGATATCCTAAATCACCTCTCTCAAGTTCAAAGTTCTACAAATCTCTAGGGCAGGGGCAAAATGCCACCAGCCTCTTTGCTAAAACATAACAAGAGTCACCTTTGCTGCAGTTCCCAACAAGTTCCTCATTTCCATCTGAGACCACCTCAGCCTGGACTTTATTTTCCATAGCCATTCAACAAGTCTCTTGGGAGTTCCAAACTTTCCCACATTTTCCTGTCTTCTATGGAGCCCTCCAAACAGTTCCAAGCTCTGCCTGTTACCCAGTTCCAAAGTTGCTTCTACATTTTTGGGTATCTTTTCAGCAGTGCCCCACTCTACTGGTACCAATTTCCTGTATTAGTTTGTTTTCACACTTTTATAAAGACATGCTCAAGACCGGGTAATCGATACAGGAAAAAGGGTTTAATGGACTTACAGTTCCACATGGCTAGGGAGGCCTCATGTTCATGGCAGAAGGCAAGGAGGAGTAAGTCACATCTTACATGGAGAGCCACAGGTAAAGAGAAGAGAGGACTTGTGCAGGCAGACTCTACCTTTTAAAGTCATCAGATCTCATGAGACTTATTTGCTATCAGGAGAACAGCACAGGAAAAACCTGCCCCCATGATTAAATTACCTCCTACTGTGTCCCTCTCACAACACATGGGAATTCAAGATGAGATTTGGGTGAGGACACGTCAAATCATATCACTGAGTTTTCATTCTTTCCACTATATCTCGCTGTCTCACAGAAAAAATATTTGTCACCTTCCTTACCCATTGCATGCTAAATGTACAATTTGAGAATAAAAGTCTTAGAACTATGTTTTAAGACTGATCAGTTTTTCATATTAGATTAGAGGTACTGGTAAGGGCACACAGTACGTTAGGTGGGTTAAAGTAGGTTTTAGAAGGAGACACTCGCAACTTTTCTTTTCTGATCTTATTATATAGTACCTTAGGCAAATGTGGTCTGAAAACAGTGGCATTGGTCTGAGAGCTAGACCGTGTCTGTTTCCGAGTCACGTAACCTCACTGAGCCGAATTCTCGTATCTGTTTTGTTTTATCCTCAATTTCTAGTGCAGTGTCTGGCATATAGTAAGAATGAGAATGATATATGATATGAACGAGGAGGCTGGGACTGCTAATTTTTAGTTTCCTTCAGTTCTAAAATTCTGTGACTGAGGCATAGTAACTTTTGTTTTTTGGTGCTTTAATTGAGGAAAACCACATCAATCTCTTATAAGGTCTTAACTAGTATGATATTTTGTAAGATATAAACAAGGATCTTCCAGCAAAAGATAACAACAACATATCTTTCCTTTCAGAGGGTTATGATAATTTATTAATAATTTGTATTCATCGAATGCCACAAATTTGATGGGTACTCTAGAGAAAATAGAACCTGTCTCACAGGTTCACAGTCTGAAGAATTTCGTGGCACCAGTATTAATGACTAAGTTTAAAAGTGACTACATTCGAGTCTGGTCACATATATTGTAGCACAGAAAAGATTCAGATTGAAATCAGCCCAGACATGACCAGAGAGAAGACAGTTCTCCAGAAGCATATTCTATAGGTGGGACTTTTTCTTTGCTTCTTGTTGTTGTGGTTTGGAATGGTAGCCACTGATATGTGGTCTCATAAAGTATGGAAGCCAGCTGCTTTGTGCTTATATAGGAAAAATCCAAAACTCAGTAATTTGCCATGTCAAGATCAATCACATCTTGAATCTCAGTTTACTCACTTGGAAAAGCTGATAGATGTGTTTGCATCATCAGTTTATTGTGGAGATTCATAATGAATGGCTGCAGAATAATCCAAGAAAGTTCTAGTTCCATGGCAATGATGTACATATTGCAAAATTTCCAGTCCTATAAAAAGATCAAAATAAATCTGTAGCTCATATTCATTGAAATATTTCAGTGGAACTTGTACCATCTGATCATATCACTCTTCTTTTCTAAAAGTCTTGATAACAAAATAAAAAGAAAAGAAAGATAAGGGGGAAACTGTTTACAACAGTAGCATTAAGAAGTATATAATTTGCAAAACCTCCTGTGGTACTTTCTTCAACCACAAGTGTGGACTATTTGTAAACATATTGTTATATTTTCCAGAATTGTACTAATAACATATAGTTATTTCAAGTTGTAATTTATACCTTATGTTTTATTTGTAGAGAATTTGAAACAATAAAGGAATAATGTTTCATGGAAAAATAAAAAACTCAGATGTTGTGTAATGATTTTCTATTATTTAAAAATTTATTATCTCCTTATTAATTCATATATCTATTCATTCAATCAATGTTATTAAATTTCACCTACTAAGCTAGGTGATGAAGATAAAGAGATAACTAATCATAAGTTTTCTCATTTAATTTCTTTCTTATTAATTCAGGCACAGCTTGTTTTATTGGGGTTCATTGTATTGCACTTTGCAGATACTGAGTTTTTTAAAAATCAAAGGTTTGTGGCAACCCTGTGTTAAGCGTCTATTGATGTTATTTTTCCAATAGCTCACTTTGTGTCTTTGTGTCACATTTTGGAAATTCTCATAATATTTCAAGCATTTTCATTATTACATGGTTTCTGTGGTGATCAGCAATCAATGATCTTTGATGTTACTGTTGTAATTGTTCTGAGGCCGCACAAACTGCACCCATGTAAGAAAGGAAACTTTGTTTTGTATTGTGTGTGTTCTGACTGCCCTACTGACCAATTTTTCCTCCATCTCTTTCCTTCTTCTTGGGCCTTCCTGTTCCCTGAGATGCAACAGTATTGAAATTAGGCCACTTAATAACCATACAATGGCCTATAAGTATTCAAGTAAAAGGAACAGTTGCATATCTCTCATTTTAAATCAAAAGCTAGAAGTGATTGAGCTTTGTGAGGAAGGCAAGTTGAAACCTGAGACAGGTTGAAAGCTAGACTTCTTGTGCCAAACATTAGCCAAATTGTGAATGCAAAGAAAGTTCTAGTTCCATGTTCTAGTTCTAGTTCTAGTTTTAGTTCCAAGAGAAATTTCCAACTAGAAAGTTCAAACTTTTCCAGTTTGGAACTTTCCAAATTTCCAAATTTTCCAATATGCACATCATTGCCGTGGAACTACAACTTTCTTGGAACTAGAGCTAGAACATGGAACTAGGTCTCTTGTGCCAAACAGCCAATTTGTGAATGGAAAGAAACTTCTAGTTCCGTGTTCTAGTTCTAGTTCCAACTAGAACTTCCCATAATTGCTTGAAGGAAATTAAAAGTGATACTCCAGTGAACACACAAATGATAAGAAAGTGAAACAGCCTTATTGCTTATATGAACAAAGTTTGAGTGATCTGGATAGAAGAGAAAAACAGCCACAACATTTCCTTAAGCCAAAGTCCAGCCCAGAGCAAGGCCACAACTCTCTTCAATTCTATGAAGCTGAGAGAGCTAATAAAGCTGCAGAATAAAAGTTTGAAGCTAGCAGAGGTTGGTTTATAAAGATTAAGGAAAGAAGCCATTTCCATAACATAAAAGTACAAGGTGAAGCAGCAAGTGTTAACGTAGAATCTGCAACAAGTTATTCAGGAGATTTAGCTAAGATCATTGATGAAGGTGACTGCATTAAGGAATAGACTTTCATTGTAGATGAAACTGCCTTACTTTGGTAGAAGATACCATCTAGGACTTTCATAGATATAAAGGAGAAATCAATGCGTGGCTTCAAAGCTTCAAAGGACAGGATGATTCTCTTGTTAGGGGTTAATGCAGCTGGTGACTTTTTTTTCAGACATAGTTTTGCTCTTGTTGCTCAGGCTGGAGTGCAATGGTGCCACCTCGGCTCACTGCAACCTCTGCCTCCTGGGTGCAAGAGATTCTCCTGCCTCAGCCCCTGAGTAACTGGGATTACAGACATGTGCCACCACACCCAGCTAATTTTGTATTTTTAGTAGAGGTAGGGTTTCTCCATGTTGGTCAGGCTGGTCTTGAACTCCTGACCTCAAGTGATCTGCCTGTGTCCGCCTCCCAAAGTGGTAGGATTACAGGTGTGAGCCACTGCATCTGGCCACAGCTGGTACTTTAAGTTGAAGCTAGTACTTATTTACCATTCTAAGAATTTTATGGTCCATAAGAATGATGCTGAATTGACTCTGCTTGTGCTCTAGAAATGGAACAGCAAAGTCTGGATGACAGCACATATGTTTACAGCATAGTTTACTGAATAGTTTAAGCCCACTGTTGGGACCTACTGCTCAGATAAGGATTCATTTCAAAAGATTACTTCTCATTGACAATGCACCAGGTCATGCAAGGGCTCTGACGGAGATATACAGGAGATGAATGTTGTTTTCATGCCTGCTAACACAATTTCTTTTTTGCAGTCTATGGATCAAGGAGTAATTTCAACTTTCAAATTTTATTATTTAAGTAATACATTTCATAAGGCTATAGCTGCCTTACAGAGTAAGTCCTGTGATGGACCTGGCAAAATAAATTGAAAACTTCTAAAAAAGAGTCACCATTCTAGATGTCATTAAGAACATTTATGATTCATGAGAGAAAGTCAAAATATCAATATTAGCAGGAATTTGGAAGAAGTTGATTCCAACCCTCATGGTTGACTTTGAGGGATTCAAGGCTTCAGTGGAAGAATAACTGTAGATGTGGTGTAAATAGCAGCAGAACTAGAATTAGAAGTGGAGCCTGAGATGTGACTGAATTGCTGCAATCTCATAATCAAACTTGAAAACATGAGGAGTTGTTTCTCATGGATGAGAAGAAAACGTGGTTTCTTGAGATTAATCTACTTCTGGTGCAGATGCTGTAAACATCATTGAAATGACACAACAAAGGATTTAGAATCTTACATAAAGTTAGTGGATAACTTATCAGCAGAGTTTGAGAGGACTGACTCCGATTTCAAAAGAAGTTCTTTTGTGGATAAAATGCTATCAAATATCATTGTATGCTACAGAGAAATCGTTCATGAAAGGAAGAGTCAATCAATGTGGCCAACTTCATTGTTGTCTTATTTTAACAAATTGCCACATCATCCCAATTTCCAGCAACCCCCCTCCTGATGAGTCAGCAGCCACCAACCCTGAGGTGTGACCCTGCACCAACAAGAAGATTATGACTTATTGGAGGCTCAGATTGTTGTTAGCATTTTTTAACAGTAAAATATTTCTAAATTAAGGTGTGTACTCTTTTTTAAGACATAATGCTATTGCATACTTAATAGACCACAATGTAGTGTAAACTTTTATATGCACAGGGAAACCAAAAAGTTTGTGTGACTTACTTTATTGTGACATTTGCTTTATTGTGGTGGTCTGCAATATCTCTAAAGTGTGCCTATATTTATAATATATACATCAGTAAATAACCTATGAAGGTTATTTTACTTTTCTGATATTCCTGCTAATATGTAAGATTTTCTGTATTGATGAAGAAATTTATTCTGTGTGATAGATTCCTATGAAGGAGGAAAGCCTTGAATACTCTAATGTATCTGTAATAAGTAGAAATGTTACTAAATTAAATAAACCAGGAAGATAGTAATATAAAATTATGGTGCTTGCTAGAGACTGTATTGCAAACAGAAGAATATTTTAAGATGAAAACAAAAGCTATGTGACTCGAACTGACTCTTCTCTTGTATTTAAAGGCGTGAACCATGAGTATTTTTTGACTAATTCTCTAGGATGTCTCTTCTTAGGGAGGATTCTCTATCAGTCAATAACTGGCTTGAAGCTGAAAAAAAGGAATGTATTGACTTTGTATCTGAAAATCTTAAGGTTTCAGACATAGTCTGATCCAGAGACTTGTATAATGTCAATAAGATTATTTTTTCTTGCTCAGCTCTGCTATTCTTTTTATTGGCTTTATTTTGAGTGGGTTTTTCTCTCATGATAATAAAGATAATAAAGGGTATTAGTAGTTCAACTTTGTGTCCTGTTTTCCCAGCAATTGAAGTAGAAGAGCATGCCTTTTTTTCCAATAGTTTCAATCAAAATATAAAGATTGAGTTTTATTGATTCTGGTTGTTCTGCCTTGGGTCACATGCTCATCCTTGGAACTAGTTTAATGTCAGTCTTACCCAAACCATATGTACTGAGAATGAAGAAAGGGAAAAAAATCAGATTTCTGTTACTGGAAAGAGAGGGACTGAAAATAGATGTTCATTACATTTCTTTTATCAATGTTAACATAGAGGGAGGTCCTACTTGTTCTCTGCCTTATATCACAGATGAGGATTTCACATTTGGCTGTCTGTCATCCTGGTGCACACATTTTCCCCTATATTACATATTTGGATTTGCTCACTAGTTTCTCTATGAGATCATGGTTTATAACCAGAGATTTTCAGAAATATGAAATCCTTAGGTGGAGAATGCTTCCATTTGTAGCAGAAAAATTGTCCTGTACTGTTTAGGCATATGGCTTGCCTTGGTGTGAAGGCATGTATTCTTACATCATCAAAATCCCCTGATATTGATATAAAATCAACTTTATAGAGCAGGACACATATTTTGTGTTCTCTGCACAAGGAACTTCTAATACTGGTGCCTCCTCAAAGAAAGAATTATGAAGCTGTGTGAATTATGTTAGAAATAATTTTCTTATTTGGAAATTAAGCTTCATTCAATTGTGTGGCTGCATTTAGTCTAGTGGATTTCTGAGTGTTCAAGGATGGTTAACATATGCCAATGAAGTCATAAGGGAATTGGTACATTGTAACAATAGAACAGCATGAAAGTTATCTTTCAATGAGGATGCAAGATCAGTATTCTTCATTTAAGAATATTTATGGAATTATTAAGTGAAGTTTCGTTATGGTGCTGACTACCTTTCAGTAATTTATTTCTGTAACAGTTTTTGCATTCCTAAAGACTAAATTTCTTTAACTTTGTCATAATTAGATAGTCAAGATTTAGAAAACCAAACCATAATTGAATTTTAATTTAAAAATTCTTATGGGGGTAATAGAAACTGAGCTAGATTTCTAATATATCAGCAAAACCATAAATGTAGGGGAAGAAAAACTTAGGAAGACTCCATCAGAAAAACCAGGCACATAAACACACAAGCATATTTAATACAGAAACAATTCAAACACAATATAAGGATTTAAACTTTAAGTTTAAAACATTAGATTCTTAGAGTGGTATTTAATTCCATATTCTGAAATAAAGCATAACATATCAGAACTATTTTTACCACCTGAACTTTTAGAACTATTTAAGACCCTAATAAGTCTTGGATGCAGCAAGTAGGAACCTCGGAATGTTTGCTTTATCAGAAGATTGTTTTTTTTTCTTTCTTTCTTTCTTTTTTTTTTTTTTTTTTTTGAGATGAAGTCTCGCTCTGTCACCCAGGCTGGAAGGAAGTGGTATGAGAGAGACTTCGCTCTGTCACCTAGGTTGGAGGGCAGTGGTGCAATCTCAGCTCACTGCAGCCTCCACCTCCCGGGTTCAAGTGATTCTCCTCCTGAGTAGCTAGGATTACAGGTGTGCACCACAATGCCAAGCTGATTTTTGTATTTTTAGTAGAGATGGGGTTTCACCATGTTGGTCAGGCTGGTCTCGTTCTTAAGAAGTGGGTGAGTAGGCAAGCATACTTTTTCTGTCTTGACTCTTGCATAGATTTGACTTTTGGTTTAATTTGTCCAGTGTGAAAAATGGTCCTTAGCTTTTATTAATAAAAATCTCTACTTTGAAGAAATCTAGGCAACCTTTGGGTAAACTCCCTAAAAGAAATAAATTCATAACTGATGCAAATTCCAGAAGTCTGAAATTTTCATGAATGACAAGTCTGATTTAGTAAAATGACATTTAGTAAATCAATTCTGACTTAGTAAAATGACATTTAGTAAATCAATTCTGATTTAGTAAAAACCAAGAGTAACATCTTCACTCAGAAACCCTGAGTTTCTGAGTCTGAAGCTGTGAGTCTTGCATTGGATTCTCTTACAAGGACAACACTGTGACCAGATTTCTGCTCAAGTCCCTTATAATGTTCTCCATTTTGTTCTTTAATGGGATGGATTTTAGGAAGTATCTGCTAATGCTCATTGCTATAAGGAGTAATCATTGTACATTATTTTCATTTTTTAAGTTTCTCTTCCTTTTCACTAGATTTGTTTTCATACAATTTGTGTGTGTGTGTGTGTGTTTAATTGTAATACTGGAGACATGTTGAGCTCTGGACTATGAAGTATTCTAATAAATAATGTAGTACTCCTGTGTGATAAACATAAATTTTATTATCATTGCATCTATAATAGTAGTGTATTTGTCTGTTCTCATGCTGCTATGAAGAAATACCCAAGAGTGGGTAATTTATAAAGGAAAGAGGTTTAATTGACTCAGTTCTGCATGGCTGGGGAGGCCTCAGGAAACTTACAGTCATGGCAGAAGGCACCTCTTCACAGGGCAGCAAGGAAAGAGACTGAGAGTGGATCTGAAGGTTTTCCTTTGAAAATCATCAGATCTCATGAGAACTCATTCACTATCACAAGAACAGTCTGTGGGAAACTGCCCCCGTGATTAATTTATCTCCACCTGGTCCCACCCTTGACACTTGGGGATTATTATAATTTAAGGTTAGATTTGAGTGGGGACACAGCCAAACCATATCAAGTAGTTACCATTTTCATCATTTTTAATGTGCCAGACATTATAGCACATTACTTTAACCTTCATAACAAACCTAAGAGACAAATATTTCCATCCTCATTTTACAGATTACATAATTGAGGCCTAGATAATTTAAGTGATTTACTCAAGATCACTTGGCTAATAAAGGTCAGAGCTGGGATTCAGACTCAGATTTTCTGGACTCCAAAGTCTTAAAAAATTTGTGTTATAGATACCAGTGATTGAAGATCAAATTAATGAAATAAAGTGAGAAAACAAGGTTAAAGAAAAAAGAGTCAAAAGAAATGAACAAAGCCTCTAAGAAATACAGGACTATGTGAAAAGACCAAATCTATGTTTGATTGGTGTACCTGAATGTGACAGGGAAAATGGAACCAAGTTGGAAAACACTCTTCAGGATATTATCCAGGAGAACCTCCCCAACCTAGCAAGGCAGGCCAACATTCAAATTCAGGAAATATAGAAAACACCTCAAAGATACTCCTTGAGAAGAGCAACCCCATGACACATAATTGTCAGATTCACCAAGGTTGAAATGAAGGAAAAAGTCTGAAGGGCAGTCAGAGAGAAAGGTCGAGTTACCCACAAATGGAAGCCCATCAGACTAACAGCGGATCTCTCAGGAGAAACTCTACAAGCCAGAAGAGAGTGGGGGCCAATATTCAACATTTTTAAGAAAAGAATTTTCAACCCAGAATTTCATATCCAGCCAAACTAAGCTTCATAAGTGAAGGAGAAATAAAATCCTTTACAGATAAGCAAATGCTGAGAGATTTTGTCACCACTAGGCCTGCCTTACAAGAGCTCCTGAAGGAAGCATTAAACATGGAAAGAAACAACTGGTACCAGCCACGCAAAAATAGGCCAAATTGTCAAGGCCATCGATGCTATGAAGAAACTGCATCAATTAATGGGCAAAATAACCAGCGAACATCATAATGACAGGATTAAATTCACACATAACAATATTAACCTTAAATGTAAATGGTTTGAATGCCCCAATTAAAAGACACAGACTGGAAAATTGGATAAAGAGTCAAGACCCATCAGTGTACTCTATTCAGGAGACCCATCTCATGTGCAGAGACACAGATAGGCTCAAAATAAAGGGATGGAAGAAGATCTACCAAGTAAATGGAGAGCAAAAAAAAAAAAAAAAAAAAACAAAAAAAAAAAAAAAAAAAAAGCAGGAGTTGTAATCCTAATCTCTGATGAAACAGACTTTAAACCAACAAAGATCACAAGAGACAAAGAAGATCATTACATAACAGTAAAGGGATCAATTCAACAAGAAGAGCTAACTATCCTAACTATATATGCACCCAATACAGGAGCACCCAGATTCATAAAGCAAGTCCTTAGAGACCTACAAAGAAACTTAGACTCCCACACAATAATAATGGAAGATTTTAACACCCCACTGTCAATATTAGACAGAACAAGGAGATAAAAGGTTAACAAGGTTATCCAGGACATGAACTCAGCTCTGCATCAAGCAGACCTAATAGACATCGACAGAACTCTCCACCCCAAATCAACAGAATATACATTCTTCTCAGCACCACCTCACACTCATTCTAAAATTGACCATGTAATTGGAAGTAAAGCACTCCTCAGCAAATGTAAAAGAACAGAAATCACAACAAACTGTCTCTCAGACCACAGTGCAATCAAATTAGAACTCAGGATTAAGAAACTCACTCAAAACTGCACAACTACATGGAAACTGAACCACTTGCTCCTGAATGACTACTGGGTAAATAACTAAATGAAGGCAGAAATAACGATGTTCTTTGAAACCAATGAGAACAAAGACACAACGTACCAGAATCTCTGGGACACATTTAAAGCGTTGTGTAGAGGGAAATTTATAGCACTAAATGCCCACAAGAGAAAGCAGGAAAGATCGAAAATAGACACTCTAACATCACAATTAAAAGAACTAGAGAAGCAAAAGCAAACAAATTCAAAAGTTAGCCGAAGACCAGAAATAACTAAGATCAGAGCAGAACTGAAAGAGATAGAGATGCAAAAAACCCTTTTAAAAACAAGTGAATCTAGAAGCTGGTTTTTTGAAAGTATCAACAAAATTGATAGGCCACTGGTAAGATTAATAAAGAAGAAAAGGGAGAATACTATAAATACCTCTATGCAAACAAACTAGAAAATCTAGAAGAAATGGATAAATTCCTGGACCCATATACCCTCTCAAGACTAGACCAGGAAGAAGCTGAATCCCTGAATAGACCAATAACAGGCTCTGAAATTGAGGCAATAATTAATAGCCTACCAACCAAAAAAAGTCCAGGACCAGACCGATTCACAGCAGAGTTCTACCAGAGGTACAAAGAGGAACTGGAGAGAGAGAATCCTCCCTAACTCATTTTATGAGGCCAACATCATCCTGATACCAAAGCCTGGCAGAGACACAACAAAAAAAAGAGAATTTTGAATCAATATCCCTGAACAACATCGATGTGAAAATCCTCAATAAAATACTGGCAAACCTAATCCAGCAGCACATCAAAAAACGTATCCACCACGATCAAGTTGGCTTCATCTCTGGGATGCAAGGCTGGTTCAACATACACAAATCGATAAATGTAATCCATCACAAAAGCAGAACCAATGACAAAAGCCACATGATTATCTCAATAGATGCCAAAAAAAACCTTTGACAAAATTCAACAACCCTTCATGCTAAAAACTCTCAATAAAGTAGGTATTCATGGAATGTATCCAAAAATAATAAGAGCTATTTATGACATATCCACAGCCAATATCATACTGAATGGGCAAAAGCTGGAAGCATTCCCTTTGAAAACCAGCACAAGACAGGGATGCCCTCTCTCACCATTCCTATTCAACATAGTGTTGGAAGTTCTGGCCAGGGCAATCAAGCAGAAGAAAGAAATAAAGAGTATTCAATTAGGAAAAGAGGAAGTCAAATTGTCCCTGTTTGCAGATGACATGATTGTACATTTAGAAAACCCTTTCGTCTCAGCCCAAAATCTCCTTAAGCTGATAAGCAACTTAGGCAAAGTCTCAGGATACAAAATCAATGTGAAAAAATCACAAGCATTCCTATACACCATTAACAGACAAACACAGAGCCAAGTCATGAGCGAACTCCCATTCACAATTGCTGCAAAGAGAATAAAATACCTAGGAATCCAACTTACAAGGGATGTGAAGGACATCTTCAAGGAGAACTACAAACTATGGCTCAACAAAATAAAAGAGGACACAAACAAATGGAAGAACATTCCATGCTCATGGATAGGAAGAATCAAAGTGGCCATGCTGCCCAAAGTAATTTATAGATTCAATGCTGTCCCCATCAAGCTACCATTGACTTTCTTCACAGAACTGGAAAAAACTACTTTAAAGTTCATATGGAACCAAAAAAGAGCCCACATAGCCAAAACAATCTGAAGCAAAAAGAACAATGTTGGAAGCCTCACGCTACCTGACTACAAGACTACAGTAACCAAAACAGCACGGTACTGGTACCAAAACAGATATATAGATCAATGGAACAGAACATAGGCCTCAGAAATAACAGCACACATGTACAACCATCTGATCTTTGACAAACCTGACAAAAACAAGAAATGGGGAAAGGATTCCCTATTTAATAAATGGTGCTGGGAAAACTGGCTAGCCACATTTAGAAAGCTGAAACTGGATCCCTTCCTTACACCTAATACAAAAATCAATTCAGGATGGATTAAAGACTTAAATGCTAGACCTAAAACCATAAAAACCCTTGAAGAGAACCTAGGCAATACCATAAAGGACATAGGCATGGGCAAGGGCTTCATGTCTAAAACACGAAAAGCAATGGCAACAAAAGCCAAAATTGACAAATGGTATCTAATTAAACTGAAGAGCTTCTGCACAGCAAAAGAAACTACCATCAGAGTGAATAAGCAAACTACAGAATGGGAGAAAATTTTTGCAATCTATCTATCTGATGAAGGGCTAATATCCAGAATCTACTAAGAACTCAAACAAATTTGCAAGAAGAAAACAAACAACCCCATCAAAACGTGGGCAAAGGATATGAACAGACACTTCTCAAAAGAAGACATCTATGCAGCCAACAGACAAATGAAAAAATGCTCATCATCTCTGGTCATCAGAGATATGCAGATCAAAACTGCAATGAGATACCATCTCATGCCAGTTAGAATGGCAATCATTAAAAGTCAGGAAACAACAGATGCTGGAGAAGATGCGGAGAAATAGGAATACTTTTACACTGTTGGTAGGAGTGTAAATTAGTTCAACCATTGTGGAAGACAGTGTGGCGATTCCTCAAGGATCTAGAAATAGAATTACCATTTGACCCAGCAATCCCATAACTGGTTATATACCCAAAGAATTATAAATCATGCTACTATAAAGACACGTGAACATGTATGTTTATTATGGCACTATTCACAATAGCAAAGACTTGGAACCAACCCAAATGTCCATCAGTGATAGACTGGATTAAGAAAATGTGGCACATATACACCATGGAATACTTTGCAGCCATAAAAAAGGATGATTTCATGTCCTTTGCAGGTACATGGATGAAGCTAGAAACCATTATTCTCAGCAAACTATCACAAGGACAGAAAACCAAACACCGCATGTTCTCACTCATAGGTGGGAATTGAACAATGAGATCACTTGGACACAGGGCGGGGAACATCAAACAATGGGGCCTGTCAGCGGTGGAGGGCTTAGGGAGGGATAGCATTAGGAGAAATACCTAATGTAAATGATGAGTTGATGGGTGCGGCAAACCAACATGGCACATGTATACCTATGTATCAAACCTGCACATTGTGCACATGTACTCTAGAACTTAAAGTACAATAATAAAAAATAAATAAAATCAACTTTTACTTGAAAAAAATTTGTATTATTAAAAAAAATTAAGGCGTGTGGTAAGATTTAAAAAATGCAGAAAGGCATGAGAGAAAAATTTCCTCTTTTCCCCTCTCCTGTTTCTAGTTAAGAATTTTTCAAATGAATATACTTTATATACATATATTTATGTATATATAACGTGATAATGTACAGTATTGACCCTTATAAAAATTGTTTATTTTTAATTTACCTTGCACAAAATTCACTCCTTTTGGTATACTATGAGTTTAACTTTTTTATTTCTATTTTACTATAAGGATGTACTTTAAAAAATTAATAGATGACTTTTTAGAGCAATTTTAGGTTTTTGGAAAACTGTGTAGAAAGTACAGAATTTCATATACTTGTTTGCTTCCTCCCCCACCACTCCCACTCTACTTTTCCTGTTATTAACACAGTGCACTAGTATTGTACATTTATTATAATTGATGAGCCTATATTTATACTTTATTATTAATAAACATCCATAGTTTACATTAGAGTTCACTTTTTGCACTGTACATTTTATGAGTTTTGCCAGATGTATGATTAAATATATACACAATTATAGTATCATGCAGAGTAGTTTTACTGTCCTGAATCCCCCTGTACTTTTAGTTATCTGTCTTATTCTCCTTCTGAACCTTCAGCAGCCATTGATATTTTATTTATTCTATTTTTTTAAAAAAATTTCAGTAGTTTTGGGGGTAGAGATAGTTTTTGGTTACATGGAGGAGTTCTATAGTGGTGAATTATTAAATTTTAGTGCACTTGTCACCTAAGCAGTGTACACTGTACTGAATGTGTATTGCTTTATTCCTCACCCCTCTTCCCAACCTCCCCCAACAATTCCCCAAAGTCTATTTTATCACTCTGTATGTCTTTGAGTCCTCATAGCTTAGCTCCCACTTATAAGTGAGAACATATGGTATTTGGTTTTCCATTTCAGAGTTACTTCACTTAGAATAATGGCCTCCAGCTCCATTTAAGTTGCTGCAAAAGTCATTTCATTCCTTTTCATGGCTGAGTAGTATTCCTTGGTGTATATGTACCACAACTTTTTATCTGCTTTTTGGTCAATAGACACTCAGTTAGTTTCATATCTTTGCAATTGTGAGTTGTGCTGCTATAGACGTGTGTGTATGTGTATGTGTCTTTTTCATATAATGACTTCTTTTCCTTGGGGTAGATACCCAATAGTGGGATTGCTAGATAGAATGGTAGATCTATTTTTAGTTCCTTAAGAAATCTGCATACTGTTTCCCATAGAACCACTGATCTTTCAATTGTCTCTATAGGTTGGTCTTTGAAAAATATCAGATAGTTAAAATTATACATTATGTAGCCTTTTCAGATTGGCTTCTTTCACTTAGCTATATGATCTAAAGTTATTTTATATCTTTTTGTGGCTTCATAGCCTATTTTTAATTGCTGAACAATATTCCATTGTCTAGATGTACCATAGTTTATTTTTCCATTCACCTGTTGAAGGACATCCTGGTTACTTCCAAGTTTTGACAACTGTAAAGAAAAAGCTAATATAAACATTTTTGTTCAGGTTTTTTGGTAGACACAAGTTTTCAACTTATTTGGATAAATATCAAGGAGTGTGATTGCTCAATTATATAATAAAAGCATGCTTAGTTTTGTAAGACACAGCCAGACTGTCTTTGAAAATGGCCGTACAATTTTGCATTCCCACCAACAATGAATGAAAGTTCCTGTTACTCCACATTCTTGTCAGCATTTGGTGTTGTCAGTGTTTGGGGTTTTAGCTATTCTAATAGGTGTATAGTGGTATTTCATTTTTAAAAAAATTCCAATATCCTAAGGTCATATGGTATGAAGTATGTTCTCATATGCTTGTTTATAATCTGTACGTCTTTGGTGATGTGTTTTTTCAAATCTTTGCCCAGTTTTAAATTGGATTTTAGTTTATGATTGTTGAGTATTAGGTTATTTTTGTATATTTGGATATTAATCCTTTTTTCAATGTGTTTTACAAATATTTTATCCCAGTCTATGACTTATCATTCTTCGAATTGTGTCTTTTGTAGAGCAGAATTTTTGAACATTAATGAAGTCCAATTTGTTAATATTTTTTACAGATCATGCTTTGCTTTTTGTCTTATATCTAAAACATTATAACCTAACCCAACGTTACTTAGATTATTTTCTGTTTTCTTCTAGCAGTTTTATAGTTTTGCATTTTAAATTTAGGTCTATGACCCATTTTGAGTTAACTTTTGTGAAATGTGTAAAGTCTGTGTCTAGATTCTTTTTTAAAAATTTATTTTGCTTGTGGATGTCCAGTTGTTCTAGAACCACTTGTTGGAAAGCCTCTTCTATCACCATTAAATTGCCTTTTCACCTTTGTCAGAGATCAGTTGGCTATAGTTGTGTGGGTCTGTTTCTGGACCCTCTATCTTGTTCCATTGATCTCTCTATCAATTCTTTTGTCAGTACTTCCTTGTCTTGATAACCATAGCTTTATAGTAAGTCTTAAAAGTCAGGTAGTGTCAATAAATTCTTCTCCTTTAATATCGTGTTAGCTATTCTGGTTCTTTTGCCTTTCCATATGAACTTTACAGTTCGTTTGTTGATACCCACAAAGTAGTTTTCTGGGATTTTGACTGTGATTGCATTAAATCTGTAAATTAAATTGGGAAGAATTGACATCTTAATATTGAGTCTTCCTATCCATGAACATGGAATAATTCTCCATTTGTTTAGTTCTTGTTTTATTTCTTTCACAGAGTTTTATAGTTTTCCTTATGCAGATCTTATACATATTTTTTTTTCAGTTTATCCTAATTATTTCATTTTCTGGGGTGCTAATGTAAGTGACGTTGTGTTTTAAATTTCAATTTCTAATTGTTTAAAAATTGCTGGTAAATAGGAAAGCAATTGACTTTTGTATCTTGACCTTGTATGCTGCAAACTTGGCTGGTTCATTCCTTTTTATTGCTGATTAGTATTCTATTGTATGGATAATATACAAGGTATGTCCTTCCAGTGCAATGACATATGGGTTGATTGATTTTCTGTCGATTATTAATAAAACTACTATAGGTAGCATGTATAGGTTTTTATGTCAACATATATTTTTTTTAATTTTACTTTAAGTTCTGGGATACATGTGCTGAACGTGCAGGTTTGTTACATAGGTATACATGTGCCATGGTGGTTTTCTGCACCCATCAACCCGTCATCTACATTAGGTATTTCTCCTAATGCTATCCCTCTCCAAGTTCCCTATCCCCCAACAGGTCCCAGTATGTGATGTGCCCCTCCCTGTGTCTATGTGTTTTCATTGTTCAGCTCCTGCTTATGAGTGAGAACACGTGCTGTTTGCTTTTCTGTTCCTGTGTTATTTTGCTGAGAATGATGGTTTCCAGCTTCATCCATGTCCCTGCAAAGGACATGAACTTATTCATTGTCATGGCTGCATAGTATTTCATGGTGTATATGTGCCACATTTTCTTTATCCAGTCTATCATTGGTGGCATTAGGGTTGGTTCCAAATCTTTGCTATTGTAAATAGTGCTGCAATAAACATACATGTGCATTTGTGTTTATAGTAAAATGATCTATAATCCTTTGGGTGTATACCAAGTAATAGGGTTGCTGGGTCAAGTGGTATTTCTGGTTCTATATCCTTGAGGAATCACCACACTGTCTTCCACGATGGTTGAACTAATTTACACTCTCACCAACAGTGTAACAGTGTTGCTATTTCTCCGCATCCTTGCCAGCATCTGTTGCTTCCAGACTTTTCAATAATTGCCATTCTAACTGGTGTGAGATGGTATCTCATTGTGGTTTTGATTTGCATTTCTCTAATAACCAGTGATGATGAGCTTTTTTTTTTCATATGTTTATTGGCCACATACATGTCTTCTTTTGAGAAGTGTCTGTTCATATCCTTCACCCACTTTTCAAGGTTTTTTTTTTTTTTTTCTTGTAAATTTGTTTAAGTTCCTTGTAGACTCCGGATGTTAGATCTTTGTCTGGTGGAGAGATTGCAAAAATTTTCTCCCATTCTGTAGGTTGCCCATTCACTCTGATGATATTTTCTTTTGCTGAGCAGAAACTCTTTAGTTTAATTAGATCCCATTTGTCAATTTTGACTTCTGTTGCAATCGCTTTTGGTGTTTTAGTCATGAAATCTTTGCCCATGCCTATGTTCTTTACCTAGTCAGCTCTCTTATTCTCACAGAATGTTCTGAATGGTATTGCCTAGGTTTTCTTCTAGGGTTTTTATAATTTTAAGTTTTACATTTAAGTCCTTAATCCATCTTGAGTTAATTTTTGTATAAGGTGTAAGGAAGGGGTCCAGTTTCAGTTTTCTGCACATGCCTAGCCAGTTTTCCCAGCACCATTTATTAAATAAGGAATTCTTTTCCCATTGCTTGTTTTTGTCAGATTTGTCAAAGATCAGATGATTGTAGATGTGTGGTGTTATTTCTGAGGCCTCTGTTCTGTTCCATTGGTTTACCAGTACTGTGCTGTTTTGGTTACTGTAGCCTCGTAGTATAGTCTGAAGTCAGGCAGTGTGATGCCTCCAGCTTTGTTCTTTTTGCTTAGGATTGTCTTGGCTATATGGGCTCCTTTTTGGTTTTATATGAAATTAAAAATTTTTTTTCTAATTCTGTGAAGAAAGTCAATGGTAGCTTGATGGGAATAGTATTAAATCTATATACTACTTTGGGCAGTATGGCCCATTTTCACGGTATTTCCTTTCTTTTGGGTATATACCCAGCAGTGAATTCCTAAATCATGTGGTAGCTCTATTTTCAGATTTTTGAGAAACCTCTATACTATTCTCCATAGTGGTTATACTACTTTACAATCCCACCAACAGGGTACAAGGGCCCCTTTCCTCCACATCCTCACCAGCATTTATTATTTTGCCTGTCTTTTGGATAAAAGTCATTTTAACTGGGGTGAGATGATATCTCATTGTAGTTTTAATTTGCTTTTCTCTGATGATCAGTGACTTTGAGCACCGTTTCATATACCTATTTGCCATTTGTATACCTCTTTTGAAAAATGTCTATTCAGACCTTTTACTCATTTTTAAATAGGATTATTAGATTTTTTTCTATAGAGTTGTTTGAGCTATTATAATATTCTGGTTATTAGTCCTTTGTCAGATGAATAGCTTGCAAATATTTTCTCCCATCTGTGGGTTATCTCTTCACTTTGTGGATTGTTTCCTTTGCTGTGCAAAAGCTTTTTAACTTGATGTGATACCATATTGCTTTGGTTGTCTGTGCAACCAAATGGGGTATTACTCAAGAAATGTAATTACTTTTACATTTATTTAATGTGGAGGATTACTCAAAAAATCTTTGCCCACTCCAATGTCCTGAAGATTTTCCCCAATGTTTTCTTTCAGTAGTTTCATAGTTTGAGATCTTAGATTTAAGTCTATAATCCATTTTGATTTGATTTTTGTGTATGGTGAGGGATAGGAGTCTAGTTTCATTCTTTTACATATGGATATCCAGTTTTCCCAGCAGTTTTTATTGAAGAGACTATCCTTTCTCCAATATACGTTATTGGCATCTTTGTCAAAAATGAGTTCGCTGTAAATGTATGGATTTGTTTCTGGGTTCTCTATTTTATTCCATTGGTCGATGTGTCTGTTTTTATGCCAGTACCATGCTGTTTTGGTTACTATAGCTCTAGCATAATTTGAAGTTAGGTAATGTGATTCCTTCACCTTTGGTCTTTTTGCACAGGATAGCTTTGGCTATTCTGGTCCTTCATGGTTCCTTATACGTTTTAGGATTGATTTTTTTCTATTTCTGTGATGAATGTCTTTGGTGTTTTGATGTGGGATTGTATAGAGTTTTACCCTGCAAACTTTGATATATTGTACTGTCATTTTAATTCAGTTCAAAGTATTTTCTAATTCTCTCTGAGACTTCTTCTTTGACCTATGGCTTATTTAGAAATGTTTTGTATAAGTTTCACATATTTGGGAATTTTTCAGATATATTTCTGTTATTAATATCTAGTTTAATTCCTTTATGGTTCAAGAACATACTTTAACATTTCTCTTTTTTAAAATGTGTTATTGTTTTACATTATTTTATTTTTCTTTATCTGAGAGTGTCCTTATTTTATCATAATTTACAATGGATATTTTCACTGGATATAGAACTCAATAGTTCTTTTCTTTTATCACTTTAAAGATGCCCTACTCTCTTTTGACTTCCATATTTTCTGATGAGAGTTCTGCAGTCAAATTTTTGCTCTCCTATATGTGATGTGCCATTTTTCTTTCTCTTTTTGAGACAGGGTCTTGTTCTGTTGCCTAGGCTTAGAGTGTAGTGGTACAATCATAGCTCACTGCAGCCTTGACTTCCCAGGCTCAACAGATCCTACTGCCTCAGCTTCCCAAATAGCTAGGACTAAAAGTGTGCACCACCATGCTTAGCTAGAATTTTAAATTTTTTTGTAGTGATGGGGTCTCGCTATGTTGCTCAGGCTGTGTATCATTTTTCTGTGGCTACTTCCGTGATTAAAAAAATTTATCTTTGGTGTAAGGGCTGTGTCTGTGCATGCTTTTCTTTAAGTTTATCCTATTTGGGGTTTGCTGAACTTCATGACTCTAAATTTATTACTTTCATTGAATTTTTTCAAGGATTTATTTCTGCACCAGTATCTTTTTCCTTTCATTTAGTGACTTTAATGAGAAAACAAGAGAAAAAACAAGAGAAAGTTAACATCTTCCCATACTCCTCAACTCACTGGGATCCCCTTTTCCAATCCCTTTGCCAGAAAGACAGGACTTTTTTTCTTGCTCTTTTCTTTTTTTTTTAAGAGAGATTTCGCTGCTTGTATCCACTGCTCAATTTTGCTTAGGGAGTCACTTGTTAGTAAAAACTGGATGATAAATGTGTAAATAAAACTGTAAAACTCACCCTTATTGCAGATCAATCTTTAAGCTTGGGCTCTCTTTGCACTTTGGCTCCTATTGATTTTTCACAGTTTCCCTATAGTTGCTTTTTAATTATGTCCAGAGTTTTTAGTTGCAGTAAGGGACAGAGAGGGGCTGTAGTATGCTTACTCCTTTTGGCTGTAAGTGTCATGACTGATTTTTAAAAATTTAATAATGCATCTTGCAGATGCTTCCATGTTACCACATACAAATTTGCTATGCTCATTTTAAAGTGACAGAGTCCTCCCTTTTTTGGATATATTATCATTTACATAATAAATTGTTTATTTTTTTAGCTATTAACAAAGCTGAGACATCATTTTAATATATATCTTGTTATATTTTTTGAGAGTATCTGTAGAGTGCATTTCTAGCTACAGAATAATGATTCAAAAAATATGTGCATATACAATTTGCATCCAAAAATGTACACGTCTATGAACAGTGCCTGAGAATGCTCATTTCTCCACACTCATGCTTGACTAGATGCCTAAAAATGTGCACTCCAGCCTGGGTGGTGGCAGTGAAACTCTGTGTAAAAAAAAAAAAAAGTAGTCTTTTTTTTCTGATAACTGCTTGGGGTTCATGTTTTGTTAGAAATGTTACTTCCCACTCCAAACCTTTAGTAGAGATTTTAAATAAATTCACCCAGACCTTTCACTGGTTATTTTATATAATTTTATTCAGTCTGCATTCTTTACCCCTGGCAGCCAATGCAAAAATGGTGAATTAAAAAGGAACTCCAGGCTGGGTGCAGTGCTCACGCTTGTAATCCCAGCACTTTGGGAGGCTGAGGCGCGTGGATCACTTGAGGTCAGGAGTTCAAGACCAGCCTGGCCAACACGGTGAAACCCTGTCTCTACTAAAAATACAAAAATTAGCTGGGCGTGGT
>NW_012115088.1:5526397-5526900 GCF_000951035.1 Colobus angolensis palliatus
TAGTTTCTTTTGCCATGCAGAAGCTCTTCAGTTTAATTAGATACCATTTGTCAATTTTGGCTTTTGTTGCCATTGCTTTTGGTGTTTTAGTCATGAAGTCCTTGCCCTTGCCTGTGTCCTGAATGGTATTGCCTGGGTTTTCTTGTAGGATTTTTATGGTTTTAGGTCTAACATTTAAGTCTTTAATCCATCTTGAATTAATTTTTGTATAAGGTGTAAGGAAGGGATCCAGTTTCAACTTTCTAAATGTGGCTAGCCAGTTTTCCCAGCACCATTTATTAAATAGGGAATCTTTTCCACATTTCTTGTTTTTGTCAGGTTTGTCAAAGATCAGATGGTTGTAGATGTGTGGTGTTATTTCTGAGGCCTCTGGTCTGTTCTATTGGTCTGTATCTCTGTTTTGGTACCAGTACCGTGCTGTTTTGGTTACTGTAGCCTTGTAGTATAGTTTGAAGATAGGTAGCATGATGCCTCCAGCTTTGTTCTTTTTACTTAAGATTGTC
>NW_012115088.1:5528360-5597538 GCF_000951035.1 Colobus angolensis palliatus
GTTTGTCTGTAAAGGATTTTATTTCTCCTTTATTTATGAAGCTTAGTTTGGCTGGATATGAAATTCTGGGTTGAAAATTCTTTTGTTAAAAATGTTGAATATTGGCCCCCACTCTCTTCTGGCTTGTAGAGTTTCTGCCGAGAGATCCGCTGTTAGTCTGATGGGCTTGCCTTTGTGCATAACACGACCTTTCTCTCTGGCTGCCTTTAATATTTTTTTCTTCATTTCAACTTTGGTGAATCTGACAATTATGTGTCTTGGGGTTGCTCTTCTCAAGGAGTATCTTTGTGGTGTTCTCTGTATTTCCTGAATTTGAATGTTGGCCTGCCTTGCTAGGTTGAGGAAATTCTCCTGGATAATATCCTGAAGAGTGTTTCCCAACTTGGTTCCATTCTCCCCGTAAATTTCAGGTACAGCAATCAGATGTAGATTTGGTCTTTTCACATAGTTCCATATTTCTTGGAGGCTTTGTTCATTTCTTTTTACTCTTTTTTCTCTAAACTTCTCTTCTCACGTCATTTCATTCATTTGATCTTCTATCACTGATACCGTTTCTTCCACTTGATCAAATCAGCTACTGAAGCTTGTGCATGTGTCACGTAATTCTCTTGCCAAGGTTTTCAGCTCCATCCGGTCATGTGAGGTCTTCTCTACACTGTTTATTCTAATTAGTCATTCATCTAATCTTTTTTCAAGGGTTTTAGCTTCTTTGCAATGGGTTCGAGCATCCTTCTTTATTTCGGAGAAGTTTGTTATTACCGATCATCTGAAGCCTTCTTCTGTCAACACGTCAAAGTCATTCTCTGTCTAGCTTTGTTCTGTTGCTGGCGAGGAGCTGCGTTCCTTTGGAGGAGAAAAGGCACTCTGATTTTTGGAATTTTCAGCTTTTCTGCTCTGGTTTCTCCCCATCTTTGTGCCTTTATCTACCTTTGGTCTTTGTTGATGGTGACGTACAGATGGGGTTTTGGTGTGGATGTCCTTTCTGTGTGTTAGTTTTCCTTCTAACAGTCAGGATCCTCAGCTGCAAGACTTTTGGAGTTTGCTGGACATTCACTCCAGACCCTTTTGGCCTGGGTATCACCAACAGAGGTGGCAGAACAGCAAATATTGCAGAATGGTAAATGTTGCTGCCTGATCCTTCCTTTGGAAGTTTCATGTCAGAGGAGCACCCAGCTGTGTGAGGTGTCAGTCAGCCTCTACTGGGAAGTGTCTCCCAGTTACGCTACTCGGGGGTCAGGGACCCACTTGAGGAGGCAGTCTGTCCATTCTCAGATCTCAAACTCTGTGCTGGGAGAACCACTATGCTCTTCAAAGCTGTCATACAGGGATGTTTAAGTCTGCAGAAGTTTCTGCTGCCTTTTGTTCAGCTATGCCCTGCCCCCAGAGGTGGAGTCTACAGAGGCAGGCAGGCCTCCTTGAGCTGTGGTGGCTCCACCCAGTTCCTCATGTATCCTTAAGTAGATTTTTCATACATGTCTTACAGGTCTGAGTCTAATGTTCAGAACAGAAAGAACTTTATTATTTTATTTCTAGGCTAGAGGTTAGCATATTATTAAACTTTATAGGGTAGCCTATGAAGACTGACAAGGAAAAATGGAAAGAAAAATATTGTAACACATTAGCTTCTGTCCATGCATGTGACCCTTTTGGAGTCCCTAAGGCTTGGGTACTCTGCATCATTTGCTGACTTGCAGGGATTTCAGCAGCTATTTGATGGGTATAGTGAATGTTGGCCATAATGCTATTGGCTCAAAGGTAAACACATATCTACATAAATTATGCACCATTTAGCTTGAATGGTAAATTGAGAAAGCAGAAAATAGGTTTTTCATCCTTCCTGTATTCATTCTGATATACTGGCTTAAGAGATATGGAAAGAATAAATGTGTTCCTTTTATGCAAATGCCTTTTCATATTGGCATCTACGTAAATAATGTGTCCTTTCCTGCAACACATTTGTAAAAAATTTTCCAAGACAGTTAGATTTGTATGTATACAATATTAAAATTTTAAAATTTATTTTAAACTTTACATATAGTAACATTCATTGTTTTTGGCACACAGGTCTATGAATTTTGATAAATGCATAGTTTGTATAACTACTACCACCAAGATATAGTTCCATTATTACTCCCCAAATTTCACTTGGGCTACCCCTTTGCTGGTAACACCTTTCCTGTCTCCAACCCAGCAACAACTGATCTGTTGTCTGTCCTTATAGCTTTGCCCTTGCAAAACCACGTATGTTTCAAAATGGATGTGTAAAATATGCTAATATAGTTTCGTCACCATTTCTCATAAAAATTATGTTTTGCCTGCTAGTGACATATAAGGATTCTATTTGAAATTATATGGACTATTTCATCTCTGCTCAATCTCTGGACTAACAGATATTTTCTCAGAGTCAGTAATCTTAAGATCTTTGGTCAAAGCATTGCTATTATGCTGTTCTGTATAAAAGTTTGTGCAGTTAAAAAAGTTAATAGTTATAGGATAGATCACACTTCCTATTTTACATGGCTTTTCAAAACTCAGGCATGCTTTTATGACAGTCTGTACTGAGACCACACCCATTGCTATGATTAAGGCCTTTTTATACCTTGCTGTATTCATATATTTAGAATTCTGCCCACTTTCTGTTTCTTTCCCTATCTCCAAAACAGCATGTGTGCACTGAAGAAAGGTAGAAAATATTGATGAGCATAACAGATTTCGGGGAGAGGGAGTTATACCTTAGCTCATATTAATTCCTGTGCAGTAAGACATGGTTAACTGTCTGCTATTGATATTTAGACCTACTTTAGACACCACAATAATAATTTCTGAAATACTGTTAGTTTTTCTTGTACTTAAACATGACCTCTAACTTTATTCTGTTTTGATCTTTATTATTTATTTTAAATATCATGTCATATTTATTCTTTGCTTTCTAAGTTTTGCAATGGCCCTTGGCCAAAACCAACAATATTCTTGTCTAATCTGATATGATCTATTTGAATTAATTTAAATGCTCAAAATAGAAAGTTATAAAAATAATTTGTTCTGGAGTTAAAAGGCAATGATTTTGTTTCAGAAAATTAAGTAGATAAAGAAATTGTTTTTTCATGACAATTGTCTTGTAATCTTATGCATAATTTACTCTTAATTCTTTGAAACATTATTAGGTTAATCTCTGGAGTCTTGTTCAAGTTAAATCTATATTTTTTGTATAAAGGGATAAGGTTCATTTAAAAAAAGTTTCCAGTGGCATTGAAATGAACATAAACTATATTCAAAGTGTCTTAGATAGAGACTGTTTCAATGAGGAGTAATTAATTCATGCTTTCATACTATAGTAAACTTTTACTGACTATCATTAATGTATCAGATACAATGTTAGGTACTGAGTATACAGAAAGGAAATTTTATATTTTATAATTACAGCTATAAGCCTCAAAAGTGTATTTTTAAATCCATGTAATCTTTTTTTTTCTTTCATAATCACATCTAAATGATCACGAAGTTCTGTCAATATAACCCTCTAAATCAGTGGTTCTCAATGTTGACTACACAAGTTTGAAGCTCACCAGGGAGTTTTTAAAAAAATACTGATGCCTGGGTTCCACTGCCAGAGTCATAACTTTAAATATGCAGTTGATTCCAATGTGTAGCCAAGAATGAGAACGGTTGCTCTTGATCAGGAGTTGGCAACTTTTCCTGTAAGGAACTGGATAGTAAATATTTCAGGCTTTGGAGCCATATGGTCTTTGTTGTATTCAGTTATTCCACTGCAGTGGGAAAGCAGCCATAGACACTATGTAAACAAACGAGTGTAGCTGTGTTCCAATTAAACTTTATTTATGAACACTGAAATTTGAATTTTATTTAATTTTCATGTGTCATAAAGTCTTCTTTTGATTATTTTTAACCATTAAAGATGTAATAACTGTTCTTAGCTCATAGGCTATATAAAAAACAGGCTTTAGGCCAGATTTAGTCCATGGACCATAGTTTGCTAACCCCTGCTCTAGAACAGCTTATAAACCTAAGAGTCATATGTGGAATTTTTAGAAAAGTTCCTGGTCTTGACTCTGGAGACTCTGATTCAGGAGGTCTCTGTGTTGTGCAGGCAGGGTTTAAATTCTGTTCTAAAGATTTATTGAATATTTTTTTACTTCCAAATCCCTACCACCATTTCCCCATTTTAGGTTTTTATTACCTTGCACCTGGACTATGTTACCATATAGTCCTTTACCTATATTTCCAGTCCAGATTCTTACCAATCAGTCTTCTACACTGCCACATTTCTTACCTTGCTTTAAACCTTCCAGTGGCTTCCACTGCCTAGCAACTCATACAATGGTTTTCATTATCTGGCCTTTTCCTATGAACTGCCACCTCATGCTCTTGGTTCTTGGCAAAATGGGCTATTTATAGTTCATACCATGCTGTTTCTTGTTTGTATGTTTGGTCTCATATTGGTTCCCCTGTCTGAAAATCCCTTTTCTGGTGGCAAATGTCTACTTGCCCTTCAAAATGCAGCAATATTCTCTAGTGCCTTTTTCTTCATGTTTGGGTTAGATGTGTGGGTTGAATGGTCCCCCTCTGTGTTCCCATAGGCCATTTGTTTACCTTTTGTATAACATGTATTACTTGACTTTGAAGTAATCTGTTTATAAGTGAATTATTTGAGATCAGAAACCCAGTTCACCCAGGAGGTGGAGGTTGTAGTGAGCCGAGATGCCGAGATTTTGCCACCACACTCCAGCCTGGGTGACAGACACCCAGTCTCAAAAGGAAAAAAAACAAAAAACAAAAAACAAATGAAACCCAGTTCAATTTATCTTTTTTTTATTTTTATTTTTTGAGACAGAGTCTCACTCTGTCACTCAGGCTGCAGTATAGTGGCATGATCTTGGCTCACTGCAACCTCTGCCTCCAGGGTTCAAGTGATTCTCATGTCTCAGCCTCCCAAGTAGCTGGGACTTCAGGCGTGTGCCACCACGCCTGGCTAATTTTTGTACTGTTTGTAGAGACAGGGTTTTATCATGTTGGCCAGTCTGTCTCAAACTCTTGACCTCAAGTGCTCTACCCCCCTCGGCCTCCCAAAGTGCTGGGATTGTAGGCATGAGGCACTGTGACTGACCTGATTTATCTTTATATCATGGCACTTAGTGAAATATTTGATGTATAGTAGGTGCTCAATAAATGCTTATTAACCTGAACCAAGTGGGGGGAAAAAAATAGCAGGGCAGGTTCTCATTGTTCCCATTGTACAGACAAGATAACTGAGGGTCTGAGGCAATGAATGACTTTCTTAAGGGTTCTCCCAATGAGTAAGTCAGAGAGTAAAAGGCACTTTTCCAGTTTTTTTTACTGCCAGCTCCAGGCCTTCTTCCTGTTACCCCAGCTGCCTCTCAAGTATGGCTGCAAGTCATCTGTGAGCACTGTAGTTACATGTTGTTGTGGAATGAGCACTAGGTTGACACTCATGAAATCTGGCCTCAGATCTCAGCTTTTCTACTAACTGGGGATATGGGCTCTGGTTTCCTAGTATATAAAATGAGGAGATTCAATTAGGTTTTTAAGATTAATTATTAAAAAATTAAGTTCTGTCAAATAGTTATTTTTACTTAGTTTTCAAGCCCATTTATTAGAATCCTATTACAAAATGAAAGCACAGAAATGTGAAATAATTTGTTCAAAGCCTCTCTGCAAGCTGGGAGTAGAACTAAGGAACAAGCCTCTATTAGTTTTCTCTTGCTGCCGTGATAAATTACCACAAACTTTGCAGCTTCAAACAATTTAAGTTTATTATCTCACAGTTCTACAAGTCAGAAGTTCCAGTGGCTTAGCTGGCTTCTCTGCTTAGAGTCTCACAAGGCTAAAATCAAAGTGTCTTATCTGGAGGTTCTGAGGAAGAGCTGGTCTTCAGGCTCATCCAAGTTGGAAGAATTCAGTTCCGTGTGCTTGTAGGACTGACGTCCTCATTTCCTTGTTGGCTGTCAGCTGAAGGCTGTTCTCAGCTTCTAGAAGGTACATATTCTTTAGCTTACAATCCCCTTCACCTATCTTCAAGTCCAGCACTTAGGGTGTGCTTACTGACCTTCTCTTCTGTTGCTTCTCTTTTGTTGCTTCTCTTTTGACTCTGTCTGCTTCTTTTGCTTTTAACAATTATGTGATTGCATTGGGCACACCTGTATAATCCAGGCTTAGCGCCCTCTGTTAAGGTCAACTGATTAGTAATCCTTATGATATATCTGCAGTCTCTTCATAGCAGTACCTAGACTACTGTTGATGGAATAACCAGGGGATGGGAATCTTGGGTGACATTTTTAGAATCCTGCCTGCAACAAAGCTCAAATTACTTGATCTTCAAGGAAAGGTGCTTGCCATTATTACTTATATCCTAATATAAGTTTGATTTTCTTGGTATTCAATCATTTTCAACATCTTGCTCATTCAAAAACCTTACTTACAAATATACCTTCCCAACAAACCTCATATATATATAAGGTAATACAAATTTACAATGTATTTTTGATGGTGCAGTTATTAGGGCCATCCATTGTTAATTTATCACTTATTAAATATTTACTTTGTGTCAATAATACTAGTTCTAAGTGCTGAGGATAAAATAATGTAAAAGTTGGAAATTTTACATACAAAGAACACATTCTTTTACTTCTCACATATTTCTCTTGCACTTATCATGTGTCAGGATTCTTCTACGTTTTGAAAATAGAGTGGCGGAATAAGACATCGTTCTTGTGTTGTATACACCAAAATAGGAAGTATGAAACCAAACAGATTAACAAATGAATGGATAATATATTGGTAGATGGTTATGAGTGTCATGAGGAAAAATAAAGCAGGATAATGGAATAGAAGGTGATAAGGCAGGGTGTTGGGTGCTGTTGTCGAAAGGATAGTCAGAGAAGGCTCCTTTTAGGTTTAAACCTGAGTAAAGTTAGAAAATTCTAGTTAGGAAGACAGAAAAATAGGACAGCAATGACCACACAGTGCAGTAAAGGCTATGAGAGAAGTGAACATGCACATAAGAGAATAAAGGCATACAGAGTGCACATCTAAGCCAGGGGCCAGGAAGCCTGTAGGAGTTAATACTTAAGTCAACACCTGAAAGATGGATATGAATTAGCTACTTGGGTGGAGAAGGAAGGTGTTGAAAGCCAAGTGAGCAGTATGTGGCAAAAGTATATATGTTACAAAAGGCAGAGAGAAAATTGTATATGGTTCAGAATGGCTGTGCACGAGTTTGGGGTTGGGGAGAATGTTGGGAGGTGAGGCTAGTGATGTAGGCTGAATCAAATCATAAGGATGGGGTTTGCTGTAATTAGAAGTTTCATACGGAAGACTGCTTGAAAACATTCTGTGACATGATCAGATTCATAATTTCATAACATCACTAGTAGTGTGAAATATGAATACAAAAGGGGCAAGACCAGAAGAAGGGAGAACTGTAGATGCATTACATGAAGACTATATCAAGGTGGCTCTGGTGAAAATGAAGAGGAGAGGGCAGAATCTAGACACAAGAAGGTCGTAAAACAGATAGGATTTTAAAGTCTTCTGGAGGTGAATGATGAGAGAGGACAGAATCAAGTATCCGCCATGGTTAACTGGGTATAGCACTTCATGGAGATAGGAAATACTGGAGGAAGAAGAGATCTGGGGTGAAAATTGAGAATTTAAGTTTTTGACACATTGAATCTAGATTTTCAAGGCATAGTTAAATGAATATTTTCAACAGGCAATTGGATATTCTTGTCTGGAGCTCAGACCGCAGAAATTAGGGGTTGTCATTATATTGACCATAGTTGAAACTGCAGACTGATGTCACCTAGGAAAAAATGTATATTAAGGGAAGAGAAAATGGGCTTAAGACAGAAGTGCAGAAAGAGAAACCAAGAAGAATTAAGAGGTAGGTAGTGTCACAGAAGCCAGGGGAATTTCAAGAATTATTTATTTTTAATACCTTAAAAAAGTCTACTACATCTTCTGAAATAAAGTAATTAAACAGCAAAATCAAGTAATTAAGTTCAAGTAACAAAGAATACTAACCTTGCCTGGACTACTTACTCCACTTCCCCCAAATAATGCAGACTAGTGGAAAGTTTTCTAGCACATGAAAAAAACTAACAATTCAGGAAATTAAAAATAATCAAAATGGATGGCCCAAGGCTGTTTTCCAAGGATTAATGGAAGACCTATTGCATCACAACCAGTTGAGGTATGTGTGAAAAATGAAAATTCCCAGTTTCTAACCCAAATCCTATTGAGTCAGAATTTCTGCTGAGAATAAGAAACATACATTTTAAATGTTTCCCAGTTGAGTTTTGTGTACATTATCAATTGAGAGCCACTAGTCTTCAATAAATGCAATAACTTTTTAAATGCTGAAAATCTATTCTCAGAGAGTTAGAAAAGCAAACAAAAATATATATATATTAAGGTTGACTTGAATAAAATACAAAGTATTACTACGTAGTAGAAACTGCAATTGAGAATTATTAGGAATACTGAAGGGTACCAGTGAAGCATTACACTTCTGATATATAACAGTAGAATAAAATTTATATAATAATACTCCCTCTATGTATTTCTAGAAGAGACAACATGGCATAGAATTTATCAAAAAGAAAAACTTTGTAGGAAAACAATTTCCAGTAATTGAAAAATTATTAACTAGAAATATAAAACATCATAGTTTTAGA
Organism: Colobus angolensis palliatus; assembly: GCF_000951035.1. Taxonomy (NCBI): domain Eukaryota; kingdom Metazoa; phylum Chordata; class Mammalia; order Primates; family Cercopithecidae; genus Colobus; species Colobus angolensis. The sequence goes on from NW_012115088.1 coordinate 5,537,075, forward strand.
TATATTTTAAATGCATTTTTATTGAGTTTGACATACATAAAAGTATGCTAATCATAAACATGCAGCAGGATGAATTGTCACAAAGTGAGCTTAGGACACAGATTAAGAAACAGAATATTACTCGCCCTCCAGAAGTCCTATGCTGGCCTCTCCTTCCCCAGTCACTAGCATCCCTCCTTCCCAAAGGTAGCTACCTTGACTTCTAGTACCTTAGTTTATTTTACTTGTTTTGGAAAGTTATATAAAATGGGATCTTATGGTATATTTTTAAATCATACATTCCTTTATGCCTGGCCTCTCATATTCAATGTTATGCTTGGAATTTATCTGTGTTGTGTGTAACAGTAGTTTATTCATTTTTACAGCTAATAGTATTCCTTGTATCAATATAGCATAATTTATATACTGTTGATAGACACATGGGCTGTTTCCAGTTTGGGCTATTATGATATGAACATTTAAAAATATATTTTGATGATTATTTGTATACATTCTTTTTCAAAAGATAGAGTCTCACTCTGTTGCCAAGACTTGAGCACAATGGCATGATCATAGCTCACTGTAGCCTTGGTTTTCTGAGCTCAAGTGGTCCTTCTGCCTCAGCCTCCCAAAGTGTTGAGATTATAGGCATAAGCCATTGTGACTAGCCAAACATTTTTGTTGAGTACACACATAGAATAGAATTTCTGCATCATAGAAGATACTTACATTTAATTTTAGTAGACACTAACAGTTTTCCAAAGTAGTGGCACCAATTTACATATATTACTTCCACCAGTAATGTATGTGAATTTCAGTTGTTTTGTGTACTTGTCAATATTTAGCATTGCAAGTCTTTTTAGTTTTAGATCTGGAAAGTAAGTAGTAGTATCTTATTGTGGCTTTCGTTTTTATTTACTTTTAGATTTATGAGGTTTATTGGCCATTTGGATATCCTAAATTATAAAGTGCATTGTACAAGTCTTTCACCCATTTTTTTCTATTGTATTGTTTGCTTTTCTTTTATTAATTTGTAGGATTTCTGTATACATTCTGCACATGTCTTTTGTTGGATATATGTATGACAGTGATTTTCTACCACTCGTTGGCTTGCATTTTTACTTCCTTAACAGTGTCTTTTAATGAAAAGAAGTCCTTAATTTTAATTAAGTCCAATTTATAAATCTTTTCTTTTATGGCTACTGCTTTTATAACCAGTTTAGAAAATATTTTTCTTCTTTAAAACCATGAAGATAGATTTTCTAAAACTATGTAATCACCAAATGGATTCTTCCTGCCTGCGGCACAGGCAAAATCAATTCACTACGACCGTGATATTGCAGTAAAGAAAGAGTTTAATTGACATGAGCCTAGCCACGCAGGATAGCTGGAGTTATTATTTGAAACAGTCTCCCTGAAGGTTCAAAGGTTAGGTTTTTCAAGGATAGTTTGGTGAGCAGGGGGCTAGGGAATGGGAAATGTGATTAATTGGATTGGGGATGGGGGTTGAAGTGGGTTCTTCTTGCTGTCTTCAGTTTCTTGGTAGGCTTGCAGAACAAGTTGAGCCAGTTTACCACTCTGGGTGGTACCAACAGGTCCATTAGAATACAGGATCTGAAAAATATCTTATAACATTAATCTTAGGTTTTACAATAGTGATGCTATACATAGAGTCAATTGGGGAGGTTGGGAATCTTGTGGCCTCTGGCCGCATGACTCCAGGGCCATAATTTCTAATCTGGTGGCTAGTTTGTTGGTTTTCCAAAGGTAGTCTTGTCCCCAGGTAAAGAGAGGGTTTGTTTAGGGAAGGAGCTGTTATCATCTTAGTTTCAAAGTTAAACTAAAACTAAAATCCTACTATAGTTAGCTGAGTCTATGCCCAAGAATTAACAGGGCAGCTTGGAGGTTAAAAGCAATATGGGGTCAGTTAGGTCAGATTTCTTTCATTGTCATAATTTTTCTATGTCTGATTTTTCTTACTGGTATAAGTTTTGCAAAGGTAGTTTCAATCATATTCTAGAAGATTGATTTTTATTGCTTTTCATATTAATCTACATTCTATTTAGAACTGATTTTGTCTGTAAGATGAAGTAGAAATGGAGATTTGTTTTCATAGGAATATTTAGTTGATCTGGTCAATTAAATAAGTATCATTCACTACCTATTTAAAGGAAACTAAAATATTACACTCCAAAATATACTTCTTTGATATATTTTTGAGATGGCTATTCAGAGGACTTGCAGACAGAAATAGTCCTGAAAAGCCACCTTTTGTGGAGGAGACATGCATCTGTAGAGAAAAATCTACATTAGTGCAATAAACTATCCTTTTTCTAAGTCACTCCACCCACTGTCCAGATCTAGGAATGATTAAATCAACCACAAGCTACCATCCATTCTTTCAGAGGGCAGCTCTGAGGTTACCTGAGCTATTTCATTTGTATAAAAGATGAATAAAAGCCTTTGCTTGACATGGTTTCCCCCCTTTACTATCCCACAACCTGTGATGCCACCTCTGCCAGAACCCAGAGAAACTTGGTCTCAGGCAGTTGTTCTTTGGACTCGTTCATTTCCCATGAAAATCATTTACTGTTCCTCAAAAGAATTTTCTACATTCCCTATTTCCCCTTACCCTGTGAAGGATATATAAGCTTCTGTATTCCACTGGGTTATTGGGTAATTATCCTTCTGCAATTTTCCCATGCTATGCATGTTAAAATTAAGTTTCTGTGTCTTTTCTCCTATCAATTTATCTTTTCCCATTGATTTTCAGCAAACCTTTAGAGGACAAGGGGTAAGTTTTCCCTTGGCCCCTGCACATTCTCCATTGCACTACAGTGCCATCTTTGACAAATTAAGTGATCTTGTATATATGGATCTGTTTCTCTCTTCTCTATTTTGTCCCACTGATCTGTTTTTTAACTACTTGAATGGGAGATAACCAGGGAATATTTGGTGCTATAGACTTTTAAAAAACTACCCTGTTTTAATTACTGTAGCTTTATAATAACTTTTGATATCTTATAGTATAAGTCGTTCAACTTTGTTTTTCTTCTTCAAGATTAGCTTCTTATTCTTGATCCTTGGCACTTCTATAAAAATTTTAGAATCAGTGTAATAATTTTCATAAGCTATCTTTTGGATTTTGAATTGACTTTGTATTTAATCTATAGATAAATTTGTGGAGAATTAATATTTTTTATAATATTGCATCTTCCAATCCATGAACAGGTTGTATCATTTATTCCATTGATTGGAGTGTTGAAGTCTTCCTTAATATCTCTTAGCAATACTTTATATCTTTCTGTGAAAAAGCTTTTTTTTTTTTTTTTACATCTTTCATGAGATTTATCCCTAGGTACTTTATGTTTTTAATGCTAATGTAAATTGTATCATTAAAGCATTTTTATTTTCTAATTGTTTACTGTTGATATATTTGACAAGATGTTCCTTTTTATATGTTACTTTACTGTCCATGAATCTTGCTCGCTAGCAAGGCTGTGCATGAACTGACTGGGGTTCTCTTCTCTGGTATTGTTTTCTATTATTCTTCCGTTTACTCCAGGCCCGTCTGTTCCTTGATCCAACCTGTTCCTGCTTCAGGGCTTTTTCCTCCTCTTTGCTTTACCTAGATTGTCTTCCCAGATCCTTGGCTGGTTCAGTTTCATTGTTTAGTTCAAATAATACCTTTTCTGAAAGACTTTCTCTGGTCATCCTACCAAAAATAGTTTTCCTCTTTTCATCACATTTTCCTTGTACCACTTTTTCTTATGCGAAATTACCTTATTTGTTATTTGTTTATTATCTATTTCACTCTGGTAGAATATAAGCTACAGGAGTCAGGTCCCTTATCTATTTTGTTCACGTCTGTGTCCTGCTCCTAAAAGAGCATATTAGCGGTTCCCAACTCATGATGGTTCAATTTATACTTTTTTTTTTGACTATATGAATGGTCTATGGGGTATTAAATGCATTTTGACTTTTGATATTTTTGGCGTAATGATGGGTTTATCAGGATGTAACCCCATCATAAGTGGAGGGACATCTATAGTTTCTGGCCTTATTAATATTAATTCAAACAATGAATGAATGGCATGGCTGAATCTATTCAGCTTTCTCCAAATGTTGGCATCTTAAAAACGTCAATTTTCATAGTCTTTAAAAGTGTAGTAGCAGTTATGCATGTGAGTTTTAAGCCAGATTACCTGGGTTCAAATACCACTTTTATAGATTATTAAATGGTGTCACATTGAGCAAGTTACATGTCTCTTTAAGCTTCTTTCATCATTCTCTTCTTCCTATGGGAATAATACTGGTATCTACCTGAAGGGTTATTATGAGGATTATACAAGATAATCCATGCCCCACACTTAGAACAAAGCCACATAGATCGTAAGTACTCTTAAGTGTTGGTTATTAATTGTAATACAAGGATAGTATAGAGAGTTATGTGATCTTGCCTTAAACATGGGCCGGATCAGCAGAAATTGGTGTGGAAAGCTTTGAGGGACAGTGAGAAAGTTCTTCTGCTTCAAAAGTTTTACATGGCTGCTAAATTCCTTCACATTTTATCTTTGGGTATTTTTTCTTGTAGATTTAGTCATGGTTTGTCCTCACCAAGCAGCTATGCTGGTTAGACAAAGGATGATCAAGGGTTTGAAGACAGAAGACAAAGTATCCAGAGATTGGGGGAGGCCAATGTAGAAGGAACCCAACAAAGATGGGTGCAGGTAGAAGGTAGATTCTATTAGGGAGATCTGGAAAGGATGGGAACACGGGTGGAGACTTTACTTCAGAAGGAGAGCTTCCGTTTTTGGAAGGACTTGAAGGAAACAAAGCCCTCAGATACAAAGGAACTGGATTTCAGGAACCAAGTCAGGGATTAAGGCCTAGGTAAAATCTAGTTTCCGGACTGAAGTATAAGATAGTGCAACTGGGTTGTGAACTCAGTCAGCCTTAAGGTTGAGCCAATAGATCTTCCAGAGCTCCTGTAAAGGTAACAATATTAGTCTCAGATGTGGTCATTTGGCTATAATAAAACTAAAGGTTTTCTAGAAGGCAGAGATTGCAGTGAGCTGAGATCATGCCACTGCACTCCAGCCTGGGTGACAGAGCAAGACTCTGTCTCAGAAAACAAAAATAAAAACAAAACAAAAAATCTGGAGGTTTTTGAAGAGCTAGCGTCCAAACAGATCATGGGATCTTTACACTGGTAGCATATTTGGTACAGTAAGAAGGACTGGGGCTAGAGTCAGACATTTATATTTCAGCTCTGCAGTTCATAGTCTGTCTTTGGAAAAGTTACTTCACTTCTCTGAGCCTCAGTTTCTTTATCTGGTGAAAAGGAAATAATATATATCATAGAATACTTTTTTCAGGGGGAAGATTAAGTGAGCTGACATGTGAAAACATGCATCAGGGTTCCCAGAATCTTGGAGATGCTCAGTAAATGATAGTTTCTCTCCCTATTATCTATATTAGGGTGAGAGTTTTTGGTTTGCTCTCCAACAGTGTTTTTTTTTTTTTTTGCTTGCCAAGGGCAAAAATATTGTTACAGTTTTTTTGCTTGCCAAGGGCAAAAATATTGTAACAATGAATGGTTTGATTAGGGAAAATCAGAGAAGACAGGAAGAATAGATAATATTCAATGTCAGACTTGGGTGAGATATCCAGTAGGGTATTGCTCTAGGGTACTCCAGGATAGTGCTTTAACAACTGGGAAGGGTGGCTTGCATATGCCCTAGTTAACTCCTCCTCATCTTTCCCTTCAATTTATCTAGAAGTCTTTACTTTCCTTATTTCCCTGCCCTATCACAGTGATCCCAGAGTATACATTTACTTTTATGATTTTTTGATGACTGGCTATCTTCCTCCCTGGGCTGGCCGCCTGCCTGCTCCATGAGGGTCAGGAACTGTCTGTACGCAGTGTGGCCACAGGATGCATAGCAACTACAGCAGCACCCAGCATGCAGGAAAGGGGCACCAGATCAAAAAGAACATGAAGAATTGGAAATATTGAGATCATTTCAAACAAATGTTTCTTCCTTCATAGTTTTTTGCATAGTTTTATCAACTGTTAGAGTTGGTAAAATTTTACACAGATATTAAGTTTTATTTGAGAGGTCTTAGAGATTTATAAACTCTGTTCATTGTCTATATCATGGGCATCATTTCCTTTTTTGGATGGTCTTAACGTAGTTACTTATAAAATCTCTGCTGGTATCAGCAGCAGTGCATGCCTATGAGACTATGCTTATACTTTATGGCTGCTGTAGCTGTTTTAAAGAGAATTGATATAAGATTATCTACACCTTAATAAACCTTTGAAAAACACGCTACTTTAATAATAATGCCTCTTTGTCTGCCCTATATATTATTAGGAATACATGTTTTTAAATCAATGAAGTTATGTCCTTCGCAGAATCTAAGAGTGGAATCTCATTGTGAAAGCCAGACATTACATTAATGATAAACAAAATTTAGTTAATAATATTGTGAAGTATGAGATTTACTGAAGAATGAAAATATAAAACCCCTCCTTATAAAGCATATTTGCAATAAACTATGTTCCTATTTTAACTTTCATTACAATTTTGTTCAATAAACAAATTTTAAAAAGAAATAATAATTAAAAAAATATTTGTTCGATCATAAAAAATAACCTGGGAAAAAACCATTGGTTGAATTTTTAAAGCCCTTTGTGTGGAATACACATGTCTACATATCTGGCATTATATATATCATAAGAAGTGCTTTGATAATGAGCCATCTGATTTTAAGCAGAGCTTTAAAGACCATACATGGACATATCCTTTTCTATGTTCCATGCCTGTAAAAACTGACCCCAGCCCCTCTTTGTATATATTTTTAATTTTTTTCCTTTTCTGTTAGCTGTTAAAAAAAGCAACCTCTTTATATTTTGTATGCATTAATTTTATTGTTGAAAATAAAAAGCCACTTAGGTTTCTATGACAAGTAATCCATTTTTTTAATGAGGAGATCCTTTTTCTTTTTTTAATTAAAGCATATTTGGAAACATGAATATTAAGCAAGAATCATGTTTTCAATAACACTAATGAATAGACAAACCCGGGAAACCATGGTATAAGATAAACTAGTGAGCCACATCACCTCGCAGAGTTCTCTTGTGGGCAACCAGATTGTGGGTTGCTGTGAGCCACACACCAGGATTTCATTCCATACCAGTTCCTCATTCCATATACTCAATCAGCAAAAGAAAAGTTCCATACTTAATAAATGCAAATCCTAATTGTAGTGGACTATAGCCAGAAATCTGTAGGCCTAATGTTGCATATGAAAATGGAAGGATGTAATAGGAGCACAAAAAGAACAATTCCTTGAGTGCTGAGATGGCTCCTTGCCAGCCACCCAAGTTAAAGGCAAGGAGGTTGCCATACTGGGGCCCTCTGGCCTGGAGAATGCACCTTTCTGTGGAGGCTCCTGCGATGTCTGACCTTCAGGGACCCTCCACGATGAAGGGAGACTAAGAAAGCTGCATCTTCTCCCTACCTTTGCTTTTGTTGTATGTATTCACAGTCTGTGTGTTTGCTCTTTGGGTAGCAAACTAAAACGAAATCAGTGTTAAAGGGAGTTGAGTTTAAACTGTCAGAGTTGTGGGATGGCCTAGCATCCTAATATCAAGTGTCATTTTTTTCAATTTTTGCAAAAATAAGTCAATATCAAGCTCATTTCTCTTTTATTTATAAAAGATTTAGTTTTATTATTTAAGTTTCTCCCACAGGTACTTTCAGTTAAATTCTTTACACAAGTTTTTGAAAAGGAAGAACCAAAAATTCCTGTCAAGAATGTGATGGGCTGTGTAATTTTATGCCAGACAACTTTATATGTTATATCTTAATAAAGTACAAAGTAGCGGCTGGTAGGCTTTCAGAAGAGATGTGCCAAGTCTCTGCTTTTGCTAATTACACATTTTAGGTGGCAGCAATACCCACTTTCAAAATAAAGCAAAATCCCCAAATTTTGTTTTCTTAACACCAGATACCCTTTCTTCATATCTCCAGAAATTGGGCACTTTCATATCAGCTTAGGACTAGGAGAATTGAAGTAAGATTTCACTGTGGATACTGTTTATTAAATATACGTGATGATATCTGGAAAATTAAGTGACTTTGTAATGACTGGTCTTGGGGAGGTGCTGGGGAAAGAGAAGGGGAAGAGGAAGCAGGTAGTGGGTATAGAGAAACTATGGGTTCAGAAGCAGTGGGTAAAGACGTCATGGAAACAAGAGCAGAGTTGGGGAATTCACCTCCTCTACCCTCTGTATATCTCTGAGGGATACCCAAATCCTACCTCCTGTATGCTATGGACTCAGCACCAGAACACAAGTTGCTCTTCTCTCCCCTCCTGATTCTAATAACTTGTCGCTGTGCCAGCAATTCCACAGAACTTAGTCTTTTTGGCAGAGCTGATGGGGTAAACATTTATAAGGGCCACTCAAAATTTTCATTCACCACTTTGTATATGTACCATAGTTTGTTGAGCTCCAAAGGATGTTATCAACCCCAATATCTTAGATAATGGGTCACTACAGATAATGCCATTGATTTCCAATCCCCTTTGGGGGGGATAATTACCTACTGTGCTAATTATGACGGTGACATTTTTCCTTCGACAGAAAAGAGAATGAAGATATTTTATCAGTGTAAACATCCATCCGTTTAAAGTCTTTTCCCAGTGATTATGGGGTATTAGCATTGTTGAAGAGATGAAGAGGGCAAGATAAACACATAAACTCCCTCAACTAGCTACTGGGCAAATAGCTTCTTTATCTGACAGAGAAATTATGTGCAGTCCCTCAAACCAGCAATAACAGGTTGCTCACAGGGACAGAGGGATCTCTCTCTGCTCTTGCCTTGTGTGGCACATGACAACCGGTAGTAAAAATTTAGCAGTTATTGGCATTTGTCAACTCTGGTTCTGTGGCAAGAAAACGGAAACAGCAGCAATCATGCTCAATTTAAATCTCTCATGATGTCAGACTTTTCATGGACTCACACAGACATCAGAAAAGACTCAAAAGGGTTTACAGATGTGCAGTCAGCTATGACAGTGATGCTGCCAACAGGGCTCATGGATCAACTAACGATTAAGATATCAAAAGCAATCCCTGTAGCTTGCTGACAGCTGGTTCAATTGTTTGCACCTGTTTCCCCTGCATTACACATGTGTCTGGAATGGATTATTCTGCCTTGTGCCAGACACATTTCACCTTTCTTCACAGTGACATCCTGCAGAAGCATCACAGCCTGAAGACCAGGAGGCTCTCTATGAGGGCCCACTGAAGGAAGAAGTCAGTATGCTTTTGAAAATGGCTCTGGGACGTTGTGGCTGACAAGGTTATTAGGGAAGGTTGGTTCTTGACAACAGTTAACACAGATATATGAACAATGCTTGTTTCCTCCATGAATCAGGGAGAGAGCTCTCTAATCTTATAGTGATGCTTGGCCCTTGCCTGCTCTTTGGATAATAGTAGCAGCATGCATCCAGCCATCTTGAATCTGTTTTGGAACTAGATAGGGGTATCAATAAGTAAATCAATGAACCATCCCCCGAGTCTTCTGAACCTTGGTGTTACTCTGGATCCCTGTCTCAGTCTCAGAGGCAAATTCACCGTGAAGTTGATGAATCTCAAGCTTCAGATCCTTGTACTTGCATGGGCCCTTCCCAGGTTCTGAGAGTTGCCCTAGCAAGGGGTTCACATGCTTATATGTTTTTTGTAAAAATGTGCAAAAGTAAGACATTTTAAGCACAGCAGGTTAAGCCTGCTGTTTCTTTCCACACTGACTTCTCTGACATACTTCCCATCATGTGATGTGGTGTTGAAGTGGTTGTGGGCACTTTTAGTGTCTGGCTAAGGGGAAGCTGAGTTGGGGACACATTTAGTTTGGGTTTAGTGGGGTATTTTTATGTGGTTTGCAGGCTCTTATGTCTATATTTCTGGCTTCCAGGAATACTTGTAGTGTCCATTATTTATGCCTATTTTTGAATTCTTAGTTCTATATTCTGTCTTAAGGTGGATCCCCCAAATTGAAAAAACTTCAGGACTCACTAAATCTGGTATCTCCTACTTGCTTCCTGTATCTAGTCATCAAATCCTGTCAATTCCATCTAGTTGTAATGTTGGTGAACTGACTCTCTCAAAAACTAAAAAGCCGTTATTTACAACATCTGCTAATTTCCTTGCCTGATTTCATTGCTAATTCCCAGTGATCAATGGTTTAACAACCAGCTCACAGAATTTCTGAATATGTAACAACTAACTCTTGCAAGATAATAAAAGATGGCTCCCGTATGCCACTTATTGTCCCTCAGAAATAATTCCATGAACTGGCCTTTTTTCTTTGTCTTCCCTTCTGATTATCTGAGTTTAGACTTTCATCTCTCCTCAGTCCAATCTCCCCAAGACCATTGTAACAGCTTCTTATTCTGTTTTCCTTCCACCTGGCTGTTCTGAGCTCAGTCCATCTTCTAAAATAATACAAGATTTACTCTTAAAATGCAAATTTGACCATGTGAGTCTCTGGTTTTAATCTTTTCTGGCTTCTCTATTATCTATAGGGGGAAAATGTCAATACTCAAATTGGTTTATAAACGCCTTCATCCTCTAACTCTTAGCCTATCATCTGACCTCATCTTCCTCCATACTACTGAGACTTCCTGAGTCAACTCAACATTCCCCAAACATGCCGAAGCCATCACTTGCCTGTAACTCTCTGTCTGGATTCTGCTTCTTTCCTTTCTCCACGTGGCAGATTCCTACATGTATGTATATACACTGGTTGTTTTCAGACTGTGGAAAAATTTCTTTCCATTGAGGCAAACTCAAGGATGTCTTCTGTGGGAACTCATTAAACTCACAAAAGTTTGCTTGAAGACCCAGGACAAAAAGAGGGACAAAAGAACAAAATATCTCTATGTTAAGAGTTACATTTCTGCAAACTTCCAGTATACCTAATCAAATAGCACCAAATAAGATGCTGTCACACTGTATGTGACTACTTTTTTCACTGCTGCTGTAAAACAAGTCACTTGAAGGATTAAAAGAAACTGAGCTGGGATATGGGCTCTCCAAGGCAGGAGCATCAAAATTTATTGTTAATTTTTTTGCCCAAATAAATTTTCAGGGATAGTCGTTAAAATAATGCTGTCTGCTTATTGAACTCACCAGCTGTATCACATTATCACATTCAAAAATCATTCTATGCCTCTCTTGTACTTTCAGTTGCATTTCCTGCGAAGTTTCCTCAATTTCATAATGTTCATAGGTTCTGCTGTGAGATTCTTTCCGTACTTTTTATAGCACGAGGATGTATGTAATTATGTACTTAAATTTATTTATCTCCTATGACGAGACTATATGCTCCTCAAGAATATACACTATGTCTTGTTAATCTAGGTGTTCCTAATACCTGACAAAATGGGCCCTCAATAGCATATGTAAGACACCTATAAGTATGTGTTGAATAAAGAATGAATAGATAGATAAACAAAAGAAAAGTTGAAGAGGATAACGCAGTGGTCAGGCTAGGAGGGATCAGTTTTTTCATGTCTATACACGTGGCAATCAGAATACTCTATTTTTGAGGTGATAAAATGAAATAATAACTCTATAACAGTGGAAGCTTTTGGTTTTGTGGCTATTAATGTTTACAAGTATAACACTTTTATGAAATTAATCTTTATTCTTGATATGATAAATTTTAAACATTATAAAAAATATGGTTAGGATAATAGGAGAAACTTCACTAGAATAGAAGCCTGGCTTATGCATGTACTGGTTATGTGACATGCTTCTAAAGCAAACTAAGAGTTAAGAGGAGGATAAATAAGGCCAACTACAAGAACAAGTGGTAAGCTAAGAGAAAGGAGAAGGAAAAGCACCATGCAAAGGAAATCCAGAAGAGGTATTTGTGATAAGATAGAAACATTTGTTACTAGGTATATAGGAAAGAACTGGGATAGGGCACAGGAAGGAGGAAAGGAACAAAATTTATAACAAAAAGGTATCTGGTAAACTAAGTGACAAAAATAATTTCTGAAACGAATGAGATGATTGGAGGCACTAATTTCAAACTGATTTATATAACACTTTTTTATACATTATAAGTACGTGTTATATGATTGATGTTTCCAAAACTGTTTTGTGGAACACTAATGTCTTCAAGATGACAACACTTGTTACACTGGAAAAAATATTCCACATATATTATAACCAATTTCTTTTTTTCAGTTCTTTTTTTTTTTTTGAGACGGAATTTCGCTCTTGTTGCCTAGGGTGGAGTGCAATGGCGCAATCTCGGCTCACTGCAACCTCCGCCTCCTGAGTTCAAGTGGTTCTCCTGCCTAAGCCTCCTGAGTAGCTGGGATTACGGGTACCCATCACCATGCCCTGCTTTTGTAGTTTTAGTAGAGATGGGGTTTCACCATGTTGGCCAGGCTGGTCTTGAACTCCTGACGTCAAGTGACCCACCTGCCTTGGCCTCCCAGAGTGTTGGGATTACAGGCATAAACCACTGCGCCTGGCCATAACCAATTTCTTATACCTTCACTATATTCACTTACATACTAAAGGCTCTGAGAAGTTCTGCATTGAAAAAGTTTTTCCCTTTTATTAACCCAAGTTTTACAAAACACATCCAACCACTGAATACTTCTTTTATAAAACATTTATGAAGCTATAAAAGGATAATAGTTTTCTTTAGAACAGAGTCTGGCAAAAATATGTGTTTGATCTGATTCACTTCAAAGAGGGCCCAGAGTGTGACATGGAGGAGAACTGTTTATTTCAATGAATCTTAATTGTTAGTTATCACAAAGACAAAATATGCACAGGTCACTTACTCTCTGAAGATCTATTTTCTCCTCTTCAGTATGGTGATAAATGACTGCCCTACCAACATGTGAAAATAGAGAGGAACAGCACCTTTGAAAATGCATTGGAAAAATTTAGGACAGCAGCATGACCAGACTATAGACTAGGAGTCAGGGGACCCAGGACACTTGGGTTTTACAACTAATCTTGCCATTAAGTGTGTGGGTTTAGGAAAGTTATATGAACTTTCAAGACCTCACATTCACATACATATGAAAACCAAGAGCTTCTACCATTATTTCTAGTTATAGTTTGTTTCATATACATTTCATATGTATAAAATATATAAAATCCATATTTAATGTATTTATGAGGTAGGTGTATTATGTATAATATATATCATATAACATATATATAAATATATATACACAAGGTATTTTATACATACATATGAAATGTGTATGTATATATGCACATACATACAAGGAACTTGGTCTGAAAGGAGTTGTAAGATCCTGAGCAGGGATTATTTGACAGTGAGCTAAAAACAAGATGAGACTCAGTGTAAATGCTCAGTCTAGGGGAGACAAGCATAAATCAGCCGGGAGTGCTTTATGATAGAGACAGGAGCTAACAGAGGAGAGGGATGGGTATCCTTGATCAGTCTTCTTGGGTGGGGATCCTCTTGGATGCCGGGCAACTAAGTCAGAAATGCAGGGCAGTGGGTGGCATCTCCTTTCTTGTCTCTACCTGTTTTAGTCCGTTTGTGCTGCCATAACAAAACACCTGAGACTAGGTAATTTATAAATAATAGAAACTTATTTCTCCCAATTCTGGAGGTTGGGAAGTCCAGAGTCAGTCTGCATCAGCAGATTCCATGTCTGGGAAAGGTTTGGTTTCTCTCTCCAAGATGGCGTCTTTTTGCAGCATCCTCTCGACAGGATGAAGGCTATAACCTCACATGGCAGAAGGCATGGAAAAGCCAGGCAGGTCTCTGATGCCTCTTTTATAAGGACATTAATACTACTCACCAGTATAGAACCCTCATGACTTAATCACTTCCCCAAAGGACCTACCCCTTGATACCATCACAATGAAAATTAAGTTTCAACGTGAATTTTGGAGGTTCACAAACATTCAAAACATAACACTATCCACATATGTACCATTTCTGTGTTAGCTTGTTTCTATCCTGATTGCCTATGATGATGTCTGTGTTTCCTGACTTAGGTCATGGATGAGTAGGTGCTAGATAAGGTAGTAGATAGAAAATGCTCTCCACTCTAATTTTCCCAGGGTCCTAGACTGGTTCTTCCCCACATCTCTTTGAAATGAGTTGAGTCTAGGTTTGAGCCATTTATCTAATTTCTATATTTTCCTTTTCTATCAGGGCTCAAACAAAAATCTGATTTCCTCTGTGTGTGTGTGTGTGTGTGTGTGTGTGTGTGTGTGTGTTTAGAAACAGGGTCTTGCTCTGTCAACTAAGCTGGAGTGCAGTAGAGTAATTACAACTCACTGAGGGTTCAAGCAATCCTCCTGCTGCAGCCTCCTGAGCAGCTGTAACTACAGGCGTGCACTACCATGCCCAGCTAATTTTTAAGATTTTTTTTGGTAGAGATGGGGTCTTGCTATGTTGCCCAGGCTGGCATTGAACTCCTGGCCTCAAGTGATCCTCCCATCTCAGCCCTCCAAAGCACAGGGATTACAGGTGTGAACCACCCACCTGCCTTGATTTCCAGGTTTTTATTAGGACATTTTGGCATTTCACCCTGTCGTCTTGCCATATAGCCTTGCGGACATTACTAAGCACAACCCATTTGATAAAAATATCTGTTGAAAAGTTTTTTTCTTTAAAAGGCTTATAATCTGATTTTTTTTAGATTAATGAAATATGTGCAAATGACAAAAATGCCTGATATGACATTGATCAAATTTTACCACCTTTTGGGCAAGGAATTCCGTGGCCTACTCCTTATACTTTAGTTGATATCTATAGTTGCTATCACCTTAAAGCCTGGGTACTCTTACCTAGTCTGGAATCCTAAATTGTCCCTGCACCATTAGCCAGGGCCATACTTTTCTGGATTTGGTATTAGATGGCCAGACTATCCTCTGACCAAGCTTGTCAGACTCCAAAGTTAGTCCCAGCTTGTTCTCATCTCCCAGCTGGCACAGACACAGGATTGCTAGCCTTCTGCAAAGAGGGGGTAAGAAGGGTATGTGGAGTCCCATCATATGCACATTTAACTAAAACAAATCCAACTATAGGAGTTGAGAGAGACAGGGTGGAAATGATCAGATTCTACATACCATTTCACAAATCAATTATGCATTTGGGAGTGGGCAGGAAATAGAAGGCAGAAGTTAACTTTCCTTATCAGTCTTAGTTCCCTTTGCTTCTCCTGACGTGAGCATCTTGAAGGCTGAATGTAATCATAGTATTAAAAATACAAATTTTCTTTATCACGTGACCCATAAGTGCAATACAATAAGCTGCTCAACCACAGAAATAGTCATCTTGGCCAAAGTTGCAGGAAAACCAGTTCTTTTGGATCTTCCAGAGCAGTACAGTAGAACTTGTCATGGTGATGGAAAAGTTCTATAGTCTATAGTGGTCGGTATGGTAGCTAGCACACCCAAGGGGCTGTCAAGCACTTGAAATGTGGCAAGTCTGATGGAGGAATTTAAATTAATTAAAATTAATTTAAACTAAATACCTTATACTAATGTGTTGCAGAGCATAGATACAGAGAATGTCCAGTGTGGCATTGTATCACTTTTCTCTTTCTGTGTAACAAATCACCACAGATTTTGCAACTTATGCAATACCCATTTATTAGTTAAGTCAGAAGTTTGAACTGGCTTTCCTGGATTCTCTGCTTAGAGCCTTACAAGACAGAAATCAATGTGAAGGCCAGGCTGAGCTCTTATCTGGAGACTCTGGGGAAGAATCTCCTTCTAGGCTTATTTAGGTTGTTGGCAAAATTTAGTTTTTTGTGGTTGTAGGACTAAGGTTTATGTTTCCTTACTGGCTGGTGGCCAGGGTTTGCTCTCAGCAGCTAGAGGCTAGTCTCTAGTCTTTGCATATGGCCCCTTCCATCTTCAAGCTAGCAATGGTTCATTGAGTCCCTCTGGTACTTTAGATCTCTATGACATCCTCTTCCACTGCCAGCCTGAGAAAAAGGCTTTGTTTTCAAAGGGCTCACTTGTTTGGGTCAGGCCTACCCAGTTAATATCAATAATTTAAAGTCAACTCACTTGGGGCCTTAACTGCATCTGCAAAGTCCCTTCACAGAAATACTTAGATTAGTGTTTGATTGAACAACTATGCTGGCAATAATAGAGGGCCATCTAGAAATCTGCCTGTCACAGGCACCTTCTTCCGATTTCCAATGCTAATTTTGACCAGGTTCGATTTTTGTATTTTACACTAGCTTTTAGAACCCAATCCCAAGTAAAACATTAACTTGTAGTGGGTAGAATAATGTCATTGCTTTGGGTTTTGAATTTTTTTCTGTTCACAAAAATCACTTAAAAAGTGTAGAAACCTGGGAGTTAGTGTGGGGTGGTTTTAGGTGGGATGAAGTAGGTGAATGTAAACCTGTATCTACTAAGACTTTAGCTTAGCTTTTAATGCTCTGGTTAAGATGAGGTAATATGTAGCTGAGATGGGCTCATAGTACTTGGCCGGCTGAATTGTGGGGGAGTAGGAAGGAGGGCCTCATGAGAAGGGCTAGGATGGAATAACCTAGTGAGAGGACTTAGTGGCTATCAAAGATGACTTAGTCATCTCTCTTAAAGTTATTTACCACTTTGGTATTTGGGTCATAGTTTGCCACTCCATGCCTTAGCATATTTTTAAAGCTATAAAACAGCAAAATTTGTTAAAAAAAGAGATATCTTTCAAATCCCTTCAAAGTGATATCAGGCTGTGTTAATGTAAGCAGTATGTTCTAAACCAGAAAAAAATTATTTCAAGCCACTTGGCACTAGTCTTCCCTGAACATATTTCAACTGCTTTTAGTTTGGGATACCACATGTTGAAAAAGAGATAAATTAGAGAAAATTCAGAGAGTGGCAACCAACATGATAAAATGTCTAGTTAAAGGTTCATGGCGTGGCTCAGGGGATTGGTAATGGGGTATAAATCCTCTCTCTCGTCAGCACTTCATTTTTAGCAGTGTCTATCTTTTTTTTTCTTTTTTGAGACGGAGTCTCGCTGTGCCGCCCAGGCTGGAGTGCAGTGGCCGGATCTCAGCTCACTGCAAGCTCCGCCTCCCGGGTTTATGCCATTCTCCTGCCTCAGCCTCCCGAGTAGCTGGGACTACAGGTGTCCACCACGTCGCCCGGCTAGTTTTTTGTATTTTTTAGTAGAGACGGGGTTTCACCGTGTTAGCCAGGATGGTCTCGATCTCCTGACCTCGTGATCCGCCCGTCTATCTAATGGTTGTCGTCGCAGCTTAGATTCAGAGACCAGCATGGGAGGAATTGATGGTTGGGTATGGTTTAGAATGTTGCAGTCCATATGCCAAACAGCATCACCATCAGAACCTTCTTCACCTTTCTGGTGAAGAAGTTAGGGGTTTAAACACAAAAGCTAAATCTGGTGTTCACATGATCCAAGCCAGTTAGTTCCAAGTTTGGCTGGGCAAATTGTCAATTACTTTAGGTAGTAGACTTTGTGATATTTGAATTTGGACTGAGAGAAATTCATTTTCTTGTTTAAATAAACATCCACATAGTTGAACTGTTTCCAAGAAGTTTGAAATCTGTTTCAAGATTAAGTAAAAAAAAAAAATCAGAGTGCCAATTTATTTAACCACAATGAGAAACAAAACTATAATCTACAATGCTCATGTTAATGAGATCTGTGTATTCTGTACACAGGAAGAGCTCTAACAGGTATGGAATCATAATCAGAAGGTTACCCTGAGATCAGCGTGGTGTTCTAAGATGATTCTAAGGTGGCCGGATATGTCTATCTGTAGTTTTTGTTCAAGTCTGCATGACCAGCCAGGTTGTGTGGTAGGATCATGACTGACCTCTTTCTTAGTTCTGGATCTGTTATTAACTACTGAGTAATGCCTGGCAAATGGATGAAGTGAGTAGCTAGTAACTAATGGTCTTTAAGACCTTTTCAGCTATAAAATTCTTTGATTTTATGTACATGTTCTATAGGTCATGTATTAGTCCATTCTTATGTCACTATAAAGAAATACTTGAGGCTGGATAATTTAGAAAGAAAAGAGGTTTATTTTGGCTCACACTTCTGCAGGCTGTACAGGAAGCATGACACTGGCATTTGTTTGTTGTCTGGTGAGAGCCTCAGGGAGCTTACGATCATGGCAGAGGCCAAAGAGGGAGCAGGTGTATCATGTGGTGTGAGAGGAAGCAAGAGAGAGAAGGGGAAGGTCCCAAACTCCTTTAAATGACCAGATCTTGTGTGAACTAACTGAGCGAGAGCTCACTCGTTACTAAGGGGATAGTGCTATGACATTAATGAGGGATCCAGACCTATGATCCAATTGTTCCCAAAGGCCACTCCTCCAACACTGGGGATCACATTTCAACATGAGATTTGGAGGAGACACACATCCCAACCATGTCAGGCAGGTAGCTAGTTTGCGAGATAGTTAATGTTCTTGATTCTGTTTACTAAAGACCTCAAGGCATTTTACTCATATTAGTCAATTCAATACATTTGTTGAGGACTTCCTATGTGCAAATTATTGTGTTAAGCATGGAAGTAGACATGGTTTCTTCCCATGAGAAATTTAAATGATTAAATAAAATATTAATATTGTTATTATGAATTAATATAGATATTAATATGAATAATAACATGAATGTAGTAGTATAATATGAATAATGACTGATGACAATATAAGGCAGAATTAAATAAGGGCAGCAATGGAGATGCAGACTGGTATGAGATAGGATATGGAGTAGGGAAACATTAATTGCATCTCAGGAGATTAAATAATTTATAGAATATAGTATTTGAGCTGGACTTTTAAGGGTGCAAATATTCAGCAAACTTTGATAACCACTAGTCTAGGTCAGAGTTAGAGATGCCATAATAGTGATGTGAAATTCAGTTTGCCTGGTAGAAGAGAAGGAGGTAGGGAGAAGTTAATGACATTTCAACACCAGGACCTCTCAATTGCATGGACCACTTCTGCATTAGTTTGCTAGGCCTGTCATAACAAAGCACTATAACAAAGTACTACAGGTTGGGTTGCTTAAACAACAGAAACTGAAAGTTCAAGGTGCCTGTAGGCCTGGTTTCTCCTGAGGCCCTTCTCCTTGGCTTGTGGAGTGTCACCTTCTGCTGTGTCCTCACATGACCTTTTCTCTGTGCATTCACAACCCTGGTGCTTGTCCTCTTTCTGTAAGGACATCAGTCCTGTTGGATTAGGGCCCACCCTTACAATCTCATTTAACCTTAATTCCTTCCTTTAAGGCCCTATCTGCCAATACAGACAGAGTAGAGGGCTAGGATTTCAACCTGTGAATTTTAGGAGGAACATAATTCAGTCCATAACAACTTTTAAGGCTGTGAAGGGACACTAGCTTTCAGTTCAC
The DNA here is from genome assembly GCF_000951035.1 of Colobus angolensis palliatus. Classification (NCBI taxonomy): domain Eukaryota; kingdom Metazoa; phylum Chordata; class Mammalia; order Primates; family Cercopithecidae; genus Colobus; species Colobus angolensis. The sequence continues at coordinate 5,556,492 of NW_012115088.1, forward strand.
TTGATCATATTTGTGTGTGTGAAAGTGAGTTATTTTTATACTCTGTCTTCAAGTGTGTCCCTCAAATAAGACAGGTGTCAGACCCTCTGAAACCCGGGTCGACCTTCTTCCTGGGGCAAGATATTCACTGGGCTCACTGTTCAGCAGAAGAGGTAGCTTTGAGTGAGGATACTGTAAAGGAGAAGTGGGTAAATGAGGGGCTCCTCTATTATCGAACAGAGAACATAGGGGCTGGTGTGAATTTCAAGTTCTGATAGGGCTATGGATGCTTTTAGGTTAGGGATCAATACATAGAAATGAAATGTGCTGGTCTTTAAGAATCATTTGACTTTTCCGTATCCTACAGCACGAGTGTTAGAAGGAACCAACGGTGATGGAAACCCAAATGAATAGTGGGACACTTAGGGCATTTAGGGCATACAGCAATATCTTGTTGAAGTTGGGAGAGAATGTAGTCAGAGTTGGAGATGAAGGGGAAGAACACTTTTTTTTGTCTTTCCTGGCATAATGTACATAGAGATTAGATTTAGGAAAAGATTTCTTAGTCACAGAGTCTGGAGAAGGTAGTTAATGGTAGTAAAGAATGAAGGCTGCCAGGGAACAGGGGAATATATTCTCTTCTTCTTTTTTCCTTCACATTCCTCTGCTTTTCCTTTTGCGTCACTGTTTCTCCTCAGAATCACTTTCATAAGGGGGTGCTTAACGAAAAACGAAGATTCCTGTGCATACTCCCAGACTGAGTGAATTAAAGTCTTTGATGCTTGGGGCCCAGAAATAGGTATATTGAAAGTTTCTGATTTGATTTTTATACTCTCTAGGGACTGCTCTACATCCACACAGGAGTAGAATACTGCCTCTTAATTGCATATTGCTACCATCAGTATCTATCAGTTATATCAGGAGCTACCATTTATGGAGGACTTATTGAGCTGTTCTAAGCAACATACTTACCCGATTCTCATGATAAACATTTATTGTGATAATATTACCCCCATCTTGTGGATGAGAATCCAAATATCAGAAAAGTTAAACAAATTTCTCAAGGCTATGTAAGTAGTATTATTTTAAAAGTGAAGGAGAAAAAGAGAAGAAAAAAATTGATAAACATATTAGTTTGCAAGTATTTTTGTATGTATAAAATTACTTTAGAGTTATATGTTGTCATAATTGTGTGGGTGTTATAATAAATATTAACTCTTAAGACCCTTGCCTGGTTGAGCATTGGTCAGTCATACTGTTAAACTGATATTCTGTTGAAATGGAATGCCAGGAAATTCCAGGCAATTTTGGCAGAAATAATAGACTTCATGCGCTTTTCTTGCCAATACTAACATCTCTATATGACACTTATGGGGCTATAGAGACTTGTTTGATTGGCTGATGTTCGTATTTTTGGTTTGATAAGAAATTTGGGCAGCTTAGCAATAAGGTATATAGTTTTGGAAAATATGAACAGAAACCTGCTGTGTGACAATCTATTTCTGTAGGATTTGGGACAATAAATACGATATTTTATTTTTGTAAAGCAAAACAACTCATAGACAAAAGGCTTATTGCAACTATTTTAGTATTCTATCCCTTAATCCTCCACAATTCCACTTAAAAGAAGATAAAATTTCCATTAAATGGACCAAACAACACAATAAAGTTTCTTGAGGAAACTTGCAATTACTATGCAAGCTTATTATAACACGGGGGAAGAGAATTAAGCAATGCATGTATCCCTTCAGCAAATTTGTATTTCATATATGCAAAAATAAATGAATTATGCATGTTTGTTTAGACTAACTGGACACCAAAGTCAAGAAATGGCAAAGGCAGACTCCAACTTGATGTAACTCATTTTAAGAAATGTAGTTCCCCCAAAATTAAGAGGTCATTTATTTCACAGAGGTTTTATCTGCAGATGACAAGAGTAAATATTTACTTCTTTTAATATTTACTTAGATATAGGTTTCTGATTTCTAAACTACTTTTCTAGGTTAAAAATGTTTTGAAATGTACCAAAATATAAAAATCACTCTCATCCCTCCATATGTGTTTGGATTTTATAAAATAAGAAACTGAGGATCTCTTACATACATTTTCTCCTCACAAGGTTAATAACTATTGGTTAGCTATTTGATATATATCCTTCTTGTTTCTTCAGTATATATATATATACACACATACACACACACACACATATATATACACACACACACATTTGATACCCTAAATTAAAATATTATTACATATATTTATCTAGAATGTATTTTGAGTTTTACTTAAAATGTACTATGAACAATTTGTATTGTTACTATTAAACACTGAACTATTGAACCTCTGCTTAAATTTTTCCCTCTTTTTGATATTGTAAACAATTCTTTAGTGGATAGCCTTGCCAGGTATGCATATTTTGCATTTCAGTAGACATTACAAGTAAATCATTTTCCACAGAATTTGTAGTAATTTGCCCTCCCACAGTATATGAGAGTGTATTTTCGCTACGTGTTTGCTGGCACTGGCTGTTAGCAGTCTTTTTAATCACTGATAGTCTGCTGAGAGAAAATTGTATCTGTTTTACTTTGCAATTAAGAGTTGGATGAATTCTAAATGTTTTCCCATATTTTAAATTTGTCTGGTATATTTCTAAAAGATATATATAATCTAGAGTTAAGAATGAGAAAGATAGCTGTTTAGTTAGGACTAAACATCACTTAACTACCATCTACATTCTTAACTCAGATTTGAATCACCTTTTGTTTACCAGGATGGGCAATTTATTCAAAACTACTTCTGCAAGGGAATGAGATGAAGAATAATTCTGTTTGTTAGAGATATTAAAGCCGTTTTGTTTTGTTTTTACCATCTGTACTTTGTTATTGGGAACAATTTTCATCTTTATCGCCCCATGTTCCAAATTGTATTTTTAATTTTGAAATCTATGTAAAAAACCAAAGATTATGATTTTGGACAGTTTCTAACTAGTGCTAATTTATTTGAGCTTTTTCACTAGTATTCTCATCATTAAAACCACGTTTCCCTTATTTAGAATAAGTTATGGGGTCTTGGTGGATAAGAAACTGAAATGAGATGCTCTTTACTCAGTCAAACCAGCAAATAGCTCTGCAGGCTTAGTCATAAAACCCAGCACGGAAATAATACTTGTCTCACAATAAGGTCAGAAATGATAACTGAAACCATGGAATCCTTAAGATAAGCTACCTGTCTAATCAGGGAAATAGCTGAAAGCCTAATAGGAGGCTTTGTGTTGGAGGACAGTGATTGAAGTTCAAAAGGCTTAGCAGAGGTCAAGTTGGCAATGTCAGGTATTTCCCCAAGTTTACTTCATTCAATTAAGTTGAAACAGTCTGCTCCTGTGAAAGAGTTAGTGGCTTTCCTTACACTGGAAGGGCCCAGGCAGACGGATGCTTGGTTTTCTCTGTATCGTAATCATGTCTGGGATGATTTTAAACAAGAGATTGAGTTAATTTTTATGAACTCTCTGAGGGAGAACTTAGATGCAATACAGTGATTATAAATCTTGTGAATTTACCAGATACATTGGAAAGGGACGGACGTTGTAATTGTCTACCTGTGTGTATTAGCTGACTATTGGCAACACAATGCTTTTCAAATTTTCATTGTTTCTAAATGGGATGACTATTCCTGAGTCTGTCCCATTAATTGAGCTGGGTCTCTTCCTGTTTAGTCTAAACCACTGTTGATTGCCTTGACTCCTACCCGACTGAGGGACAAAATGCCCTGGATTGAGAACATTCTTAGAAGTACCTGAATTCTCATTTGAAGGCTGCTTGACCCAGGCAGATGTCAGGGTAGAAAAGTGTCCAAAGCTGCTTCTTTAAAAAGTGAGTTTCACGCATTTAGGATTTTTTTCTTTTTCTTTGATATGTTATGTTTTTTTTTTCTTTTAAAACATGTACTGTCTTATTTCTTAATTGGAGTAGTTATTTTACAAACATGAGTGAACTTTGTGGAGGAATAGAAATGGGACATACCCTAACTGCAGCAAATGATCAGATTACAGAGATAAATTGATATATGAGAGGTTCCGGAATGGTGGGTAATTACAGCACATACCTCCAGGAAATTCACACACACATGCACACATACACACACCCCACATTAACCTCCTGCATATGCGTATGTATGTGTGTGTGTGACTGTGAAGTTTAATTATAAAAAAAATTTAGGAGATAAAACCTGTTTTTAAGTTGGATAGCACTGTACATCATTATTGATATATTTACTACAGTTTAAATATATTTTTAAGAGCTCACAATCCCAAGAACTATTCATTAGTCACATACTAGGCAAAATAAATGTGAACAAATATGATGTAACTGGCTAATTGTTAGGTTCATGTGGGCCTACCCAGACCAACTAAATCAGAATCTCCAAAATTAGGATCTATCAATCTGTAGTTTAACAAGGTCCCCCAGTGATTCTGAAAACCAAGTTTGTGAAGCCTAAAAATTCAGTCTAGGATGTCATTTTGTTCTAATCAAACAAATTTTGATTTGTGTGATGTTGAGAGAATTGTGCAATTTACTAAAGAATTAAGAATTAATGTTTCATTTTGGTAATGCATATGAACACTATAGTTATAAACTGCCTCACTGGGGATTTCCAGTGGTCCCCTGACTTTCTAATTGTTGGTTCCATTTTACAAATAGAAAAATGGATACTGTTAAAAATAAAATAATCAATACCATAAAGCTAATAAGTAGGAAAACCAGAATTCAGTCTTAGTCTTTAAGATTACATGTCCAGGGCTTCCAGTACACTGACCTCTAGTCAACTTGAAGCAAAAATCATTAAGGGCCTTTCCAGTGGGATCTCCATTTAGATCTACCATTTTATTTTCCCATCATCCTATAATAATTTTTGAAGTTAGCATCCTTTCAGTTTAGAACATATTTATTGAATTGACATAACCTTGTTTGGATGATGGGTTAGGCCACAGAGGGAAGCTCTCCTTCTCTCTGCTTCTGTAGCACCTTGGGCCATAAGAACTACAGGTGCCATACAAACTTTGTTATTATTATTTTATTGAAGTGAAGTCCACATAACATAAAATTAACCATTTTGGGGGAACAATTCAGTGGCATTTAGTATATTCTATCTTCAAGGAGTCTTACTGGGGACATGAGACTTACTTGGGACAAGAGTGGAAAGCAACAGGTTAAAGTGGCAAAATGTACAATGTGGATTTTCAGTGCTGTTATCAGTTTAGAGAAAATCATTTTGGGACAAAAGTTTTAGGGATGTCTCCAGGAGAAGCAGGATTTGATTTGGGTTTTGAAGAGTGAGATTTGGAAAATTCAGGAGAGGACATTCCCAGGTATGGGAATGGGATAAGCAAAAGAGTGAGTGTGTGTCCGTGTGTGTGTATATGCAGGTGTGCTTGTCGTCTGTGTATTTAGTAGTCATTCTCAGTGTTCAAGAAGAGGTTGGTCTTGCTTGGGAACAGTGAGAAAGATGGAATAGGGTGTAGAAGATGGGGCCGTGCATCATCTTTCAAGGTGGCCAGACTTTACAGGGCATTGAGACTGTCATGTTGAAAAGTGCCATTTGGGATCATTGCCCTCTTCTTCCGTGTGTTGTTTATTCTTATTCTGCTCTCATGTATGTGCTCCCAGCCCCAAGAAAATACTTTAATCAAATGCCGCAAAAGCCTTTGTCATTGTCCAAAATCAAATTAAGCACAGGGAATATGACCATTGCTTTGAGACACACATGGGATTTAGGATGTTGAAAGACACAAAAGCCTCAGCACAATAGACAGAGAATCAGCAGGTTCCTGGGATATGACTAATTTTTCTCTGGCTATTTAGTAACAGGTGGTATTTATCTAAGCAGACTGCCCTGGGCAGCTGGTTGATGGGTTCTTCCAGCTGGACATCTTCTCCCCATTTAGTTCAACCACACCTGCTTCATACAGCAAACAAGAGCCTTTCTCATCTCTGGTATCTCCATGCAGGGGGCTAGGGGTATGGATCAACCATTCAGCTTCCAGCTGTAGTGTTTCATGATGTCTGAGGATCCCATCTGGCCTCCTACCAGGAAAAGAAAAGAGTTAGGTTTTAGGTTTAGAGGTGGGCTTTTTCTTCTTTTTTTTTTAGGGGGTGGTTTTGTCCTGTTGTGTTGCTTTTTTTTAAGAAAGAGATTTCATCATTGATGGCTATCATGTGATCAGAGTTATCTCCCATTAAAATTGCCGGTCCTTGAAGCATGCACTGACATGAGGGTGCCTGCTCCTTCAAGCTTTTATTGTACTGAATTAAGGAAGAGAGTAGAATAGTCTCATGAAAGATTAATCACTTCCTATAAGCATCTTGTACCTGCAGACAGGCAATTACTGAAATATGTCCGAAAGAAAACAAGAACGTTAAAATGTATCGGTCAGGTATTTTTTGGCAGTGTGACTACAAAACTTGTTTGGGTGCCAGCTTTTATGGAGCCAAAAGGAGCTTCTGTGTTGAGTTAATGGATCATAGTTTGTTTTGTACATAAGTAGCAATGTTTTCTTTGTAATAACAGTAAAAACTTTGACACTGCACAGGTATTTCTCTTGAGACTGCTTAAGTGTATACATTCATATTTGTTTCCCCACCTAACCTGAATCAACCATTTGGATTGAATTGTAGTCTTTGCTATTTAGAAAATCCTGTATCCTCAGTGCTGGGCCTGCCAGAAAATAGGTATTTAATAAATATTTGAGGACTGACAATCTCTATTTTATAGTTGTCAAAGGGTTTACAAATAAAAGGGATGCCATAGTCTCAGTTCTGAGAATTCTAGTAATCAATACAATACTACGTTTACCATCACCTTGACTCAAAACTTCCTATTTATCAACTGTGTTCCAGGCTTCGTGCTAAAGGCTGGAAATTAAAAAAAGAAAAAGAGACATGGTCCATATGTCTTAAAAAGCTGAGAATTCCTGGCAAGGGAAATACCATGCAAAAACAATATTAAGAACAAAAACATATTTTTGAGCACTTGCTGTATTCTAGACATTTTTCATTTGTATGTATTAATTTGTTTAATCCACAATTATTATTATTCCAGTTTTTCAGATGTATAAACTGAAGCACAGAGAGTTACACAACTTTGTGTAATTTACACAAAACTAATATGGTTCTAGAGTGCTGTAGGTGGGTAAGTACATGGTACAGGAAGGAGGCACCCTAGGTTCTGTGTAATGGGGACTGGACCAGAGTTTTGGGATTAGGTAATTTCTAAATCTTTTTCTCCTTACCCCTACTTCTGTCACTGGAATATGGAATCTGAGACTTCTTTTTCTCTCCAGGTCTGGTCCCAGTTCTTTCCATGTACGTTGCCACCGACAGGGAGCATCCTGCTCTGCTTCGTGATATCTCTACTACTGATATCTTCAATAGTTATTTACCATCAGTCAGATATAATTATATACTTTATGATCAGCAGCCCACTTTGGTGACAAGAACTGGGGCTCTGAGGTCAGACACATGGGTTTGAATCTTGTTGCTTCCATTTGCAAGCTGTGCAATATTGGGCAAGTTACCTAACTTCTCTGAGCTTATGTATTCTCATATGCAAGACAGGGTTAATTATACTTATCTTGTAGGTCTGTTGAAAGAACAAATTGAGATAATGAGTATAAATTACAAAGAAGATAATAAATGCTGGTTTTATTTCTTTGTAACACTGTGCCTCTTTTGCCTCTGTTTCTCTCAGCATCTATTATGGTACCCCATAAATAGTAGATGACTAAAATATGTTTGTTGATTTGATTTTATGGGAATGAAGAAATAATTGAAAATGTCAGTGTTACATTATTAAATGATCATACACACAACATCTTCCTGGAATATATTTCTCTTCCCTTTTCTTTTCCCCTTCCCACTTCTACCTTTACCCACTTACCTTAAATTTGACTTGCCTTTCAGGTTTTGGCTTAGATGTGGTCTTCTCCAGAGTTTTCCCTGGTTGAGTTAGGCTCTCCTTTCTGCTTCTGTAGCACCTTGGGCCATAAGAACTATAGATGCCATACAAACTTTGTTATTATTATTTTATTGAAGTGAAGTCCACATAACATAAAATTACCATTTTTTGGTGAACAATTCAGTGGCATTTAGTACATTCACAATGTTGTGCTACCACCACCATCTGGTTCCAAAACGAAAACTCTATAACCATCAAGCAGTCACTTCCCTTTTCTCCCTCCTACTAGCCCCTTGGCAACCACCAATCTGCTTTCTGTCTCTTGGAATTTACATATTCTGGATATTTTATATAAATACATAAATAGAATTGTATAACATGTAACCTTTTGTATGGGTTCTGGGTTCTTTCACTTGGTGTGATACTTTTCAGGTTATACATTGTATCATGTATCAACACTTCATTTCTTTTTTATGGCTGAGTAATATTCCATTGCAGGTACATACAAAGTTAGTATATATGCTAACTTTATTATTTTCTTATTTCAAAATGTTGCTGAAGTCAAACCTAAAGATAAAGTCAGGGTCCGGGGTTAACTGTACTTAAATCCAATACCAGCAGGTCTTGAAAACTTTGGTTTCACTCTAGAGCAAGCCCACAGAGTGAGCACATCTGAAGAGGGGAATGAATTTCCTTAAGAAAGCAAAGACCTGAAATTTGGATTGGGAGGTGTGGCTAATTCAATTTTATGATGGTGATACACTGCTAAGGGACCCGAGGGGAAGGAACTGAGTTTCTTTGGAAATCGAGTGTCTTAGGTATTAAAACTAGATATAGAAGTGGCTGTGATAATCATCTTAAACTTTCTAAGTTCTTCTTATATAAATTATGAGAGTAATTATAAAGGCTACCATTGCTTAATGTTTTCCCTCTTTCTAGACTCAGGGGTATGAATCTCCCTTTGATAAGTTGTCTGTCTACACCACAAAATCAGCCTAAGAGTCTACCTGTTGAGCTATCTTTTATTTGAGTACACATATTTGTTCCACAATTTTGCTACTTTTAGGGAATAAAAAGTACTCACTTTCACATGAAATTATATGAGTTGTAGACTGGAAATAACAATCTACATCTGATGAGAAAAGAATGGTGTCCTCTCCCAAAGCCTTGGACTTCCACCTAAATAAGAAGCTATACACCTGATGCTCTCAAATCATGATTTCTGTCACTGGAAGGGGTTTTATTTAATTTTTTCTATTTGGGAATGTACTGAACAGTTGAACAGTTATATTTTCACTTATAACTTTGTCTAGTATCCATGAAAGTTAAGAAATTGTAATGAGCAAGCTCTTGCTCTAACAGTGGGAGCAGTCTTGTCCTAAGGTAAGAGAAACATAAGATACTTCCTTGTATCCTGGGAACACATCACCTTGCAGCTAGTCAAAAAGCCATCTTAGTTGATAACTATATTTGACTTTTGTGGTTCCCTAGGAACATTTCTATGATCTGCTTGGATATTATTTGGATTCAGATTAGAGTTACCCTTGCAGCATGATGTTTCACAGGAGCCTTGACATTAATCTCTTACTTATCTGCCTTGGTAACCTAAAAACAGCCCATAGGCAAAGGAGGAAACAGTAGTCCAAGGGGTTGGGTGAGTTGGGGAAAATCCCGTAAGAGGGAAGTGATAGATTGTTGCAGTCACAGCACATTCCACGATTTTAAAGGCCTTCCTCACCACAGCTTCACTTACGAGTGCCATTGTGTGCCAGCATTGGACATACATGGTCCTGGAGTTTAAATCACGCTTACCTTATTGACCATGTAATCTGGGACAAGTTAGTCAGTCTTTCTAAAATTCAGTTTTCAGGTCTACAGTTGGGGCTAAAAGTATTATCAACCTTTTAGGCTTGTTATCGGGATTAAATAAGACAATGTACGTGGTACACACAGCATACTGCCTGGCACAAAATAAGCTCTTAATTACTAGATGTTAGCTGTTACTAGAGTTTTAGGATAACATTTTGTGGCCAGCCCATAAGTCTTACCTACTTTTTCTATTATGTCTTCGTTTTAAGTGGTAACTGTCATTTTTGCCAATCTTCCATATTTTTAGTAAACGTGTGTCTTGTTTCAAAGGCTGAAGAGATTTACATTTCAAAAATGGTTTACATAGAGCATATGGGAATTTGTAATACAGCCTAAAAATTTATGAAAATTGTATTTTTATTAGTCAAATTAATAAGTGAAGGAATGAAGAAAAGGCTTTCCTTGGAACCAGGATAAAGTTTTCAATCATGATTTACTGATAGAGTTGAAAAACCTATTTAGTATTATCTGCATGGATTTTACTTTTCCCTGGTTATCATTCATTCATTGAAGTGTTTCTTTAAGATCAAAGTGTTCAGGATTGTAATAAATATTTGGTTTTCCAAATCTATGATTTAACAATTGTTGGTCAAATATAATTTAATAAGTAGAGGACAAAATCTGGAAATGGACTAATAAGGCTTTTTAGCTGCAAAATGATCTTCTAAAACAAAATGTTAAGGAACTAAGAGGAATAAAGTAGGAGCATATGGATTTCATTTTCATTGAAATACATTTTGACTCAAAAATTAAGGGAAAACTGGGACAAATATTTTTTGAAGGTGTTTTTTTAAAAAGGTAGATATTTGGCTAAATACAAAGTAATACCAAACTCACATATTTCAGTTTTAAAAACTATTGCCAAATGTCAAAAGACTTTTTTTCTTTTAAGTGACAATGCAAGGTAATAGGTCTTTCTTTACTCAAAATCAGCTTTCTCCTTCTCTTTCCCATATGATTAAAAGATCTTGAGGAAAGAAATTCTAAGTAAAGCTTCATTGTTAAAATCCTGGGCTGGAAGCTTGGAGACTTGGGTACCATATTTCTAGATAAAGACTTATGAAAACGTTTAGAAATCAGGAACTATAAAAATGGCATTTTAAATTAAATTAAAGCCCACTTTTAAAACTGGGTAGTTTTGTTACTGTAGTGAATACTATCTTCAGATTTTTATTTTTTCCCAGACTAGGAAAATATTTTTGGTAAAGTTATATTCTGGTTAAATTACTTATTAAGTAGCACATGTGAATATTTTAAAAAGTTAAATCTTGTACATCTGAGTAGTTTCTCAAAAGAAGAAATAAAAAATGCTTAATTTTCTAAATGTCAAATGGTTTTATAATGCTGAAATGTTTCTATGAGTCTTTGCAAAATGTTTCAGTTCCTCTTTTGCATATGTCAAACTTGTGCTTCTCAGAGATTGAGAGAATTTCCCCCTACCCCCAAAAAATAATAATTGTTTTTCCTCTTAGAGAGCTGCACCCAAACCAGATATTTATTTGAGGAGGGAGCTGTTATGTAAGTGTTAAAAAGAGAATAAATCCATATTTATAAGCAATTGATAACTCAGTTCACAGTGTAAAATATAAGTGTCTGGCCTAAGAGAGAACAATCAGGTTGTTCTAGAGAACAAATGATTTTGCCAAACACAGAAAATCTCTGTGAGTCAAAAACAAAGTGAAACAAAAAAATACAAATGTAGTATTTATTAGAATGTTGTTTATATAAAGTTATGAGGGGAAAAATTACCAAGAAAGAGGAGTACATGAGAGTGTGAGGTCTTATGGAAAAGTTTACTGCAGCTAGGGATCTTCTCTACAAATACATCTTATCTTATTTATGGTCTCTGATCCCCATGAGTCTCAGCTTACATCCTATAGGCAGCTAGGGTTGAATGAGGAAATTTCTTGCACTCAGCAGCAGTTAGATCTTAGGAGCCACCTCTCTGTAAAGGAGTGATGAGTTAGCGGCAACAAATAAGGGAGGATTTGAGGAGAGATGACACAGTCAGAACATTTACTTATACAACCTAAGAGGAAAGAGATTAGCAAAGCAGTTTAATGGAGAAGATCATACAAGGCCGTCCGTTTTTATCCCATCTCTCTGGCATATAAGCATATACATAAAAATCACTCTGTTAAATTGCTCTCTGGGTTCATGTTTTCAGGCAGTTTTACAGTTGAGCTTGTCTTGTAGTGAAAGAGGTTCTCTAATACTGCAGAAAATAGCAATTGCATGATCACCTAAGATGGAGGATCTGTTATTAAATCCTTATCCATAGGGAATACAACATTAGGTAAAACAAAAAATGCAACAAGAGAAAATACCTCCCAGTGTGGAACTGGGTAGAGATTATTTTCTTAATAAACACTTAATGATTAAAAAGTGTTAGAGGGATGTTTTGGTATAATTTACACTGTAATAGTTTATCATTGTTAATTTGAATATATTGAATCTCTCTAACTAAACTAATACGTTCATTACAGATCTTAGCAGGTATATCTTCATGTTTTGTTATGAGTAGTGACTTAATTGATAAAGGTTTATAGTGGATGGTGCTTGGGAAAATAATTAATAGCAAGACCTTGGGCACGAGTCACCCTATGCCTAAAGCTTGAAAACAGATGATGATCAGTGGATTTATACTGCTGAGTAAAGTCTCATAGAATTACATTAAATGAGAAATGAAACTTGACACTTCTGGCTTCAAAATTTAATTTTGAAAAAGGGGATCATGGCATCCCCCAAATGGCACATGTCTGCTGACTAAGCAGTGCAAGATGCTGTAACTAAATCCTAAAAGTGAAGGCCGAAAATAGAAATAATAGGAGAAAAGGGAAGAAAATTGTGTTAGTAAATTCAGCGACCACTAATCGCTATTTTTTTTGATCAAAGGCGTCTAGACACTACCTAACTCCATTCTAGCTTTTATGACTGCTGCAAAGGAGTATGCATTCTTATTATCTTATTTACAGTGTTAGAAGATGTCTGTATAAACAAACATCTCCTGAACACTTGTCCATTTATCAGAGTTGCCTGTTTCCTGGGCTTATTTAGAAATCTGATTTGGTGTTAACTATTATTCTTTTGGAGGCTGCAGCCAGCAGCCCATTGACTTACAGACTTACTACCGTTGAAAAACAGACATGCGGCCAGGCGCGGTGGCTCATGCCTGTAATCCCAGCACTTTGGGAGGCCAAGGTGGACGGATCACGAGGTCAAGAGATAGAGACCATCCTGGCCAACATGGTGAAACCCTGTCTCCACTAAAAATACAAAAATTAGCTGAGCGTGGTGGCGTATGCCTGTAGTCCCAGCTACTTGGGAGGCTGAGGCAGGAGAATCGCTTGAACCCAGGAGGTGGAGGTTGCAGTGACCCGATATTGTGCCACTGCACTCCAGCCTTGTGACAGAGTGAGACTCTGTCTCAAAAAAAAAAAAAAAAAAAAAAGGAAAGAAAAACAGACATGCTATTTTATATTTAGTGCTCTAGTTCCAGCCTGGCTAAGAGATTCTCTAACTCTAAGTAGAACTTTCCCAACTGTGCATGCAGCAGACACTATAGATATGTGCCTAGAGGACCCACATCTTTTTGGGTCAATCTTAATTTCAAATATTATGCTTTTGTCCCCTTATGTCATTTACATTTGTCATATCCTGAAAGCACAATTTTCAAAACATAAAAAATGATAAAAACTATGAGGCCTCCTCCATCTTTCCATTGAGATAATAATGTCTAATATTGATTGAAAACTCATATTCCAGGTACTCTGCATACATATACCCTTCAACAGTCCTTCAGAGTACAGTATTATTATCTCAGTTTTACAAATGGGCAAACTGAAAACTAAGGAAGGTCGAGTAACTTGTCTAAGACCACACAACCAGTAAATAGAGAAACTGGGATTAAAATGAGGCTTGACTGTAAAGCCCCTGTTCTTCTTATTACAGGGTTCTAGGAGGTGTCACTTATTCAGGCCCAGTTTTGAGGGTGTGTTGAGTAGAAAACCTCTGTGATATGATTTGCCTATGAATGTCTTCTGCTTAAGAGTTTCTCTTCTCTCTAGTTAGGTATGAGAAACTCTTTTGATTTATAACATTGCAACACTGGGGAGGGGATGAAATTCACATTCACAACTCGTTTTAATTACTTGACTGAATTACCTACCAGGACTCTTGAGAATGGGATATGGGACCAATGAGTTTTAATATGGAGTGGGTCCAGAAGGGAACTTTACAGCTGAAAGAAGTGTATAATTGGAAGCGCATGAGGCTCTGTGAGGTCTAATTTCTGCCACCAGGGGCCAGTGTGCAGGTGCTAGAAATCTAGGCATAAGGCAGCATCGGGAAAACAAACGGATCAAAATGGAAAATGGAAATGAAAATTGTATTTCAGTTAGTAAGACTTGGCAAAAAGCCCCTGGAAGTTTAAAGCCCAAACCCAAATCATAGATCATAAGTTGTTTATGATTAAGTCTATCTGAAGACCGGAAAATATATCCTGCTTAGATAAATAAGGATTGCTACAGCAAGGATTGCTAATAAGCGATGATTTTAGAGGACAATGTGACTAAGTTACAGCATCTGGAAACATACTGAGAACAGTCCTTTCAAATATATTAAAAATTCCCTTTTCAATTGATTGCCTTCAGGGTGACCATGTGACAAGGAGAATAGAGAAAGTTCAGACAAGGAAACTAGAGAAAAGTCAAAAGAAAGAGGAAGACTGAGAGGGATATTTTATAAACTCTCAAGATTTAAGTACAAATATATAATTTCTTACAATGAAAAAAAGTACTCCTGAATGTGTTAAGTAATTGCAAAAAGGCATTTCAATCCTTTATCTCTTCATTCTTCTAAGACGACATATGTGGTAAGAAGAAAACATCCAATTGATGTTAAAATATTTAAGAAAATCCATATTCCAACAAAATGTCACATTCAGTTTGTTACTCTCAAATACTTTGTTTTTTACCTAGGCTCACTTGTGAACTATTTTGCTTGGTTATACCAGGACTATTTGTAACAAATGCTCATATTCTTTCTTGTAGGCATAGCCATTTGGATTTTAAAATATGATTTGAGGGTTTAACATTTTTATGTTAAAATAATCACTGCAGGAAACTGTAAGGTATTTGATTCTCTTCTTATTTTCCTAAATATAAATCCATTCATCTAGTATTTGGGAAAACATATTCAAAATGGTAGTTTGCATCCTTTATGATTTAATAGGAGCATGTGTCTGTTAAAGAGCATGGTGAAAGTTAATTGCTGTCTACTTGGAAAGCTTGAAGCAGCAGATTTTGCCCCTGGCAAGATAATTTTACAAAAGTAGGAACAAATAATGAGCCAGGCTGTCTCTCAGCCATTAGTGTGTCAGATGAAAGCCCTTGCCCACCCCCACCCTGCCCCGTATATATGATAAACATAAGAAAAGAGGCACAGTTTCAAAATGACTGTTTATGACCAAAGCAGCAAAAACTGTAACATGAAGCATCAGATCACAAAAGGCATCATTTGCACCAGTGAATTTTGAGTCATGTATTTCTAGAGTCTAAAAGTACAAATTATCTTCTGGCTATCCTACCTGCCTGTATTAGCTTTGACTTACTTCATGTAGGTCTTTCAGTGCTGAGACTTAACATTCTGACCTAACATTTAATGTATTAATCCTAATTTTAATCCGATACCAAGACTTGCTGTTGTATTGAATCAATTCAGGTTAATTCAGAATTATGTTGCTCCCACCCAGAATCAATAGACCCACTGTTGGTTCTCTCCAAAGCTGACCACCCAGTTTTGTGAGAATCTGCAGTGAATTAGAAAATCTGTCATTGCTGGGGAGACTGGGCAGCTCAGATATGGCATGTCATTCTCTCTGGTCTATACAATACCCACTCTTTGTCTACCATCTCCTAAACTAACCTGACATAACCGAGCCTGCCGGTCAATGAGATCTTTATTCTCCTGGAAGGAATGCTTGCACACAAGCATTATTAAGAAATTTCTGGACAATGTTTAGTGGCTAAAGAATAATCCAAGTTTCTATTAAAAAGCCATCTGGGTAATTAATAGCACATTTGTTCTTAGCCTCCTCCCAATTTGTCCATTAGTGGAATAAAAGCTCAGGACAAAGGGTAATGTGGTTCAATTATATTTTACAAGAATTCTTCAGGAAGTTGAAAACATATGATAGTTTTCCAAAGATACATATGTTTATGGGCTCTTAGAGCAGCAAATAGGAAAATCCATGGGCTTTAAACTGAAGTTTTCTGCTGCCACTAGCTATTTAAATTAAGAAAAGTGATACGGTATATTTACAAATTGTTTCTGGAATTGACAAGCAAGTTGCCAGAATGCTCTAAAAACTTGTATGGGTGGGGATGTCTCCTTCACATTTAAGTTAAAAAAAAAAAAAAAAAAAATTCTGAAGATCTACAAATTTGGAAAAAACCCAGGACTTTTTATACATTTTCACCTGGTAGTTGTAAGGATTTTCTGACATCTCTTTAATGTATTTTCATGCAAGTAGTAGCCTCAGGCAGCATATTTCTGCACCATTGCTAAATAAGCTATTTTTCTTATTGATGCTTTCTCTATTGTTCCCTGTTAGTTTGCCTTTTTTCTTAACTGCATGGATGATGAAACTTTAAAATACTAAATATTTGCAGATAAAAATGTAAAACACCTCAAAGTTAAATGAAGATTTAGTATGTTTTAGATTTCTAAATCTAGAAATTTCTGTCTTTTAGATTTATATTAACATTTATGTTAAATCTTAATATAAATTACATCTTAATATTAAATCTTTCAGTTTTATATTAAAGCAGTGAACAGCTAAATACCAAAGGAACCTGGAATTTATCAGGACTACACTGCCAAAAAGTATGTCTGTGTGTGTGTATGGGTGTGTGTGTGTTGGGTGGGGAGGTTTGATGGTGTGGGATGGGGGCTATGACAGAGTCACAAGCAGGGTATTTGCAAATATACTCCAGTAGCTTGGGAGGGGATGAGTCTCAGAGAGGGAGAGAGAAACAGAGACACAGAGAGGGACAATCTCTCAGATAAGGGGTCGGTTTATTTGGGAGGTATTGGGTCAAGAGGAGATCCTGCAAGACATTAGTTTTAGTTACTTTTTATTGTGTGCTTCCTATGTGCCAGGCTAAGTACTTCTGTGGATCATCTTATATAATCCTTATAGCAATGCTATAAAGTAGGTGTTATCCTCATTTTCAGATGAAACTTTGAGAAGTTCACACAGCTAGTAAGCAGCAGCACCTGCAAGGCTCTATGGCCTCCCAACATACTCCCTTGCTCATTCTTCCCTGCTAGTAGCCTTTCGCATTCCAGCATAATAGTTAAGAAAACATGCTTTGGAAATGGGCAGAGACCAGCTGAGTTGAGTCCTAACTTCATTCATTCATTCATTCATTTGTTCAATACTTTTTAAACCTAGTATGCTCCCGACACTGTTGAGGGCATAGTGGTGAGCAACAATATTTCCAGCTCTTGCCCTCAGGTGCTTACAACTGAGTGGTGGAAGAGAGACAATGGAATACTCACACAGCTGTAAAATTGTTAACAATGACAAATGTAGTCAGAAGAGATACCAGATCTCCTGAGAACTGATGCTAGGGGCATTTGAATTAGATGGTGAAATCAGGGAAGGCTTTCTGAGGAAGTGACTCTTGAGCTGAGATCTGAAGGATGACATGGCATTATCTAGGCAAAGAGGGGAAGGAAAATGAGGTCCAGGCAGAAGCAGCAGCAAAGACCCGGCTCTGGGCAGAGCATGGTGAGTCTGGCTGGGTAATAGAGAGATAGGGAAGAGTGAGCAGAACAGAGCCATGGGCCGGTGACAGGACCAGATCACACAGGGCTTGGAGGATAGCCTTGAGTTTTGTCTTTGTCTTCAGAACAATGGGAGGCCATCCAACGGTTGTGGAGAAGCTCTTCCCTTTTCTCCTTCCTTCTCCTTTTCTTTTTCTTATCTTTTTTTTTTTTTTTTTTTTTTTGAGACAGAGTCTCACTCTGTTCCCCAGGCTGGAGTGCAGTGGTATGATCTCAGCTCACTGCAACCTTCACCTCTGGGGTTCAAGTGATTCTGCTGCCTCAGCCTCCCAAGTAGCTGGAATTACAAGCACCCACCACCATGTCCGGCTAATTTTTGGATTTTTAGTAGAGACGGGGTTTCACCATATTGGCCAGGCTAGTCTTGAACTCCTGACCTCAAGTGATCTGCTTACCTCAGCCTCCCAAAGTGCTGGGATTACAGGAGTGAGCCACTACGCCCAGCCTTCCTTCTCCTTTTCTTCTTCTTCTCTCTTTCTCTCCGCAGACATCAGACTGTGCCCAGACTGTTGTCATTCAGAGAGTTACCTCTATTATTCCTTTTATTGTAGCTTTTAGTGACACTTTTACTTCAGGATGCCTTCAGCTCCCCAGGCTCAGGAGAAAGGGCCTGGAGGGCTCAACAGAAACTGGTCACCACTACCATAGGACAGCTTCTAGGAGAGGTCTTTCTGACCCTGCCAACACACGAAGAAAAGCGCAGTTTTATTCCTAAGTTCTGTTTTAGAAACACAGACTCTAAGATGAGCCAAAGCAACAGAGCTGTTTGAACATCCATTTGTGATTGTTTTTTAATTTCAGAGTTAGGAGGTCAGCTATGGCAGCTGCCAAGGTTGTGGCGGGTGGGGGGACAGGGCTAGAGGCCCAGGGCCCTCAGGGCCTGTTTTTGGTCAGCTGAAGCCATCCAGGCTGGGAGAGCCTGGCCACTCCTCAGCAGAACAAATATTTGTTAGCACTTTACACAAGAATACTCTTGAGCTCATCATATTTACATTGCAAATGTTCTGTAAATAGCAAATCAGTTATGTGTACCTGAAATTTGTCTTTTATTTGAGGACAATGTATTCATAGAGGAGGAGAGAAGTGAGTTTTGGAAGAGAGGAGTACCATTAAAAAGAAAACAAATACAAAGCCCCCAGCAGAACCTCTGTTTGACTTAAAAGGCCACCCCAAAATGAATCCCAAATGAATACTCCCTCCAAGTCTGTCTCTTGGCAGGTTGAATGGACCTACAGTTATAAACCCCAACTGTCAGTGCAAGCTGTCTCTGAGGGGAGTCAAAGGCAGCCTGGGCCTGGCTCCACTACAGGGTTCTCCGTAGTATCATGGGGGTGGTTCTCCTTGTAGGACCCCCCAGTGCCCAGACCCTGTGGTCTATAACTCATTAGCAACCTCCTGAAGGAAGAGAACAGAATCCCTCTGTGATAAAACAATGTCTTAAAGACTTTCAAGAACTAGACTTTCATGTCAACACAGGTCTATACATATGGGTAGATTAAGGTCAGGTGTAGAGAATACTTTCCTATATGTTTTGAGACAGTACTTTTTCATTATAAAATGGAAAAAAAAGGAAAACAATAAAACAGAATAGGTTAAAGAAAACCTTTAATTACACACATACACACACACACACACACACCCAGCACTCTTACCCATTATGAGGGAAGTTACTCTAGTCTTTTTGTTTATACAGTTTAAACATTTTATTTATATATGTTCTATGTAAGGATTATCTCCACATGGTGTGATGCTTCTGGAGGTATTGCTGTCCTTTCCCCAATTCTGTCCCCCATGAAACATGAAACATGTCCTCCACTACAGTACGAAATGTTATCACTGTTATTTCTTTATATTAACCATTATTCTTCCTTTCCTGCTATTTGCAATTCAAATCCCTTTCTTGTCCCCTCTGCCTCTTTTTCCCTACCACATCCCTAATATGATAGCATGAATTTGTTTGTCAAGTGGCTTTCTTGTGCAGGGTTTTCTTTAGTTTAGAGAATCTCTGTGCCAGGCTGTGTTGTGAGAAATAATAGAGAGAAGAGGCATTGAAAAGAGCACGAGGCCCAGAGAACTTTGACCACTTTACAGATTGGGTAGCTGAAGGCCTGGGACAGAGACAAGGTCATGGAAGTTTGGTAGATGAGCAAAACTATGGTCCTCTGAAGAAATAGGTGGAGTATATTTATTGTCTCTGAGGCCAAGCACATTTTCATACATCTCTGGAACTCAGTGTACCCCAGTCTGATAGAGCTCTGCTCAAGAGCTGTAGCCACCCCTAACCACTGCTACTCAAAGTGTGGCCTGAGAACTCTTTTGTTACTGGTCTACAGAAATTGAGAACAAGCATTCAGAAATATTTTTTCAGCAAATGACATTACTGTGACATCCAAATATGTGATCAGTGAACTCACCTCATTAATTGTGTAGACCAGTTCAATTGTCAAGTTCACATGGAGAATTGAATGTGGCATGAGCTGCATTCTAGATGGGAAGGAGGATAAGGACAGATTAAAAATTAAAAAATAAATTAGTCCTCAGCCTCTGTGTGAGAAGTACTACAGCAAACTAAATGCTTTTAAGCATTTTTCTTCCTTCAACTACATTAGACTTTGAAACAGGAAGGAGGAGCAGCAGGGTGTAGGAGAACAATGATTATAGCAGGCATTTAATTGAGCACTCAGTGCTAGGCTTTGTGCTAAGTACTTTACTCATATCAACTAATCTAATTTACACTACTACAATTTCCATACATTATTATTATTAATTATTATTATTATCACTATTATTGAGGCAGGGTCTTGCTCTGTTGCCTAGGCTGGAGTGCAGTAGTACAGTTACTGCTCTCTGTAGCCTCAAGCTCTTGTGCTCAAGTGATCCTCCTACCACAGCTTTCTCAATAGCTAGGACTATAGGTGTACACCACCATGCCCATCTAATTTTTTAAATTTTTGCTGAGATAGGGTCTCCCTATGTTGCCCAGGCTGGTCTCAAGCTTGTGGGTTTAGGCAATCCTCCTGCCTTGGCCTCCCAAAGTGCTGGGATTACAGGTGTGAGCCACTACTCTCAGCCCCATTATTCCATTATTATTTCCATTCCAGAAAACTGGGGATTAGGAGACATAAGTAATAACTCTGTGAGTAGACTTCCATCCTGATGGGTAAACAGAGTGAGCCCTGTCTCTTCTTCAACTCTTCCAGTTTATAGGGGTCTGTGCTTCTCACTGATCTGGATCCTGGTCCCCACTGATCACTTTGGCTCTCCCTGTCTTGGCCTCTGGCTCTACCTGCCTCTTTCCCTGGCAGATTCCCATATTACAGAGAGGTGGGAAAGTCCTTTGAGGCTAGAAGGGGGTGGGAAAGCAAGAGGAAAGAGTCCAGACAGGAAAGGAAGCTGGGGAAAGAGCCTAGAGGAGTGAAGGAGAGCTTGGCTGGAGGCCATTCTTTAGGGAAAGAGTTGTAGCAACTGTTGTGGATGGAAAGTGGAAATGTGGGGAAAGTCTTTTTTTTTTTTTTTAAACTAAGTGAGGTAATCACTTCCTCTGTTTCTCTACAACCTTAGGAAAAAGTCACAGACCTTTCCATACTTTTGGAGTAAGGTTGGTGTTTTTTTTTTCCTGAAAAAATGATCCTAGGTGAGAGCAGGGCAGGGTGCCTGACCACATCTGGATTATATTTGGACAACCAAAGCCCTTAAATCTTGTTCCCAGCTAGTGTAGCCTGGGACTGTTTACCCCAGAGAGATATGAGCTCTCATAGTTTTCTCTCTTTGGTTTTTTAGGAAGGCTAGGACTGGGGAGAAGCTGGGGATGGGGTCTCCCTGCCTACTTTCTTCCCACAGAGTCACCATGTAGGTGCGTAACAGTGTCCTCCCTCCCTTCTCCACCTGGATATCTGCAAAAGATTACACAGGAGAAGTCTAAGTTTTAGCCAGCGTTATCATTGCTTAATACAGACTTTTCAAGGTGGATTTGCACCAAATTTGGTATCCTCCTTTGCATTATTTTCCATCAAAACAATTATTTTAATAATTTGTAAAGTGGTCTCATTATTCAAGGATCTGAGGTTAGTGATCCTTAGGAAGAACTGCTAACTGTGAGCCAACTTCTCTTTATCCTCAGGTTCATTTCAGTTCAGTGAGTGCTCTGGGGCTCCTCCTACAGCTTCACACAAAGGCATTGGTCGTTTATATTCACATGCCAAATCCTTGCTTTCAGGGGGAAACCTTCTAGTACACAAATCCTCACACATTTGTAGGCAGATAACAGTACTGATCGTTTTTTACCAGTTTTTCAGGTGGTTTGCTAGGGCTGAGCTGTACTATGTAGAATATTTAGGAGATTTTCCTGAGAGATTCTTTCCCTCCTGAGATGCATAATTTGCAAGCTGGGGAAGACATCAGTCTTTTGTAAGTCTGAGATTTTTCAATTTAAAATGAAATATTTTACTTCTGGGAACTCTTCTCCATGGAATTGTAAAGTGCCCCTGTGTCAATGGGTAATTTATTCCACGAGAGCTTTGTCTTGGGAGCATTGTAGTGGCTGGAAATTAAGAAACTTCTGTTTCAATTCCAACTTCACCCGTGACTTCTGTGTGACCTTAGGGAAATTAGTTAACCTCCTTGGGTTTTATGTGCTTTAAAATGAGGATCAGACTATTACCTCATTGTCTGGACTCAAAGTTCAATAAAGAGCTAAAGCCCAGTGGGATCTCCAGGTAAAGGCTGCTAACACTCTGCTTGTTCTCTGGTGTGGAAGGCCCTTGCTTGGTTCAGAAGGGCACAAGACTAATTCTATCAAGTCTGCAGTCCCTGGGGAGGCCTATTATATACTGATGATACCTTATGTTTGAGAAATGTCATGATTTTTAAAAGAATGTTATATATTTGATTTTCTCATCTATGCTGGGGAAGGAGGCATTTATTATCACTTCAATTATATTGAATCAGTTTAGGGCAGGTGACTCAAAAGAAGTGTTAAGAGTTAATTTGTGGACTCAGTAATATATAGCATAACACATATTCTTCCAAAATCTAGCCTTATGTGTCACAGGATCCTTAGGGTCTTGCTTTTCCATCTGGAAACCTCTGTGGCCAGTGGCCCCTTTGCCTGAGTTTTGCTTGGGCCGGCTGGGCTCATTCTGCACCCTTGGCCTGGCAGGGCTGTGCTTGGCTCATGGTCCTGGCTCAGGCCAGGTGTGCAGTGGCAAGGGGTGTGTGAGCGAGTGAGCATGTGGTCTGGTCACTGTGCACAGCCAGCCATGCTGGCTACTATGGCAGGTCAGGCAGCTCCAGGCGCCAGCACAAGCACCAGCTCCATGCAACGTTGTGGCTGGATCAAATGTACTACAAGTGGTTTCTGCTGTGGGTACTCCTGTCTGGATGAGGGGGATGTGGTGGCACCCAAAAACTTTGAGATACCAGGAAATGCAGAGCCCCAGAGAGGGAGTCATAACCCTGGCTTGGGAAGCCCTTGGGTCTGGGCTTCCCAAAGGGTGGCAGCTCTTCTCTCCTTCTCATCGTTTGCAACATGGCGAGCAGTGGGGATGGGGGAGCGTGTTTCAGCCTTGTTTGTGTTACAGCTCTTGAAGTTCCGCCATTCTTGGGTCCTGAGTTCTTGTCCCACGTCCAGAATGAATGAGGTACATGGACAACTGGAGGGTCAGCAAGGCAGAGAGTAGCTTTATTGAGCAACAGAACAGGTCCCAGGAGACCCAAAGTGGCTAGCTCCTATCTGCAGGAAGGTCATCTCGGTCATCTTGATGTGTGAGTGTCTGTCTGAGTCTGGGATTTTTATGTCCTCAAAATGGAGGAAGTGTATGCTGATTGGTCCATGGGCAGCCACAGGGGGCCTGGAAAAGCATCATCCAATTGGCCTAAACTGTCATCAGTGAAGTTCTTACTCCAGGTGCCCACTTTGCCCAGAACTGGCAGCTTGGCCCCCATACCTGGCCTGAAGGAGAGATTTCACTGGGGACCTTCCTCCTTCTGCCCAGGAACCTGTCTGCCATTAACATGCTGTCCTCGGTGCCCAGGCTGTCCACTTCAAGAGGTGCCCGCAGGCCCATGCTGAGCCACCCTCAGACCCCAGTCCCCCTCCCATGCCTGTTGGTACCCAAAGTCTGGAGGGGGCCAAGTAGGAAGGGGACTGGTATGTCAGCACCACCCTGAGTGCATGCACACCCGGCCAGGTTATGACAGCACCCAGGCTTGGCCATAACTTTGCTCCACCCTAGAGTGTGTGTTGGGAGTGGGGAGAGGCCAGGGAGTGGGGAGCATGCACTTTCAAGCCTGCAGGGTCAGAGGGCTTCTAGGACCCCTGAGAGCTCAGGGATGCTAGGGTCTGGAGCCGTAGTTAGGTGGCTGCAGCAGTGCCAGGGAGTGTGGCTCCTGACTCACCAACTTGATAAGGAAGCAAGACTCCTGCCTGTTCCCTGCCCCAATTGGTTCCGAGAAGTATTCAGCCCCGGAGGCATCTCCCCCACAGCAGCCAGCATCCTCAAAGCCAACATCACATGGAAAGGTATTTCCTTCGGCAATATTTACACTTGTAATATGAATTACACTTTGGAAGTACACTACCTCTAGAATCAGAGTGACTGGATTTATATTTTTGTTTTACAGTTTTTAGGAATCATGAGGAGAAAAATATTTTATTGTCTTTGAAACATTGGAGAATAATTCATAGAGGTGAGTGATAGCCAAACTACTCAGTGTTTCTGTATCTTGGTTTCTTTAGTTTCCAAATACTTCAGAGGCAGTTAATCTTTTTTTTTAATTTCCAGCTTTTATATTAAGTTTAGGGTACATGTGCAAGATGTGCAGGTTTGTTACATAGTTAAATGTGTAGCATGGCGATTAGCTGCACAGATTATCACATCACCTAGGTATTAACCTGGCTTCGATTAACAATTCTTGCTGATGCTCTCCTCCTCCCACTCCCCATCTTCCGCCAGGCCCCAGTGTGTATTGTTCCCCGAGATGTGTCCATGTGTTCTCATCATTCAGCTCTCACTTATAAGTGAGAACATGTGGTATGGTTTTCTCTTCCTGCATTAGTTTGCTGAGGATAATAGCTTCCAGCTCCATCCACATCCTTGCAAAGGACATAATCTCGTTCCTTTTTATGGCTGCACAGTATTCCATGGTGTATATGTACCACATTTTATTTATTCAGTCTATCTTTTTTTTTTTTTTTTTTTTGAGATGGAGTCTCACTCTCACCCAGGCTAGAGTACAGTTGCATGATCTTGGCTCATTGCAACCTCTGCCTCCTACGTTCAAGCATTTCTCCTGCCTCAGCTTCCTGGGTGGCTGGAACTAAAGACATGTGCCACCATACCCGGCTACTTTTTGTATTTTTAGTAGAGATGAGCTTTCACCATGTTGGCCAGGCTGGTCTTAAACACTCAATCTCAGATGATCCACCTGCCTTGGAGTCCCAAAGTGGTGGAATTACAAGCATGAGCCATGGCACCTGGCCCTCCAGTCTATCATTGATGGACATTTAGGTTGATTCTATGTCTTTGCTATTGTGAATAGTGTTGCAGTGAACATATGTGTGCATGTAGCTTTGTAATAGAATGATTTATATTCCTTTGCGTATATTCCCAGTAATGGGATTTCTGGGTTAAATGGTATTTCTGCCTCTCGATCTTTGCAGAATCACCACACTGTCTTCCACAGTGATTGAACTAATTTACACTCCCACCACCAGTGTAAAAGTGTTCCTATTTCTCCACAATCTCATCAGCATCTGTTGTTTTTTGACTTTTTAATAATAGTCATTCTGACTGGTTTTAGATGGTATCTCATTGTGGTTTTGATTTGCATTTCTCTAATGATCAGTGATGTTGAGCTTTTTAAAATATGTTTGTTGGCTGCATGTCTTCTTTTGAGAAATGTCTGTTCATGTCATTTGTCCACTTTTTAATGGGGTTGTTTTTATCTTGTAGATTTAAGTTCCTTGTAGATGCTGCATATTAGATCTTTGTCAAATGGATTAATTACAAAAATTTTCTCCCATTCTGTAGGTTGTCTATTCACTCTGATGATAGTTTCTTTTGCTGTGCAGAAGCTCTTTAGTTTAATTAGATCCCATTTGTCATTTTTTGCTTTTATTGCAATTGCCTTTGTTGTCTTCATCATGAAATCTTTGAGACTGACTGGATTTAAATCTTGTCTTTCACTCAATGAGGACTGCTAGTCAAGTTACTTAGCTTCTGTAAGTCTCATTTCATTTGTAAAATGAATATAATAAAAGTACTCATTTCCTAGTATCATTTTGAGGATTAAATGAAATAACATATATTTATTTATATATACATATATGACATGCCTAATACATAGCCTATTATACAGTAAATCCCCAATTATTATGTTTTAATGACATTTTATTTTCTGGTATGTTAATATATGGTTAAATTATCCTTCTTTTAAGTATACACTTTAAAATGTATAACCCATCAGTCTTTTTATAAATCAGAAATGAACAAAGAAGAAAATGTAAAAATGACTTGTAATCTTCCTATTCAATAATCTCTGTTGATAGTTTTAAAAACAAGCACATTTATAAAATTAGAAATGTCAAATAGTAGAGAAGGATATTATATGGAAAGTGGGAAATAATCTTATTAATCAGTTCTGATTATTCCCACAAAAAGATGCACATTCCCACATATAGGGACCTACTTTCTTTTCTTTTTCACACATAAGGTATTATACCAGTGATAGTATTCTGCATTTGCTTTTCTGCACTTTCGTATCTGGGAGCTTGTTCTAAAAATAGATCTAATTAATTCTCTTTAATATCCCCCTAGTATTCCATCACAGAGACATGTCATAATGTATTTATCCTTTTAGCTATTGATGGACATGGAATTGTTTTCAGTTTTGGTTAGTTTGTTTGTAATTTAATTATGCTTCAGCGAATATCCCTATACATATGTTTTGGAGAATTTTTGTAAGTGTATTAGGAAGATAAATTTCTAGCGGTGGACTTGCTGACTCATGCATTTTAGCTGACATGCCCTTGTATGTTCTGAGTATTCTCTAAGTTCAATCATTTTCAAGATTAAACAATGGCATCATATGATATACATTTTTGAGGAGCATAGTTCTTCATTTTCTCTTTCTTGTTTTGGTTTTGTTATGAGTGAGGCTGGACATCTTTTTCTTTATTTGGTGGGTATTTGTACTTTTTTTCTACTGCAAACTGCATGTTTATAGACCTTGCTCATTTTCTAGTGGGTTATTCATCTTTTTCTTGTTAATTTATATTACCTTTTAAAAAATAAGTATGTGGTTTAAAGAGATATATTTAATCATGTACCTTTTAATTACACATTGGGATTAAAAAAATTGGCCCAGCGTGGTGGCTCACGCCTGTAATCCCAGCACTTTGGGAGGCCGAGGTGGGTGGATCACGTGAGGTCGGGAGTTTGAGTCCAGCCTGACCAACATGAAGAAGCCCTGTCTCTACAAAAATTAGCAGGGTGTGGTGGTGCATGCCTGTAATCCCAGCTACTCGGGAGGCTGAGGCAGGAGAATCGCTTGAACCCGGGAGACAGAGGTTGCAGTGAGTCGAGATCGTGCCATCGCACTTCAGCCTGGGCAAAAAGAGCAAAACTCCATCTCCATTGTTTAGGAGTTAGAGTAGAGGCAAAATTGTGTTTACAGGCCCAGCATATATTTTCCCTTCTACAGATAGCACCCAGATTTTCCTTTTGGGTAGTAGCCATTTTTACTTCATCCATTTTGGATGTACTTAGGCCTGGACACATGACCTAGACTTGTCCACTAAAGCTATGCATCCACAGATAGATATGTGACCCATACTTGTCCAATGGGAGCCATTCCTGTGACTTTGCTGAATCCATTTGAAAAGAAGTACTCTCTCCTTTCCTTGCCCCTCCCCACTGCAGTTGCTGAGAAGGATATATAGGATATTGTCAAAAATACTGTATACGGCTGAGTACAGTGGCTCACACCTGTAATCCCAACACTTTGGGAGACTGAGGTGGGAGGATTGCTTGAGCCCAGGAGTTTGAGACTAACCTGGGAAACATGGTGAGACTCTGTCTCTACAAAAAATAGAAAAAAAAAAAAAGAGCTGAACATAGTGGCAAGTGCCTGTAGTCCCATCTACTTGGCAGGCTGAGGCAGGAGGATCCTTTGAGCACAGGAGGTTGGGGCTTCAGTGAGCCATGATTGGCCCACCGTACTTCAGCCTAGAGACAAAGTGAGACCTTGTCTCAAAAAAAGAGGAAAGGCTGGGCACGGTGTAATCTCTAGCACTTTGGGAGGCCAGGGTGGGCAGATCACCTGAGGTCAGGAGTTCGAGACCAGCCTGGCCAACATGGCAAAACCCTGTCTCTACCAAAGATACAAAAATTAGCCGGGTGTGATAGTGCATGCCTGTAATCCCAGCTACTTGGGAGGCTGAGGCAGGAGAATTGCTTGAACCTGGAGGTGGAGGTTGTAGTGAGCTGAGATTGTGCCATTTCACTCCAGCCTGGACAACAGAGCAAGACTCCATCTCAAAACAAAAACAAAAACAAAAAAAGCATAGAAAATACAGTACAGTGGAACCTCAAGTCAGAAAGGAAGTAGAAGCAGAGGTATAGAGGAAGCCAAGTATATAATAAAAAATGTCCTGTCTAATACCATGGGCCTCTCAGGTGAAGTGGGCTTGATCTGGAAGTTAGATATGACAGGATGAGATGAAGGTGAGCAAAGGCAGGTGGAAGAAATCCTGCTGGGGTGACTTGAAATCCAAACGAATCCCAGCAGAGCCATGAATGCCAGGCAACAGTTTATTCAAGAAGGGGAAATGGTGTTTTGACAAGTTGCACTATATGACCTCTATATTCTGAAACAACCAAGTCTTTTTTGTCTATTGCCTGAAATATACTTTCTTTAATGAAAATATCATACTGTACATGCCATAGTATATTTCAATTAAAAATATCTATATACATTTCTTTAAACATATAATCATTGTAAGATAGATCACATGACGATATCCCCAAATTTCAATATTGTTTCTCATGGGTTACTTTTATTATTTTCCTTATACTTTTCTCTGTTTCCAAATCGAGAAGGGTACCGTACTTATACATTTTTTATGATTAGGTAAATACATAAATTTCACTGAAGCACTACAGGATTTTTTTTTCCTCTAATGTGTGTAGTATGTTTTTGTGTGTGTTAAATAAGAGCCAAACTTTGGTTAACAGGCAAAATAGCCCCACTTTAAACAAAATTAACAAAATTTACAAAATTTACAGCTTATGTTTAGCAGATAAAATAAAAAAATTGGATTCTGCTTTGGTCTGAAATGGTCCACATTTTAAAAAATTATTTTTGGGTAAATATTAGATTTATGAATTCAATTCAAGTTCTTTTGATCTGTCATGTTATTAATCCCAATAAAGCATTATTTGAAAGTGTTTAGACAATGGTATCTAGAGTGAATCTTTTGATGAAATCACCGTGATTTTTAACTAGAGATATTTGTTAACTTAAGCTATAGCAAAGATAGTTTACTGGTATGTTAAAATATCTTAGTAAGTTGTGGTTTAAAAAATTTTTATTATATTTATTTTAAATAATTTTAACCTGTATTTTAGATTCAGGAGGTATTTGTGTGGGTTAGTTCCTGGGTTATATTATGTGATGCTGAGGTTTTGGATACAATTGATCCTGTCACCCAGTACCCAATAGTTTTTCAAACCTTGCCCTCTTCCCTCCTGCCTCCTACTAGTAGTCATCAGTGTCTATTATTCCTATGTTTATGTCCATGAAAACCCATTGTTTAGCTGCCATTTATAAGTGAGAACATTCAGTATTTGGTTTTCTGTTCCTGCATTAATTCACTTAGGATACTGGTCTCCAGCTGCATTCATGCTGCTGCAAAGGGCATAATTTTATTCTTTTCTGTGGGTGTAGCATTCCATGGTGTATACTTATCACATTTGCTTTATCCAGTCCGCCACTGATGGGCACCTAGGTTGATTCCATGTCTTTGCCATTGTGAATAGCAACAAGAATAGGCTACAGTCTCTAGTCTAGGTAAGGAACAAACTTCTTGCATATGTGATTCAATGTGCATGAGTCTTTTTTTTGGTAAAGTCACACACAGTGATAGCTACAGAAGCATTTGAAATGAAGGATGTCCCTTATTTCTCTGTCTTTCATTCTTTCTTGCCTTCCCTTTCTGTACTAATTAGGACTCTGGGATTTGTATGTCACCAAATATCAGAGGGTAAGGTCCTACTGCATTACGTGTATTTTAATAAGCAGGGTTCAAGATTTAAAATATATAAAGCCAGGACTTCAGACTACAATTTCTTTTTTTTTTCTTCAACTTATATTTTAAGTTCCAGGGTACATGTGCAGGATGTGCAGGTTTGTTACATAGGTAAACGTGTGCCTTGATGGTCTGCTGCACAGTTCAACCCATTACCTAGGTATTAAACCCTTAACTATTCTTCCTTATGCTCCCCCTCCCCCCACTCCCCATCTGAGGGGCCCCAGTGTGTGTTGCTCCCCCTGTGTGTGTCCATGTGTTTGAATCATTCAGCTCCCACTTATAAGTGAGAACATTTGGTGTTTGATTTTCTTTTCCTGCATTAATTTGCTGAGGATAATGGCTACTAGCATCACTCATGTCCTGCAAAGGACATGATCTCATTTCTTTTTTTGGCTGCATAGTATTCCATGGTGTGTATGTACTACATTTCTTTTATCCAGTCTATCATTAATGGACATTTAGGTTAATTCCATGTCTTTGCTATTGTGAGTAGTACTGCAATGAGCATACGCATGCATGCATCTTTATGAAAGAATAATTTATATTCCTTTGGGGATGTACACAGTAATGGAATTGCTGGGTCACATGGTATTTCTGTTTGTAGATCTTTGAGGAATTGCCACACTATCTTCTGCAATGGTTGAACTAATTTACACTCCCACCACCAGTGTAAAAGTGTTTCTATTTCTCCATAACCTCATCAGCATTTGTTGCTTTATGACTTTTTAATGATAGCCATTCTGACTGGTTTTAGATGGTGTCTCATTGTGGTTTTGAATTGCATTTCTCTAATGATCAGTTATGTTGAGCTTTTTAAAATATGTTTGTTGGCTGCATGAATGTCTTCTTTTGAGAAATGTCTGTTCATGTCCTTTGCCCACATTTTAATGGGGTTCTTTGTTTTTATCTTGTAAATTTGTTCAAGTTCCTTGTAGATACTGGATATTAGACCTTTGTTAGATGGATTAATTGCAAAATTTTTCTCCCATTCTGTAGGTTGTCTTTTTACTCTCATGACAGTTTCTTTTGGTGTGCAGAAGCTCTTTAGTTTAATTAGATTCCATTTGTCAATTTTTGCTTTTGTTGCAATTACTTTTGGCATTTTCATCATGAAATCTTTGCCTATCCCTGTGTCCTGAATGATATTGCCTAGATTTTCTTCTAGGGTTTTTATAGGCTTGGGTTTTACATTTAACTCTTCAGTCCATCTTGAGTTAATTTTTTTGCATAAGGTAAAAGAATGGGGGTTGTTTTGATTTTTTCCATATGGCTAGCCAGTTTTCCCAGAACCGTTTATTAAATAAGGAATCCTTTCCCAATTGCTTGTTTTTGTCAAGTTTGTCAAAGATCAGATAGTTGTAGGTGTGTAGTCTTATTCCTGAGTCCTCTATTCTGTTCCATTGGTTTATGTGTCTGTTTTTGTACCAGTACCTTGCTGTTTTGGTTACTGTAGCCTTGTAGTATAGTTTGAAGATGGGTAGCATGATGCTGCCAGCTTTGTTCTTTTTGCTTAGGATTGTCTTGGCTATTTGGGCTCTATTTTGATTCTATATGAATTTTAAAATTGTTTATTCTAATTCTTTGAAGTATATCAATGGTATTTTAATAGGAATAGCATTGAATCTATAAATTACTTTGGGGATTATGGCCATTTTCATGATATCCAAGAGCATGGAATATTTTTCCATTTGTTTGTGTCCTCTCTAATTTCCTTGAGCAGTGGTTTGTAGTTCTTGAAGAGTTCTTTCACTTCCCTTCTTTGCTGTATTCATAGGTATTTTATTCTGTTTGTAGCCTGAATGGGAGTTCCTTCATGATTTGACTCTCTGCTTGCCTGTTTTTGGTGTATAGGAATGGTAGGAACTGTTGCACATTGATTTGTATCCTGAAACTTGCTTATCATCTTAAGAAGCTTTTGGACTGAGATGATGGGGTTTTCTAGATATAGGATCATGTTATCTGCAAAAAAAGCTAATTTCTCTCCCTCTCTTCCTATTTGAATATGCTTTATTTCTTTCTCTTGCCTGACTGCCCTGGTCAGAGCTTTCAATACTATGTTGAGTAGGAGTGGTGAGAGAGGGCATCCTTGTGTTTTGCCGGTTTTTAAGGTGAATGCTCCAGCTTCTGCCCATTCAATATGATATTAGCTGTGGGTTTGTCATAAATGGCTCTTATGATTTTGAGATATGTTCCTTCACTATATAGTCTACTGAGAGTTTTTAACATGAAGGGATGTTGAATTTTATCCAAGGCCTTTTCTGCGTCTATTGAGATAATCATGATATTTTTGTCTTTAGTTTTGTTTGTGTGATGAATCACACTTATTGATTTGTGTATGTTGAATCAACCTTGCATCCCGGGGATGAAGGCAGCTTGACCATGGTGGATAAGCTTTTTGATGTGCTTGCTGGATTCAATTTGCCAGTATTTTACTGAGGATTTTTGTGTTGATGTTTATCAGGGATATTGACCTGAAGTTTTCTATTTTTTGTTGTATCTCTGTCGGGTTTTGATATCAGAATGATTCTGGCTTCATACAATTAGTTGCGGAGGAGTATCTCCTTTTCAATTGTCTGGAATTGTTTCAGTAGAAATGGTACCAGCTCTTCTTTGTACTTTTGGTAGAATTTAGCTGTAAATCTGTCTGGTCCTTGGGTTTTTTTGGTTGATAGGCTATTTATTACGGACTGAATTTCAGAACTCATTATTGGTCTATTCAGGGATTCAATTTCTTCTGACTCAGTCTTGGGACAGTGTATGTGTCCAGGAATTTATCTATTTCTTCTAGGTTTTCTAGTTTATGTGCATAGAAGTGTTTATAGTATTCTCTAGTAGTTGGTTGTATTTCTGTGGGGTCAGTGATATTCCCCTTATCTTTTCTGATTGTGTCTATTTGATTCTTCTCTCTATCTCCTTCAGTTCAGCTCTGATCTTGGTCATTTCTTGTCTTCTGCTAGCTTTGGGGTTTGTTTGCTCTTGGTTTTCTAGTTCTTTTAGTTGTGATGTTAGTTAGGTTGCTGATTTGAGATCTTTCTTCCTTTTTCATGTGGGTATCTAGTGCAATAAATTTCCCTCTTGACACTGCTTTAGCTGCATCCCAGAAGTTCTGGTATGTTGTCTCTTTGTTCTCATTAGTTTCAAAGAACTTCTTGATTTCTGCCTTAATTTCATTATTTACCTAGGAGTCATTCAGGAGCAGGTTGTTCAATTTTCATGCAGTTCGGTGGTTTTGAGTGAGTTTTTTATTTTCTTTTCTTTTGAGATGGAGTCTCACTCTGTCACCCAGTCTGGGGTTTAGTGGCACAATTTCGGCTCACTGCAACCTCTGCCTCCTGGGTTCAGGTGATTCTAATGCCTCAGCCCCCTGAGTAGCTGAGAATACAGGCATGCACCACCATGCCCAGCTAATTTTTTTCTTTTGTATTTTTGGTATAGACTTTTTTGAGTTCTAATTTAATTGCACTGTCATGTGAGAGACTGTTATGATTTCAGTTCTTTTGCATTTGCTGAGGAGTGTTTTACTTCCGATTATGTGATCAATTTTAGAGTAAGTACCATGTGGCAATGAGAAGAATGGTTATTCAGTTGTTTTTGGGTGGAGATTTTTGTAGATATGTATCAGGTCTGCTTGATACAGAGCACAGTTCAGGTCCTGAATATCTTTGTTATTTTTCTGCTTCGATAATCTGTCTAATATCATCGGTGGGGTGTTAAGGTCTCCCACTATTGTTGTGTGGTAGTCTAAGTCTCTTTGTAGGTCTCTAACAACTTGCTTTATGAATCGAGGTGCTCCTGTATTGCGTGCCTATATATTTAGGATAGTTAGCTCTTTTTGTTGAATTGAACACTTTTCCATTGTGTAATGCCCTTCTTTGTCTGTTTTGATCTTTGTTGGTTTAAAGTCTGTTTTGTCAGAAACTAGGGTTGTGACCCCAGCTTTTTTCTGTCTTCCATTTGCTTGGTAAATTTTCCTCTATCCCTTTATTTTGAGCGTATGTGTGTCTTTGCACATGAGATGGGTCTCTTGAACACAGCATGCTGATGGGTCTTGACTTTGTTTTTTTGTGACAGAGTCTCACTTTGTCACCCAGGCTGGAGTGCAGTGGTGCGATCTCAGCTCACTGCAAGCTCCACCTCCTGGGTTCATGCCATTCTCCAGCCTCAGCTTCTGGGACTACAGGCGCCTGCCCCCACGCCTGGCTAATTTTGTTTTTGTGTGTTTTTTAGTAGAGACGGGGTTTCACTGTGTTAGCCAGGATGGTCTTGATCTCCTGACCTTGTGATCTGCCCACCTCGGCCTCGCAAAGTGCTGGGATTACAGGAGTGAGCCACCGTGCCTGGCCGAGTCTTGACTCTTTATCCATCTTGCCATTCTGTGTCTTTTAACTGGGGCATTTAGCCTATTTATGTTTAAGGTTAGTATTATTATGTATGGATATGATCCTGTTATGATAATGTTAACTGGTTATTTTGCAGACTTGTTTATGTGATTGCTTCATAGTATTACTGGTCTGTGTACTTCAGTGTGCTTTTCCAGTGGCTGGTACCAGTTTTTCCTTTTTATATTTAGTGCTTCCTTCAGGAGCTCTTATAAGGCAGACCTGGTGGTAGTGAATTCCCCCAGCATTTGCTTGTCTGAAAAGGAACTTAGTTCTCTTTCACTTATGAAGCTTAGTTTGGCCGGATGTGAAATTCTGGGTTGCAATTTTTTTTAAAGAATGTTTAATATTGACTCCCAATCTCTTCTGGCTTGTAGGGTTTCTGCTGATAGGTCCACTGTTAGTCTGATGGTCTTCTCTTTGTAGGTGATCTGGCCTTTCTCTCTGGCTGCCCTTAACATTTTTTCTTTCATTTTGACCTTGGAGAATCTGACGATTATGGATCTTGGGGTTGATCTTCTTGTGGAGTATATTACTGGTAGTTCTCTGGATTTCCTGAATTTGAATGTTGGCCTGTCTTGCTAGGTTGAGGAAGTGCTCCTGGATGATATCCTGTAGTATGTTTTCCAACTTGGTTCCATTCTCACCATCTCTTTCAGGTACTCCAATCAATCGTAAATTTGGTCTTTTTACATAATCCCATATTTCTTGGAACTTTTGTTTGTTTATTTTTATTCAATTTTCTCTGTTTTGTCTACCTGTCTTATTTCAGAAAGATAGTCCTCAAGCTCTGAGATTCTTTCCTCTACTTGGTCTGTTCTGCTGCTGATACTTGTGATTGCATTGTGAACTTCTCATGTTGTGATTGCATAACTCCATCAGGTCAGTTATGCTCCTCTCTAAACTGGATATTCTGATTGTCAGTTCCTGTATTTTATCGTGATTCTTAGCTTCTTTGCATTGGGTTAGGAAATGCTCTCTTAGCTCAGCAAAGTTCATTATTACCCACCTTCTGAAGCCTACTTCTGTCATTTTAGCTATCTTAGCCTCAGCCCAGTTCTGTGCCCTTGCTGGAGAGGTGTTATAGTCATTTGGAGGAGAAATGGAACTTTGGTTCTTTGAGTTTTTAGCATTTTTGCATTGATTTTTTTTCTCATCTTTGTGGGCTTAACAATCTTCAATTTTTGAGGTTGCTGACCATTGAATGGGGTTTTTGTGGGGTCTTTTTTGTTGATGTTTTTGTTGTTGCTTTCTGTTTGTTTTTCTTTTAGCAGTCAAGCCAGTCTTCCATAAGGCTGCTGCAGTTTGCTTGGGATCCACTCCAGACCTCAGTTTCCTTGGTCGCGTCCATACCTGAAGGTATCAGCAGTGAAGGCTGTGAAACAACAAAGATGGTGACCTGCTCATTCCTTTGGGAACTCTGTCCCGGTGGGGCACAGACCTGATGCTTCCCGCATGCTCATGTAGGAGGTATCTTGAGACCCCTATTGGGAGGTCTTACCCAGTCAGGAGGAATGGAATCGGGGACCCACTTAAAGAAGCAGTCTGACTGTCAGCCCCTTGGCAGAGTGGTTGCACTGTGCTGGGGGAAATCTGTCTCATTCAGACCTCTTGGACTCTAAAGCCAGCAGGCTAGACAGAGTACAATTTCATAATGCTGCTTACTTTTGGCATTGAGCACCAGTTTATGATCATATTCCTTTTGGAAAGCCAGAAGTTCAACTTTCAATAAGAAGAGTTAAGTGGCAAAAATGTGTAAGATAAACTCATAAAACTGAACTTTAAAGCAATAATTAGCTAAGTGAAAAAGCATACAATTAGCTCATAGTAAGTAAAACTAGTAATTTATATATCCTTAATTTTTTTTTAACAGTGTGGTAGTAGCAGGAGTGACAGATCAGCACAGTTCAAACCATGTAATAAAACCAGCCACACTGATTAAAGGGTAAAGTTTACTAAATGTAGATCAAAATGATTTTCTTTTTTCAGGATAAACTCATTAGAAAAGTCAGACTTGAACCATATGGGTTACATTCAGACCAATAAGCCATGGACTAAATTAAAAGGGAAGGGCTTCAGTGCCCTATCTCCTTTGGGTATCTTGAATGTAAATGTGAATGGACATTTGAATGTGAGATGAGGCTGAGGATCAAGGATTCATTGTCTTTTGTAAGTTCATCCAATTGGACAAAAGTTATTGTCTCAAACTTCACTTTCTCCCTTTCCCTCATTTTTCCATGCCTAAAAATGACTGCATCTGGTATTACAGTATTTGGCATGAAGTGTTTTAAATGCATGAATTTTCTAGACAGATTTGGTATGAAAACATTTATATTTTAATTACGTTTTTCTTTTTCTATTCCAATAGGTTTTTGGGGGAACAGGTGATGTTTGATTACATGAATAAGTTCTTTAGTGGTGATTTCTGAGATTTCTGTGCACCCATCACCCGAGTAATATACACTATACCCAATATGTAGTCTTTTATCCCTTGCCAGCCCCAACCATTCACCTGAGTCCCCAAAGTCCATTGTTTCATCCTTATGCCTTTGCATCCTCATAGCTTAGCTCCCACATATGAGCGAGAACATACGATGTTTGATTTTCCATTCCTGAGTAACTTCACTTAGATGAGTCGTCTCCAATTCCATCCAGATTGCTGCAAATGCCATTATTTTATTCCTTTTTATGGCTGAGTAGTATTCTTAATATATATACTTCATTTTCTTTATCAACTCATTGATTGATGGGCATTTGGGCGGTTCCATATTTTTGTAATTGTGCTGTTATAAACATGCATATGCAAGTATCTTTTTCATATAATGACTTCTTTTCCTCTGGGTAGATACCTAGTAGTGGGATTGCTGAATCAAACGGTAGATCTACTTTTAGTTCTCTTTTTTTATTTAAGATTTTTTTTTGTTATTATTATGCTTTAAGTTCTGGGGTACATGTGCAGAAGGTACAGTTTTGTTATATAGGTATACACATGCCATGGTGGTTTGCTGTACCCATCAACCCGTCACCTACATTAGGTATTTCTTCTAATGTTATCTCTCTCCTAGCTCCCTAACCCCCACCCCCCAACAGGCCCCAGTGTGTGATGTTTCCCTCCCTATGTTCATGTGTTTTCATTGTTCAACTCCCACTTATGAGTGAGAACATGTGGTGTTTGATTTTCTGTTCTTGTGACAGTTTGCTGAGAATGATGGTTTCCAGCTTCACCCATGTCCCTGCAAAGGACATGAGCTCATCCTTTTTTATAGCTGCATAGTATTCCATGATGTATATGTGCCACATTTTCTGTATTCAGTCTATTATTGATGGACATTTGGGTTGGTTCCAAGCCGTTGCTATTGTGAATAGTTGGTTGCACCAGTTAGAATGGCGATCATTAAAAAGAAACAACAGATGCTGGAGAGGATGTGGAGAAATAGGAATGCTTTTACACTGTTGGTGGGAGTGTAAGCTAGTTCAACCATTGTGGAATACAGTGTGGCAATTTCTCAAAGATCTAGAACTAGAAACACCATTTGACCCAGCAATCCCATTACTGGTTATATACCCAAAGAATTGTAAATCATTCTACCATAAAGACACATGCACATGTATGTTTATTGTGGCCTTTTTAGTTCTTTAAGGAATCTCCACACTGTTTTCCATAGTGGTTGTACTAGTTTACATTTCAATAAACAGTGTAAATGTGTTCCCTTTTCACTGCATCTATGCCAACATCTATTATTTTTTGATTATAGCCTTTCTTGCAGGAGTGAAGTAGTATCACATTGTGGTTTTGATTTTCATTTTCCTGATAATTAGTAATGTTCAGCATTTTTCCATATGCTTGTTGTCCATTTGTATATCTTCATTTGAGAATCGTCTATTCATATTCTTAGCCCACTTTTTGATGGGATTGTTTTTTTCTTGCTGATCTGAGTTCTTTGTAGATTCTGGGTATTAGTCCTTTGTTGGGTGTATAGATTGTGAAGATTTCCTCCCGTTCTATCAGTTGTCTATTAACTCTGCTGATTATTTATTTTGCTGTGCAGGTTTTCATTTGAATGAAGTCCCATATATTTATCTTTGTTTTTGTTGCATTTGCTTTGGGTTCTTGATCATGAAGTATTTGCCTAAGCCAAGGTCTAGAAGTGTTTTTCTGATGTTATCTTCTAGAATCTTTATGGTTTCAGTCTTAGATTTAAGTGTTTTTGTATAAGGTGAGGAGTGAGGATCCAGTTTCTTTCTTCTACATGTGGCTTTCCAATTATTTCAGCCCCATTTGTTGAATAGGGTGTCTTTTCTCCACTTTATGTTTTTGTTTGCTTTGTCAAAAATCAGTTGGATGTAAATATTTGGCTTTATTTCTGGGTTTTCTATCTGTTCCATTGGTCTATGTGCCTGTTTTTGTACCAGTACCATGCTGTTGGTGATTATAGCCTTATAGTATAGTTTGAAGTTGGGAACTGTGATGCCTCCAGATTTGTTCTTCTTGTTTAGTATTGCTTTGGCTATATGGGCCCTTTTTTGGTTCCATATGAATTTTAGGATTGTTTTTTCTAGTTCTGTGAAGAATGATGATGGTATTTTTATGGGAATTGCATTGAATTTGTAGATTACTTTTGGCTGTATGGTCATTTTCACAATAGTGATTCTACTCAGCCATGAGCATGGGATGTGTTTTCATTTGTTTGTGTCATCTATGATTTTGTTCAGTAACGTTTTGTAGTTTTCCTTGTAGAGGTCTTTCATGTCCTTAGGTATATTCCTAAGTGTTTTGTTTTATTTTTGCAGCCATTATGAAAGGGGTTGAGTTCTTTATTTGATTCTCAGCATGGTTGCTGTTGCTGTATAGCAGAGCTACTGATTTGTGTACATTAACTTTGTATCCTGAAACTTTGCTGAATTTATTCACAGCTCTAGGAGCTGTTTGCATGTGTCTTTAGGGTTTTCTAGGCATAGAATCATATAATCAGCAAACAGTGACAGTTTGACTTTCTCTTCACTGATTTGGGTGCTGTTATTTTTTTTCTCTTGTCTGATTGCTTTGGCTAGGACTTCCAGTACTATGTTGAATAGAAGAGGTAAAAGTAGGCATGCTCCTCTTGTTGCAGTTCTTAGGGGAAATGCTTTCAACTTTTCTCTGTTCAGTATAGTGTTGGCTGTGGGTTTGTCATAGATGGCTTTTATTACCTTAAGGTATGTCCCTTCTATACCAGTTTTACTGAGGGTTTTAATCATAAAGAGCTGGTGAATTTTGTCAAATGCCTTTTCTGTGTCTATTGAGATGATCATGTGATTTTTGTTTTTAATTCTGTTTATGTGGCATATCACATTTACTGACTTATGTGTGTTAAACAATCCCTACATCCCTGGTATGAAACCCACTTGATCAGGTGGATTATCTTTTTGATATGCTGTTGGATTCAGTTAGCTAGTATTTTGCTGATGATTTTTGCATCCTATGCTCATCAGGGATAATGGTCTGTAGTTTTCATTTGTGTATTATGTCCTTCCCTAGCTTTGGTATAAGGGTGATACTGGCTTCATAGAATGATTTAGGGAGGAGTCCTTCTTTCCCTATCTTTTGGAATAGTGTCAATAGGATTGGTACCACTTCTTCTTTGACTACCTGTTAGAATTCAGCTGTGAATCTGTCTGGTCCTGGGCTTTTTTTTTTTTTTAGGTAGTTTTTAAATTACCATCTCAATCCCGCTATTTGTTATCAGTCTGCTCAAAGATTCTACATCTTCCTGGCTTACTCTAGAAGGGTTGTATATTTTCACAAATTTATCTGTCTTCTCTAGGTTTTCTAGTATGTATGTAAAGGTGTTCATAGTAGCCCTGAATAACCTTCTGTATTTCTGTGGTATCAGTTGTAATATTTCCCCATTTTGTTTTTATTTGAGCTTATTTGGATCTTCTCTCTTCTTTTCTTCATTAGTCTTGCTAGTGGTCTATCAATTTTATTTATCTTTTCAAAGAACCAGCTTTTTGTTTCATTTATCTTTTGTATTATTTTGTTTTAATTTCATTTACTTCTGCTCTGATCTTTGTTATTTTTTTCTTCTGCTAGGTTTGGGTTTAGATTGTTCTTGTTTCTCCAGTTCCATGAGGTGTGACCTTAGACTGTCTATTTGTGCTCTTTCAGACTTTTTAATGTGGTTATTTAATTAATGCTATGAACTTTCCTGTTAACACTGCTTTTGCTGTATCCCAGTGGGTTTAATAGGTTGTGCCACTATTATTACTCAGTTCAAAAAACTTCCAAATTCCCACCTTGATTTCATTGTTTACCCCATGGCCATTCAGGAGCAGGTTATTTGATTTCCATGTATTTATATAGTTTTGAAGATTCCTTTTGGAGTTGATTTCCAATTTTATTCCACAGTCATTGGAGAGAGTACTTGATATAATTTTGATTTTCTTAAATTTTTTGAGACTCATTTTGTGGCCTATCATATGGTCTATCTTGAAGAATGTTCCATGTGCTGATGAATAGAATGTATATTCCGCAGTTGTTGGGTAGAATGTTCTATCAATATCTATTTAGTCCACTTGTTGCAGGGTATAGTTTAAGTCCATTTTGTTTGCTCATTTTCTGTCCTGATGACCTGTCTAATGCTGTCAGTAGAGTATTAAAGTTCCCACTATTATTGTGTTGCCATCTATCTCATCTCTTAGGTTTAGTAGTAATTTTTTTTTTTTT
>NW_012115088.1:5606413-5607640 GCF_000951035.1 Colobus angolensis palliatus
CTTGCGCTGGGAGTTGGAGACTGGAGCTGTTCCTATTCGGCCATCTTGCTCCGCCCGCCTGGTTTAGTAGTAATTTGTTATAAATTTGGGAGCTCCAGTGTTAGGTGGGTATATATTTAGAATTGTGGTATTTTTCTCTTGGACAAGCTTTTTATCATTATATAGTGTCCCTCTTTGTCTTTTTTAACTGCTGTTGCTTTTTTTAAAATTGTACTTTACGTTCTAGGGTACATGTGCACAACATGCAGGTTTGTTATGTTTGTATACATGTGCTGTGTTGGTTTGCTGCACGTGTTAACTCGTCATTTACATTAGGTATTTATCCTAATGCTATCCCTCCCCCATCCCACCACCCCATGACAGGCCCCAGTGTGTGATGTTCCCCACCCTGTGTCCAAGTGTTCTCATTGTTCAATTCCCACCTATGAGTGAGAACATGCAGTGTTTGGTTTTCTGTCCTTGTGATAGTTTGCTGAGAATGATGGTTGCCAGCTTCGTCCATGTCCCTACAAAAGACATAAACTCATCCTTTTTAATGGCTACATAGTATTCCGTGGTGTATATGTGCCACATTTTCTTAATCCATTCTATCATTGATGGACATTTGGGTTGGTTCCAAGTCTTTGCTATTGTGAATAGTGCTGCAGTAAATATACGTGTGTATGTGTCTTTAGAGCAGCCTGATTTATAATCCTTTGGGTATATATCCAGTAATGGGATGGCTGGGTCAAATGGTATTTCTAGTTCTAGATCCTTGAGGAATTACCACACTGTCTTTCACAATGGTTGAACTAGCTTACACAGCCACCAACAGTGTAAAAGCGTTGCTATTTCTCCACATCCTCTCCAGCACCTGTTGTTTTTTACTGACTTTTTAATGATCACAATTCTAACTGGTGTGAGATGGTATCTCATTGTGGTTTTGATTTGCGTTCCTCTGATGACCAGTGATGATAAGCATTTTTTCATGTGTCTGTTGGCTCCATAAATGTCTTCTTTTGAGAAGTGTCTGTTCATATCATTGGCCCACTTTTTGATGGGGTTGTTTGATTTTTTTCTTGTAAATTTGTTTAAGTTATTTGTAGATTCTGGATATTAGCCCTTTGTCAGATGGATAGATTGTGAGATTTTCTCCCATTCTGT
This sequence comes from Colobus angolensis palliatus, assembly GCF_000951035.1. Classification (NCBI taxonomy): domain Eukaryota; kingdom Metazoa; phylum Chordata; class Mammalia; order Primates; family Cercopithecidae; genus Colobus; species Colobus angolensis. Next base: position 5,607,557 of record NW_012115088.1, read on the forward strand.
AGGTTGCCTCTTCACTCTGATGGTAGTTTCTTTTGCTGTGCAGAAGCTCTTTAGTTTAATTAGATCCCATTTGTCTATTTTGGC
>NW_012115088.1:5608330-5609672 GCF_000951035.1 Colobus angolensis palliatus
CCCATTCTGTAGGTTGCCTCTTCACTCTGATGGTAGTTTCTTTTGCTGTGCAGAAGCTCTTTAGTTTAATTAGATCCCATTTGTCTATTTTGGCTTTTGTTGCCATTGCTTTTGGTGTTTTGTCATGAAGTCCTTGCCCATGCCTATGTCCTTTATGGTATTGCCTAGGTTTTCTTCTAGGGTTGTCATGGTTTTAGGTCTAACATTTAAGTCTTTAATCCATCTTGAATTAATTTTTATATAAGGTATAAGGAAGGGATGCAGTTTCAGTTTTCTACATATGGCTAGCCAGTTTTCCCAGCACAATTTATTATATAGGGAATCCTTTCCCCATTTCTTGTTTTTGTCAGGTTTGTCAAAGATCAGATGGTTGTACATGTGTGGTGTTATTTCTGAGGACTCTATTCTGTTCCATTGGTCTATATCTCTGTTTTGGTACCAGTACCATGCTGTTTTGGTTACTGTAGTTGTAGTATAGTTTGAAGTCAGGTAGCATGATGCCTCCAGCTTTGTTCTTTTTGCTTAGGATTGTCTTGGCAATGCAGGGTCTTTTTGTGATTCCATATAAACTTTAAAGTAGTTTTTTCCAGTTGTGTGAAGAAAGTCATTGGTAGCTTGATGGGGATGGCATTGATTCTATAAATTACCTTCGGCAGTATGGCCGTTTGCATGAGATTGATTCTTCCTAGCCATAGGCATGGAATGTTATTCCATTTGTTTGTGTCCTCTTTTATTTGACTGAGCAGTGGTTTGTAGTTCTCCTTGAAATGTCCTTCAAATCCCTTGTAAGTTGGATTCCTAGGTATTTTATTCTCTTTGTAGCAATTGTGAATGGGAGTTCACTCATGATTTGGCCCTCTGTTTGTCTGTTATTGGTGTATAAGAATGCTTGTGATTTTTTCCACATTGATTTTATATCCTGAGACTTTGCTGAAGTTGCTTGTCAGCTTAAGGAGATTTTGGGCTGAGATGATGGGGTTTTCTAAATATACAATAATGTCATCTGCAAACAGGGACAATTTGACTTCCTCTTTTCCTGACTGAATACATTTTATTTCTTTCTCCTGCCTGATTGCCCTGGCCAGAACTTTCAACACTATGTTGAATAGGAGTGGTGAGAGAGGGCATCCCTGTCTTGGGCCAGTTTTCAAAGGGAATGCTTCCAGTTTTTGCCCATTCAGTATGATACTGACTGTGGGTTTGTTCTTATTATTTTGAGATATATTCCATCAATACCTAGTTTATCAAGAGTTTTTAGCATGAAGGGCTGTTGAATTTTGTCAAAGGTCTTTTCTGCATCTATTGAGATAATCATGTGGTTTTTGTCTTTGGTTCTGTTTAT
>NW_012115088.1:5609722-5623567 GCF_000951035.1 Colobus angolensis palliatus
ATGAAGGGCTGTTGAATTTTGTCAAAGGTCTTTTCTGCATCTATTGAGATAATCATGTGGTTTTTGTCTTTGGTTCTGTTTATGTGATGGATTACGTTCATTGATTTGCATATGTTGAACCAGCCTTGCATCCCAGGGATGAAGCCAGCTTGATCTTGGTGGATAAGCTTTTGGATGTGCTGCTAGATTCAGCTTCCCAGTATTTTATTGAGGATTTTTGCATTGATGTTCATCAGGGATATTTGTCTAAAATTATCTTTTTTTGTTGTGTCCCTGCCAAGCTTTGGTACCAGGTTGATGCTGGTCTCATAACATGAGTTAGGGAAGATTCCCTCTTTTTCTATTCATTGGAATAGTTTCAGAAGGAATGGTACCAGCTCCTCTTTGTACCTCTGGTAGAATTCGGCTGTGAATCTGTCTGGTCCTGGACTTTTATTTTGTTGGTAGGCTATTAATTATTGCCTCAATTTCAGAGCCTGTTATTGGTCTATTCAGCAATTCAACTTCTTCCTGGTTTAGTCTTGGAAGCATGTATGTGTCCAGGAATTTATCCATTTCTTCTAGATTTTCTAGTTTATTTTCATAGAGGTGTTTATAGTATTCTCTGATGGTAGTTTGTATTTCTATGCAATCGGTGGTGATAACCCCTTTATGATTTCTTATTATGTCTATTTGATTCTTCTCTTTTTCTCCTTTATTAGTCTTGCTAGTGGTCTATCAATTTTGTTGATCTTTTCAAAAAACCAGCTCCCAGATTCATTGATTTTTTGGAGGGTTTTTTGTGTCTCTATCCCCTTCAGTTCTGCTTAGATCTTGGTTATTTCTTCCCTTCTGCTAGCTTTTGAATTTGTTTGCTCTTTCTTCTCTAGTTCTTTTAATTGTGATGTTAGAGTGTCGATTTTAGATATTTCCTGTTTTCTCTTGTGGGCATTTGGTGCTATAAATTTCCATCAATACACTGCTGTAAATGTGTCCCAGAGATTCTGGTATGTTGTGTCTTTGTTCTCATGGCTTCAAGGAACATGTTGATTTGATTATTTACCCAGTAGTCATTCAGGAGCATGTTTTTCAGTTTCCATGTAGTTGAGTGGTTTTGAGTTAGTTTCTTAGTCGTGAGTTCTAATTTGATTGCACTGTGGTCTGAGAGACAGTTTGTTGTGATTTCTGTTCTTTTACATCTGCTGAGGAGTCCTTTACTTCCAACTATGTGGTCAATTTTGGAATAAGTGTGATGTGGTGCTGAGAAGAATGTATATTCTGTTGATTTGGGTGGAGAGTTCTGTAGATTTCTATTAGGTCTGCTTAGTGCAGAGCTGAGTTCAAGTGCTGGATATCCTTAACCTTCTGTCTCATTGATCTGTCTCATATTGATAGTGGGGTGTTCAATTCTCCCATTATTATTGTGTGGGAGTCTAGGTCTCTTTGTAGGTCTCTAAGGACTTGCTTTATGAATCTGGGTGCTCCTGTATTGGGTGCATATATATTTAGGAGAGTTAGCTCTTCTTGTTGAATTGATCCCTTTACCACTATGTAATGGTCTTCTTTGTCTCTTTTGATCTTTGTTGGTTTCAAGTCTGTTTTATCAGAGACTAGGATTGCAACCCCTGCTTTTTTTGTTTTCCATTTGCTTGGTAGATCTTCCTCCATCCCTTTATTTTGAGCCTGTGTGTATCTCTGCATGTGAGATGGGTCTCCTGAATACAGTACACTGATGGGTCTTGACTCTTTACCCAATTTTCCAGTCCGTGTCTTTTAATTGGAGCATTTAGACCATTTACATTTAAGGTTAATATTATTATGTATGAATTTGATCCTGTCATTATGATGTTAGTTGTTTTTTTGCTCATTAGTTGATATAGTTTCTTCCTAGCATCAATGGTCTTTAGAATTTGGCATGTTTTTGCAGTGGCTGTTACTGGTTGTTCCTTTCCATGTTTAGTGCTTCCTTCAGGAGCTCTTATAAGGCAGGCCTGGTGGTAACAAAATCTCTCAGCATTTGTCTGTAAAGGATTTTATTTCTCCTTCACTTATGAAACTTAGTTTGGCTGGATATGAAATTCTGCGTTGAAAATTCTTTTCTTTAAGAATGTTGAATATAGCCCCCACTCTCTTCTGGCTTGTAGAGTTTCTGCTGAGAGATCTGCTGTTAGTTTGATGGGCTTCCCTTTGTGGGTAACTCGACCTTTCTTTCTGGCTGCCCTTAACACTTTTTCCTTCATTTCAACCTTTGTGAATCTGACAATTATCTGTCTTGGGGTTGCTTTTTTTGAGGAGTGTCTTTGTGGTCTTCTCTGTATTTCCTACATTTGAATGTTGGCCTGACTTGCTATGTTGGATAAGTTCTTTTTCATAATATCCTGAGGAGTGTTTTCCAGCTTGATTCCATTCTCCCTGCCACTTTCAAGTACACCAATCAAACACAGGTGTGTTTTTTTTTTCACATAGTCCCATATTTCTTGGAGGTTTGTTCATTGCTTTTTACTCATTTTTCTCTAAATTTCTCTTCTCACTTCGTTTCATTAATTTGATTTTCAATCACTGATACCTTTTCTTCCACTTGACCAAATTGGCTACTGAAGCTTGTGTATGCAATCACATAGTTCTTGTGCCATGGTTTTCAGCTCCATCAGGCCATTTAAGGTCTTCTCTACACTGTTTCTTCTGGTTAGCTATTTGTCTAATCTTTTTTCAAGGGTTTTAGCTTCCTTGTGATGGGTTCGAACATTCTTTTGCTTGTAGAAGTTTGTTATTACTGACTTTCTGAAGCCTACTTGTGTCTACTCATCAAAATCATTCTCCGTCCAGCTTTGTTCCCTTGCTGGTGAGGAGCTGCGATCCTTTGGAGGAGAAGGGGTGCTCAGTTTTTAGAATTTTTGGCTTTTCTGCTCTGGTTTCTCCCCATCTTTGTGGTTTTATCTACCTTTTGTCTTTTATGATGGTGACCTACAGATGGGGTTTTGGTGTGGATGTTGTTTTCATTGATGTTGATGCCATTCCCTTTCTGTTGGTTAGTTTTCCTTCTAACAGTCAGGTCCCTCAGCTGCAGGTCTGTTGGAGTTTGCTGGAGGTCCACTCCAGACCCTGTTTGCCTGGGTATCACCAGCAGAGGCTGCAGAATAGCAAATATTGCAGAACAGCAAATATTGCTGCCTGATTCTTCCTCTGGAAGGATTTTCATCTCAGAGGGGCACCTGGCTGTATGAGGTGTCAGGCAGCCCCTACCGGGAGGTGTCTCCAAGTTAGGCTACATGGGGGTCAGGAACCCACTTGAGGAGGCAGTCTGTCCATTCTCAGAGCTCAAACACCATGCTGGGAGAACCACTGCTCTCTTCAGAGCTGTCAGATAGGGATGTTTAAGTCTGCAGAAGTTTCTGCTGCCTTTTATTCAGCTATGCCCTGCCCGCAAAGGTGGAGTCTACAGAGGCAGGAGGGACTCCTTCAACTGAGGTGGGCTCCACCCAGTTTGAGCTTCCTGGCTGCTTTTTTTTAACCTACTCTAGCCTCAGCAGTGGTGGACCCCCCTCCCCCAGCCAGGCTTGCTGCCTCACAGTTTGATCTGAGTTGCTACACTAGCAGTGAGCAAGGCTCCATGTACATGGGACCAGCTGAGCCAGGTGAGGGATATAATCTCCTGGTGTGCTGTTTGCTAAGACCACTGGAAAATTTAGGTGGCAGTGTCCCAATTTTCCTGGTACAGTCTGCCACAGCTTTCTTTGGCTGGGAAAGGGAAATCCCTTGACCCCTTGTGCTTCCTGGGTGAGGTGATGCCCTGCTGTGCTTTGGCTCACCCTCTGTGGGCTGCACCTGCTGTCCAACCAGTCCCAGTGAGATGAACCAGGTACCACAGAAATCACTCATCTTCTGTGCTGATCACCCTGGGAGCTGCAGACTGGAGCTGTTCCTATTCAGTCATCTTGGAACCACTTCTCCCTGCTGTCACTTTAAAGTTTGTGTTGTCTGATATAAGAATAGCTACTTTTGCTCACTTTTTGTGTCCATTTGCATGGAATATATTTTTCCACTTTTTTGAGTTTATGTGAGTCCTTATGTGTTAGGTGAGTCTCTTGAAGACAGCAAAAACTTGGTTGGTGAATTCTTATCCATTCTGCCATTCCGTGTCTTGTAAGTGGAGCATTTAGGTCTTTAAATTCAATGTTATTATTGAGATGTGAGGTACTATTCTATTCACCATGCTTTTTGTTGCCTGAATACCTTGTTTTTCTTTTGCATTATGTTCTTGTTATGAACATGTAGGTCCTGTGAGATTTATGCTTTAAGGAGGTTTTATTTAGGTGTAATTCAAGGATTTGTTTCAAGATTTAGAGCTCCTTTTAACGGTTCTTGTAGTGCTGGCTTAGTAGTGGCAAATTATCTCAGCATTTGTTTGTCTGAAAAAGACTGTATTTTTTCTTCATTTATGAAACTTAGTTTCACTGGATACAAAATTCTTGACTGATGATTGTTTCATTTAAGGAGGCTAAAAATAAGACCACAATTTAATCTAGCTTGTAGGGTTTCTGCTGAGAAATCTGCTGTTAATCTGATACGGTTTCCTTTATAGGTTACCTGATGCTTTTGCCTGACAGTTCTTAAGATTTTTTCCTTTGTCTTGACTTTAGATAACCTGATGACTGTGTGTCTAGGTGATGATCTTTTTATGATGAATTTCCCATGTGTTCTTTGAGCTTCTTGTATTTGGATGTCTAGATCTCTAGCAAGGCCACAGAAGTTTTCCTTGATTATTCCCTGAAATATATTTTCCAGACTTTTAGATTTCTTTTCTTTCTCAGGAACACCAGTTATTCTTAGGTTTGAATGTTCAACATAGTCCCAAACTTCTTGGACGCTTTGCTCATTTTAAAAAATTATTTTTCTTTAGCATGTTTTTTAAAAATTTATTATTTTTTTTATTTTTATTTTTTATTATTATACTTCAAGTTCTAGGGTACATGTGCACAACATGCAGGTTTGTTACATATGTATACTTGTGCCATGTTGGTGTGCTGCACCCATCAACTTGTCAGCACCCATCAACTCGTCATTTACTTCAGGTATAACTCCCAATGCAATCCCTCCCCCCTCCCCCCTCCCCATAATAGACCCTGTTGTGTGATGTTCCCCTTCCCGAGTCCAAGTGATCTCATTGTTCAGTTCCCACCTATGAGTGAGAACATACGGTGTTTGGTTTTCTGTTCTTGTGATAGTTTGCTAAGAATGATGGTTTCTAGCTGCACCCATGTCCCTACAAAGGATACAAACTCATCCTTTTTTATGGCTTCATAGTATTCCATGGTGTATATGTGCCACATTTTCTTAATCCAGTCTGTCACTGATGGAAATTTGGGTTGATTCCAAGTCTTTGCTATTGTGAATAGTGCTGCAATAAGCATACGTGTGCATGTGTCTTTACAGCAGCATGATTTATAATCCTTTGGGTATATACCCAGTAATGGGATGGCTGGGTCATATGGTACTTCTAGTTCTAGATCCTTGAGGAATCGCCATACTGTTTTCCATAATGGTTGAACTAGTTTACAATCCCACCAACAGTGTAAAAGTTATTTTTCTTTGTCTTTAAAAATGATTTTTCTTTGTCTTTAACAGATTGAATTAATTTGAAGGCCTTGTCTTCAAGCTCTGAAATTCTTTCTTCTGCTTGTTCAGTTCAATTGCTGAGACTTTCCAGGGCATTTTGCATTTCTCTAAGTGTGTTCTTGATTTTCAGAAGTAGTGATTATTTTATATTTATGGTATTTATTTCACTGAAGAATTTTCCTCTCATATTCTGTATCATGTTTTTGATTTCTTTAAGTTGAAATTTACCTTTCTCTGGTGCCTCTCTGATTAGCTTAATAATTGACCTTCTGAATTCTTTTTCTGGTAATTCAGAGATTTTTATCTTAGTTTGGATTCATTGCTGGTGAGCTGGTATGATCTTTTGGGGTATTAAAAATTCTGTTTTTTCATATTACCAGAATTGTTTTTTTGGTTCTTTCTCATTTGTGTAGACTATGTCAAGGGCTGCAGTTCAGATTCTTTTGTCCCATAGGTTCTTCTTGATGTGATGTTCTCTCCCTTCCCCTATGAATGAGGCTTCCCAAGAGCTGAACTTTAGTGATTGTTTTTGGTCTTGTGGGTCTAATCACCCAGTGGAGCTACTAGACTCTTGGCTGGTACTGGGAAGTGTCTGCAAACTGTCCTGTGATATGATATATGTTCAGGTCTTGCAGCCATGGATACCTGCACCTGCACTGGTGGAGGTAGCAGGGGAGTGAAGCAAACTGTCTAAGGATCCTTGGTTGTGTTTTTGTTTAATGTGCTGATTTTGTGTTGGTTGGCCTCCAGCCAGGAGTTGGCACTTTCAAGAGCACATCAGGTGAGGTACTGTAGGAAAGATGCAAACTTGCCCTAGGGATGCCTCATTAAGTATTCAGATTTTTCAGGTGGTGGGCAGGGCCATAGAGCTCCCAAGAGATTAGGACCTTTGTCTTCGGCTGCCAGCATGAGTAGAGAAAGGTTCGGGCAGGGATAGGGATGTGTGAACTCAGCCTCTCCTTGGGCAAAGCTTGATGTGGCTGTTGTGGGGGATGGGAGTGTGGATCACAGTCCGGTGGAGTTATATTCCTAGGAGAATTATGGCTGCCCTTGCTGCGTCATGCAGGTGACGAGGGAAGTGGGGAAAGCCAGCAGTCATTAGCCTCTCCCTGCTCCCACACAGCCCACAGTCCTAAAGGTGGTCTCACTCCCACCATGACCCCAAATAGCACTGGGCCTATTTCCAGGCAGCCAGTGACCAGGGCTGAGAACTTGCCCCAGATCATGAACCTCCTCGTTGAGAAAGCAAGCTGACTCACAGGTTTTCAGCATCTCAGGAAGCCTACAGTAGTGATTTAGTTCCTTCAGAGGGTCTGTGGATTTTCTTGGCTTTCCTGGTATGTTCCTGCAGTAGTTCTTGGAGCAAAATTTCAGGATGTGAGTCTCCACACACTGCTCTGTGTCTAAGCAGGAACTACAAGCTAATCCTGCCTCCTATCTGACATCTTAATCTGAATCATCTCTCTATTGTAATTAGTTTTGAGAACATTTTCTAAGTGGTATTTTTACTCCTCTGTATCATTATTGGGACTAATGTTTATTCTATGTGTCAATATAATTCTGTGTTCACATGACAGCCTGCACATTAGGTTGTCAGCTGTCACTCATGTGTCATCCATTGTTGCTACATCCAAGAGCCACTGTCACTCCTTCTAGTTTAAATTCTCAAATATGAAGCAGTGGCCGTATGAGTCAGGCAGCGAAGTTTAGATTTCAGTGTGTCAATAAACTAGGAGATAATTCTCATCTCGAATGCACAATTGAGTTAAGTGACCCAAAAGGACTTCAGTGATTAGTTTTTCAAAACTTGGTGAGTAGCATTCTTTCCCCTTTTCTGGACTAGTCCTCATTCTTCCTCATTGCCTGACTATTCCTATTTGTTCCTTTGATCTTAGCCATGTCATCTGGGGGACCTTCTGGGACTCCTCTGCTAGGTCTCCTTTGCATTCATAACCCTCTGAACTTCCTGCATTACCACTTGATGCAGACTGTTACCATAATTTCTTATTAAATGTCTGTGTTTCTTGGCAGACTCATTGCAGGCTGGTACTGTGTTCATTAAGCTCTCCACAGCATCACCACATAGTGTTCTGCACATAGTAGATGCTTTATAGGGCTGGGCGCAGTGGCTCATGCCTGTAATCCCAGCACTTTGGGAGGCCTAGGTGGGTGGATCTCCTGAGGTCAGGAGTTCGAGACCAGCCTGGCCAACATGGTGAAACCCCGTTTCTACTAAAAATACAAAAATTAGCCAGGAGTGGTTGCAGGTGCCTGTAATCCCAGCTAGCCGGGAGGTTGAGGCAGGAGAATCACTTGAACCTGGGAGGTGGAGGTTGCAGTGAGCCAAGATTGTGCCATCACACTCTGGCCTGGGGGACAAAAGCGAGACTTCATCTCAAAAATAAATAAATAAATAAAATAAAATATCAAATAAAATAAAATAAATGCTTTATAAATATCTGTTTAATAAATCAATTGAACATTTCCTATTTAAGTGGAAGCAAATGTAATTTCTGGCTCAGTAGGCCACACAGCTACGGCCAGAATAACCATTCAGGGCCTGAATAACAATCACAATGGAAACAAAATAATGATACCTTTAAGAGGAGCTTATGCTGCAAACTTTGGTGCGGAAGAAACATCACCTTAAATTATCTATATGAAATTATCTTTATTTTTTGAGTTGCTACCCTGCCCTGCTAGCAGTAGGACATTAAAACTCAGTCACTATGGGGGTTTCTTTCCTTTTTCTGGGTGTTCCAGAATCTGGAAGGCTTATGTGGTTGGCACCTAGAGAAATGAGGAGTGCCTGTAATCTTCCGTCCATAATTGTTGCCATTGCTATTCTAATTGTTCAGACCCACTGCCTCAGAGGAAGGCATTTCTGCTGCCCGCAGGTCAAGAGGGGGCCAGGGGAATTTCCCTGGCCTAGACCCATGATGCCATCACAATGATCACCTCTGAAGTCTTGCCGCATCTTGTGGGATCTGATCATCTGTCTCTGCTCTCTTCCCTATCCTGTGTAATCTCTCCCTTTCTCTTACGTCTATTGAAGCCACTTGCTTTCTCCTTTCTTTCCTAGCTGGATGTCCCAAGTTGTTCTTGGAAATAAAGACTCAGTAGAACATAAGCCAGTAACTATATTTGACTCTAAACAGTTCTGCTGTCTTTGCTGCAACACAAATACCTCTAGTGAGAAGATGCCCAAAGACCTAGCTATTTGTTTTAAATGGGCAAAGGGAAAAAAGGTAAAACCAAATGTCTATAAATTATAGAAAAATTATCCTGTACTTAGTGTTGACTTCATTTGCCCCCTGATGGAATCACTGGTATAGCAAGTAGGGCCATTCTATTCATTAAGTACCTGAGGTACAATGTGGGACTTACCAAGGACTTCAACCTGTGAAAAGGTTGAGAACTAAAAAAAAATTAGTTGACTTTAAAATTAGAAAATAAAACTGTAAAACTGAAAGCATTAGCAAGTTTAATGGAAAGTCTATAAAATGTAATAACATGTTATCTTCATTAATTGCTAAATTTAGAATCCATAATGACTTGATTACATTTAAAGACAATTTATATGTTAGACTTTTCTCACTTCTCAAGATTTCCCAAGTATTCATAATGATTGCTAAGAAGGTATAACTAATAATAAATTAAATGAGTTATTCATAGTTACTTACAATTTTCCAAAAACAAAATTATAAAAAGCCCTTTGATTTTTACAAAGCAAAATGATATTTAATATGAAAACATTTTAATATGTTTGATATGTTGTGGGAGGAAATTGTGAATTTCTAAAATTTGTAAAAATTTCCTGTACCCCCATCTCCCTCACTTCTCTGGCAGTATCTTTGTGATCTCTGAGTTTTCTAGAATCTCTGTTCTTTGAAAGGGTAATGCAATTCTGATGCTAACTACACAGTTACTGCAGACTTCACAGGTTAGTTACTATCCCGAACAAGATTACTCTCACTTCAGATGTCAGCCACAAGCTTGGCAATTTCCAGGCCACCCATGCTTCTGACCAACAGGCTACAAATTTGGGGATTCTCACAACCTTCTCAGGTTTGCTAGTTTGCTAGAACTAGCAAAACTCACAAAAGTGCTATACTTATGCTTAAAATTTTATTACAGAAGACACAAATCAGGACCAACCAAATGAAGAGAGGCATAGTGTGAGGGCTGGGAGGGCCCTGAACATGAAACTTCTATGTCCTTGAGCTGTATCGCCTTCTTGGTTCATCAGTGTGTATCACCAATCAGGAAACTCGCCTGAGCTTTTTGTGTCCACAGTTTCTATTGGGGTTTCATTATGTAGACATGGCTGGTCTTTCTTGTAGGCCAGACCCTATCCTAAGTCATCTCATTAATAAAACCTCAGATATGGCTAAAGGGCCCACTAAAAATGTAAAGACAAACAAAGTTGGGAAATTCTAAGGATTTAGAGATTACCTCCCAGCAATCAGGGAAAAAAGTTAGTCCAATTTTAATATTATATGTAATATATATATATAGCTCATTATATAATATACTATATATATAATGTGTAATGAATATATGCAGCCAAGAGAGCTAAGGGATATCACACTCAATGAGATGTATTTAGGGTTGTCTCCCTAAATGAGTGATATACCCATTCGCTTCACAATTATTTTCTTAGCTTCTTTAAAGAGTAACCTAACTTTTAAAGTTTTCTGAAGGCCCTCTCTCTTGTAGAACTTGAGTTAATGATTTTCAAGACTGCCTTAAAGAACTTTTGAGAGAAACTGAAAGCATGTCACTCTCAAAACCATTATTTTCCCAGTCTTAACTGTCCTTCCTCCTTAGAGACAGCTATTTCCTCTAGTTACAAAGCTCTTAAATGTCCTTCACCATTTCTGCCAGGAAATCTTGAAAACTGGATTATTCGTAGATCTCTAGTTTGCTAGAACTTCTGCAAATTGTAAAGTGTCACACCCTCCTCTGGTATAATACAAATGAGGCCTTTGCAGGGATCTAGTTAAGCAGGCAAATCTTTTTTATAAAAATTTTAAAATTGTACTTTAAGTTCTGGGATGCATGTGCGGAATGTGCAGGTTTGTTACATAGGTATACATGTGCCATGGTGGTTTGCTGCACCTATCAAGCCATCATCTAGGTTTTAAGCCCTGCATGCATTAGGTATTTGTTCCAATGTTCTGCCTCCCCTTTCTCTCTACCCCACAACATGCCCTGGCATGTGATGTTCCCCTGCCTGTGTCCATGTGTTCTCATTGTTCAGTTCCCACTTATGAGTGACAATATGCGGTGTTTGGTTTTCTGTTCCTGTGTTAATTTGCGGAGGATAATGGTTTCCAGTCTCGTCCATGTCCCTGCAAAGGACATGAACTCATTCCTTGTTATGGCTGCATAGTATTCCCTGGTGTATATGTGTCACATTTTCTTTATCCAGTCTATCATTGAAGGGCATTTGGATTGGTTCCAAGTCTTTGCTATCAAGACACATGCACAAGCTGGTAAATCTTAGGTGACATAATCACAATGCACTTTAGAAAAATCCTAAAATTTTACAATTTGTGGTTAAAAAAATACTAAACAGAAAAAAACCCCAAGCAAATAAAACAAAATAAATAACAGCATATTTTCAAACCAATTAAGTTAACTTCTCCGTGGATTGAATGGCATCTTTACATCTCCATGGTGCTGGAGTTATTATAGCCTGCTGTATGTGATGAAGGCAAGAAAGATGCTTCTGGTGGAATTATAAAGATTGCCACGAGACATGCCACATGGCTCCCTGCATATCTGACTCTTGTTTCCTATTATTTGTTTTCCCTCCATGTGAACTTCAGTGTCTATTTTGTTATTAGTTTTTCATCCAATTTCTGTGACCCCACAACTTAAAAAAAAATTATAGTTAAAAAGCTATTAAATTCACTGATTTAACCATTTTAAGTGTGCAGTTCAATAGTGTTAAGTATATTGACATTGTTGTGCAAAAGATCTGTAGAACTTTTTGATCTTATAATGCTGAATCTCTATACCCAATAAACACAAATCCCTCGTCATCCCTCCCTCAGCCCATGGCAACCTCTCTTCTACCTCCTGTTTCTACAGTTTTGACTTTAGATACTTCATTTGAGTGAAATCATATAGTATTTGTCTTTGTGACTATCTTATTTCATTTAGGATAATACCCTCAAGGTTCATCCATGTTATAGCATGTGACAGGATTTCCTTCTTTTTAAAAGCTTCATTATATTCCATTGCGTGTAGGTACCACACTTTCTTCATTCATTCATCTGTCTGTGGACATTTTGGTTGCTTCTACCTCTTGGCTGTTGTGAATAAGCCCGCAATGGATGAACATACAATTGATTGACACATATTTCTGGACATTATCTACTAGGCAGGATTGAGATCTGATATGGAAACCAGCATTCTGTTAATAGCAGTAGCAGACAACAAGAAGAAAGCATGGAAATCTCCAAATTATCTGAAAAATTTTTTGTATACATCATGCGTAACCATTACCCAAAATTGGTGTTTGCTGTTTTAATAAATCAATTTGAAATAAAATTTATATTATTTGCCCTTTGTAAATGATAACTTAAGGAATGTGTTTAACTTAACAATTTTTTATGTGAGGAATTGCTTTTAAGATTATTAAATTACATTTGGGAGGCCGAGACGGGTGGATCACGAGGTCAGGAGATCGAGACCATCCTGGCTAACACTGTGAAACCCCGTTTCTACTAAAAAATACAAAAAACTAGCCGGGTGAGGTGGCGGGCGCCTGTAGTCCCAGCTACTGGGGAGGCTGAGGCAGGAGAATGGCGTAAACCCGGGAGGCGGAGCTTGCAGTGAGCTGAGATCCCGCCACTGCACTCCAGCCTGGGCGATAGAGCGAGACTCCATCTAAAAAAAAAAAAAAAAAAAAAAGAAAAAAGAAAAAGAAGATTATTAAATTACAAAATATTTTCGGTAGGGAAATGCTATTTTGTTCTTCTTAAACCTTAAAAACAATATGTTTTTCCAAGGGTCTAGTTAAGACTTTACTTGCTGAGCTGATACTAAATAGCTGAGCTGTGAATCTGAGAGATAGCTGACCCTCAGGTAGAATGGTAGAACAGTGAATAAACCAGAAAAGAATGCAGGATCTGGGATTAGATCTTCTTTTTTAATTTCGTAAAGCATTTTATTGCGGTAAAAATATATATAACAACATTTCCCATTGTAACTATTTTTAAGTTGACAATTAAGTGACACTAATTACATTTACAATATGGGGCAACCCTCACCACTTTCAATTTCCAAAGTTTCTAAGCAGAAACTCTGTATCCATCAAGCAATAACTTTCTGTTCTCCACTCTCCCATCCCCTAATAACCTCTGATGTACTTTATGCTTCTATGAATCTGCCTGCTGTTGAGATTTCATATCAGTGGAATCATACACTATTTGCCATTTTGTGTCTAGCTAATTTCATTTAGCATAATGTCGTTAAGGTTTATCCATGTTGTAGCATGTATCAGAACTTCATGGAATTAGGTCTTCTTATAGATCATACTTACTTCTTAGCCCTGTATGTTCCTGGACAAGCTGGGTAGCCTCTCACAGTCTTTATGTCCTCCAGTGAAGTTTCTCTCATGAAGTTATTTGGATAATCAAGTAAAGTAATGCCAGTGAAATATTTTATAAACTGTCAATTGCTAATATCCATGCTAGTTGCTCTAATTGTAATAACTCTCCTTTATAAGTATCTTTATAGCAGAGATCTTAAGATCTCTGATATAAAAGCTCACATCCCAGGACTGCTCCCCTGACATGAAAACACGGGGAGATCAGCCTTCCAAAGATGTCAGAAGCTGGAGGCAGCATCTGGAAATATAAAATAGAGAACTGGAATTCATTTATTTTAATACAATCCTACAAAAAGGAAAGAATTTATACCTTTTGAAATAAAATTTAACTTGCCTGCAATCCATAAAAGCAGAGTTATATTTGTCATTCTTAGCTAACTTGGGCTTTCAAAATATCTGAAATGTTATTCTGCTATTTAATATTTCCTAAAGGATCTCCACTTCAGCTCAGTTCTATGAAGTCACGTTCCATTTTAACCCAAATTGCAAGTTTCCTTTCCAATCCTTTAACAGAAAGTGATAATAGCCAAGAGAAAAATTCTCTGAGACTGATAAATCAGGAAGTTTTGGCAGAATGAGAGAGACAGAGAGAGAGAGAGAGAGAGAGAGAGAGAGAGAGAGAGAGA
>NW_012115088.1:5623617-5633197 GCF_000951035.1 Colobus angolensis palliatus
AGAGAGAGAGAGAGAGAGAGAGAGAGAGAGAGAGAGAGAGAGAGAGAAAACAAGCATGTGTATTTCACGCATCCATCTGGGAACTTTCAGAAACTTGGGATCATTTCATCAGTTTTTCTTTAAATGGGTATGGAGACTCACCCCTCTTCCCTGGTGAAGTAAAATTCTTTGGATATATTAAAATTGCCACTGGTGAGAGGTGTGTTTATCTAATTTCATAATATAACAATAGGTCTTTCAACTTCTTCCAAGTCCGTATTGATTTTAGCTAAATTATATCTAGGGTGGGAGACAAGACATCTTGATTTAGTGATCCTTATTATTCCCCAAGATGTTGTTTGTTGTTTTTTTTCTTTTTTGACAGTCAGCAGTTTGGGGAAAGTAAGAAGAGTTCAGTCTACCCAGAGGGCAGTAGCAGCAGTTCGACTGTGTCTTGCTGCAGGGAAATAATCCCTGCATGTTGTGTAGGACCCACCCAGAGGTGCAAAGGGCCCAATAAAGCAGCATGCGATGCAGGCTGTAGCTTAACTGGGTCAGTCCTTAGCACCAGAATCTTGCCTGAAAGTATTAGTTTGAATCCATCTGATCTGTATATTTTTATAAAGTGACATCCAGGGAGGTTTTACATTTTGATTTTATTAAGACAACAAAGGATGAAATAAAAATGAATTTATTCTATGAAATGGGAATTATATGCTATTTATAGACAATATATAGCAATGTATTGTAAATTGTGTTCAGAAAAAATCTCATTCATGGAGATGATTATTGAAACCAGGCATCTTGATTTAAATAAATTGAGGAAACACTGGCTTAAAGTTAAGCATTTCTCTTTACAGCAAGACTTAGGCTCTTTAACATGCCAATGTCAGTCTTGAAGCTCCAAGAAAACTGAAGATACTTTTTATTTTGTGGAGTTCCTCTTAGAACAAAATGCATAGAACTATATGCCTCATAGAACTATATGCAGCTCCTACAGCCATTTCTGTCAAATACTAGAGACTCTGCTATACAGTTAATTTAAACAGTTATAAACAACTACATGTAATATACTATGGGGTTTTGATATAAACTGTGAATTTCTTTTGTGTCATGATTGGTAGAAGAATCAGCCTGGTATAAAGAAAGTATTTCTGTCTTCTTTAGATTTGGTTGTCTTTGTTACCTGTTGACTTCTACATCCACCTCAACCCCATCTTGTTTCATTGTCTGCCTTGCATTTGCAGTGTCCTTTATCAAAGCCTTTAATATTAATTGCAGATAATCCTCAGTTCCTCAGTCTGTAATTACTCCGAATCCAAATTTGTGTTAAGTACAAAGCTTCAATGACAATTTCTAAGGAGGTTTTGCTTTCTTCTGATGTACCCTGCAAAATGCCTGTAGCTTGTTAGCTAGAGTTAATAGAGTTGCATCTAATTCTGCAACTTTATGCTTGCTTTCTGTCTGTATTCCACATACCTTCTTTGAACCATACATTAAGTGAGTAAAGCATTATCTTATTTCTTAAACTTTCACCTAAAACATAACTGAGCAAATCTTTCAAATTCAAAAAAAATACAATTTGCTGCTTTTTTAGAAATTAAGAGAGGTACTTTTCCTCTGCTAGATACTCAGAAAGTACCTATTCTTAGTCTTTAAAAGAGTGTCCATATTCCTTTTGGTGTCCAGCAACCACTCACCTACCAGCACCTCAATTTCCTTTGGATTATTACTTCAAGCATTGTGTTGGCCTCAGTGGAATGATGTACCAGTACTTAAGCTATTGTCTCTCAGCTCTTTTCTACTCTGCTATGCCTGGCTTTGTGAGACTGGGGCAAGGATTATACACATTAATATCTTTCCTTTGTCAGATGGCTTCCTGTTTATAGGGGACAATAGAAGGAGACTAGAAGACAGGAGACGGGAGAAGGAACCTGCTATTTCCTGTTTACTGGTCACAAGTTCTGTCTTCAGAGCCCTGGTGTTGGTGTTTCACCCGTGCAGTAGCAGTGTCTTCTGGTGTTCGGCTTCTTGCAACACTCCCACAACCAGGCTGAGGTGCACCCACAGCAGCCTGACACATCACCTTCCCCTCAGAGGTCTGAGTCCAGAATTACAGGTTCTCCTTCCAGCTGTTGAGACACTAGCAACAGCTGGACTCTGCTGTCTTCTTCAGATATTAAGTTTCACTGACAGAGGGTTTCTCCTGGCTTCTAGACTCGAATAACTCAACCCCTTCACTTTGTTCTGGCAGCCCTAGGATGGCAAATGCTTTCTGCAGTTATTAACTTTGTGTCTCTTCAGCATTATTATGTGATTTTTTTAATCCTCCAATTGCCTATATTAAAATCTCTTTGTTAACGTAGCATGGCTTCTGCTTTCCTGAGTGAACTCGAAGGTGGAGAGTAAATCCTGGTCTCTCTAAATAAAAGTTAGAACCCTAGAGTCTAGGTTGTCCTTCTCCTACCCTAGCACAGCCAGTCTGTGTCCAGAAGCTGAGCACAGATAATCAACCACTTTTTAATGAGCTTCTGAATCTTGAAAAGGCTCAAAATAAATAATAGTAGGAGTTTGCTCATCATGCCAAGGAAAATTGACTTTCCTCTTCTTGTTATGAGGCTTTTCCTAAGGGTCCTGTTTCCTAGCCATCTGAAGCTCCTTTAATGGCTTTTGTTAAGCCTGGTTCTCCGGCCTTCATTCAAGTCTGTGATTCCCCTGACGGTGTTCCAAAAATGTCCCACCTTAGCCAGAATCATATTTAGCTGTCTTCAGCCAAGGAATGCTTTAAAATGTATTTAAAATTTAGTTGCATCTCTACCGTCTTTACTATACTAAGGATGAGAATCTTCTAGTTTCATAGGATTTCCTTCCTTCCTTCCCTTCCTCCCTCCCTCTTGAAGCTCCCCTCAGAAAGAATAGATTGTAGCTGGTGGTAAAATTTCTCTGTCTGACCTTTAAAATTGTCAGATTTTTAGTCCCTTTTTCCTGTGAGTTAATCTTTCCTAGATGCAGAGAAGGTAGGTAAGGTATGTGTGTATGTTGCGGGGGTGGCCTCAAAGAAGACTGCTTGCATCTGTAGATTTCCTCTAAGGATGCAGTCTCCTCTACAATAAGATGGCTTTTCCAAGCCATCCCCGTATCTGCAGCCCCTCTGAATAGCAGTATCCAAATATGCCAAATAAATATATTTTGGGGTGGCATATTTTTGTTTTCTTCACAGAGACCGGCCCTCACCAAATCTGGCCAAACCTGCCAGATCCTTGATTTTAGACCTCCCAGACTCTAGAACTATGAGAAATAAATTTCTATTATTTACAAGTTACCCAGTTTGTGGTATTTTGTTAGAGCAGCAGAAATGGACCAAGTCAAAGATATTACTTAACCTTCACTTACGTTTATCTGATACCCTTGTTTTCTTTACATAGGTCCCAGTTTCCAACCTATATAATTTTCTTCTTTCTGAATTCCTTTAAGATTTCTTAAAGGACAGGTCTACTGGTGATGAATTCTCTTTGTTTTTGTTTGTCTGAGAAAGCTTTTTTTTTTTTCCTCCTTCACTATTGATAGATAATTTTGCTGGGTAGAGAATTCTAGGTTTGGTGACTTGTTTTCTTTTAGCACTTTAAATATTTCACTCCACTTTCTTCTTGCTTGCGTGGTTTCTGACAAAATGTCTTCTGTAATTCTCCTGTAAATACATTTTTTATTTATTTAAATTTTTAACCTCTGGCTTCTTCCAATATTTTCTCTTTGCATTTTGTTGTTTTCAGTTTGAATATGACAGGAATAAGTGTTACTTGATTTTTTTTCTGGATATGTAGTTTGGTGTTTGTCATTAATTTGGGGAAGTTCTTGGCAATTATTATTTCAAATATTTTTTTCCGGATATGTAGTTTGGTGTTTGTCATTAATTTGGGGAAGTTCTTGGCCATTATTATTTCAAATATTTTTTTCCATTATGTTCTCTCTATTCCACTTACACATTACACCTTTTGAAATGTATCTCATAGTTCTTCAATGTTATATTCTGTTTTTTTTTTTTTGCCTTGTTTTGTTTTTCATTCTGTTTTTCTCTTTGTATTTCAGTTTGGAAAATTTCTACTGACATCCCAGGTTAACAAAAGAACAATAAATTTTTAGAGAAGTGACAGATAAATGAAAAGGTCTTTGTGTTTCTGGGCAGCAAAATGTGGGAAGGTAACTATATGAGGGAACTAATGTAAAATAAAGGCTAG
Organism: Colobus angolensis palliatus; assembly: GCF_000951035.1. NCBI lineage: Eukaryota > Metazoa > Chordata > Mammalia > Primates > Cercopithecidae > Colobus > Colobus angolensis. The sequence goes on from NW_012115088.1 coordinate 5,627,832, forward strand.
TTAGTAAAATTTATTATGTAGATTTCTCTGGGTTAATAAAGGATCTAGAGTTGTTCTTCGTGATTAACTTTTATCCTTCCTGGTAGTGAGGGGGTGGGGGCAACTTTACAAACTATGTCCTGCTTTTAGACAAATAAGGAGAGGGCAGAGGGCATTTCTTGTATCTGCTTCTCAATAGCCTTCAGATCAAAATAATGAAGAAATGATAAGTGGCTGAGAGAAAGGAAGCAAATAAAACCAAAGCAACTGCAAAGGGAAATTGTTCTTACTTTCATGACAGCCCATACCACCCTACTGTAGCCTCTGCCCATGTCCACTTTTAGAAATTAAGAAATAACTATCAATGCAAAAATCCTTGATCATTTTCACTACAGCCATTACTATAGTTATCAACAGTATAGTCCCCTTATATAATTTTTTTTGAATTGACAATTGTCTATGGCCCCACGTATGCCTGGACTAACTCTCTTTTCATTTGCGATTCTGTGATAATCCAGATAAGTATAACACTCTCATTCTAATCTTCTTAAAATCCAGTCATGAATAGTACGCTTCCTTGTTCTAACACCTTGAAGAACCCTCTTTTGCCCAAAGGAAGAAACTTACATGCCGCATCACTCCTGTACACTTGGTATCTCTCCATTGATATATTGTTATGGGAATTTTGTGCCAACCAAACTCTTTGTTCTTTGAATATACCTACTTCTTCTTTTGACAATTAAATTTTTTTTTTTCTAGAAATGGGGTTTTGCTCTGTTGCCCAAGCTGGCCTCAAATTCTTGGGTTCAAATGATCCTCCTGCCCCAATCTCCTGTGAATATGCCTACTTCTAGGCCTTATTCTGAATTGTCTTTCTGTCTGAAATTCTTTCACTGAACCATTTTCCACTTATAAAGGCCTATTTCTTCACCCAATTCACATTTTTTACATTCACTACAACCACTTTCTCACTATGCCAGCCCTCAATGATCATTCTGCCTTTGGAAGTATACATCCATGTTGTCTGTGTCATGCATTCATAACTGAGCACCCACTACCTTCTATTTGTATGTATTTTTGTACACAGCTTCTTGTGTAGGGGAGAAAAACAAATACTTTTCTTTCTATTCGTCTTAGGTTAATTTGCTGGAATGCTGTAAATTAGACTAACAAAAGACAAATTAATAAGAGAAAACTAAATAGAAGTTTATTAACATGTGAGGTATGTCAAGCACATGCAGAACGGTATCTAGAAATATATTAGTTAGGCAAATACAATTTATTAAATGAATTTTTGTTTTTGCTTTTCTGTCTTTTACAATTTACCCTAGATTTGCTTGGAATATTATGAAAATTATGTCACAGCTAGAATTTTTTTTATTTATCTTCCTGGGAAGACATTAAAGAATATTTGAACAAGTTGTGGCAATTGATGGATTTCCTGGTTTCAGACGTTAAATGAAATTATGAAATATATGAGTTACTTATTATTCAGATATTCTTTGTTGCAAGTTCAAGAAATAATTATTAAAACTGAGAATTTGACATTTAAGTTATTTTAGTTGAGTAGATTTTAATTGCCTGCTAGTCTTTTTTCGTTCAATGTTATGCACTGCTTCTATACACAATGATTAAAATTAGAAGACAAAATACTCAGCATCAGAAATAAAACTTAAATTGGATATGCCATCATAACATTGCAGAGTTGGTACTGATGGGGTTCAGGACACTGTACCCAAAATGTGGCACCTTGGCATTTGAGGAAACAGTAGACAAAAGGAGGTCACTGTCCGACCTTCTTCTACACTTCTACCCTGAAGCAGGCCATAAAAGAATTCTTTGACTTTCCTCTCTGAAGTGGTGATAAGACACTCTTTCCAGAGGTACCCTCCCTATACCTGGAGTAAAGGAACATCATTATCCTTGAAGACACAGAGATGCCAAGAAGAATCTGAACAAACAGGCCTTGCTGAGGTCCTGCAGTTTATTACCATTAAACCGTACACTTTTGGTCTCCAATCATACTTCGGCATGACTATCCATAAAAATACACAAGTTGGGCTGGGTGCAGTGGCTCATGCCTGTAATCTTAGCATTTTGGGAGGCCAAGGTGGTCAGATCACCTGAGGTCAGGAGTTCGAGACCAGCCTGGACAACATGGCGAAACCCTGTCTCTACTAAAAGTACAAAAATTAGCCAGGCGTGGTGGCAGGCGCCTGTAATCCCAGCTACTCAGGAGGTTGAGGCAGGAGAATCACTTGACTCTGGGAGGCAGGGGTTGTAGTGAGCCGAGATTGCACGACTGCACTCCAGCCTGGGTGATGGGGGTGAGACTCCATCTCAAAAAACCAACAAAAACCCCCCACAAATTTACCTGTTTCTTTGGGTTTTAATTTTCTTGTGAAGATCCTCATGTTATGTTAAACTTATATTAAATATATTTGTATGTTTTTCCCTTGGTCATAAAAAGGAACAAAATAATGGCATTCACAGCAACCTGGATGGAGTTGGAGACCATCACTCTAAGTGAAGTAATTCAGAAATGGAAAACCAGACACTGTAGGTTCTCACTCATAAGTGGGAGCTAAGCTATGAGGATGCGAAGGCATAAGGATTATACAATGGACTTTGGGGACACAGGGGAAAAGGTGTAAGGGGGATGAGGGATAAAAGACTATGCACTGGGTACAGTGTACACTGCTTGGGCGATGAGTATACCAAAATCTCAGAAATCACTACTAAAAAACATCTTCATGTAACCAAATACCACCTGTTCCCCAGAAACTATTGAAATAAATAAATAAATAAGTAAATAAATAAATAAATGTAATCTGTCTTTTATTATAGGGGTCTCAGCCTTTACCTTGAGATGGATGAGGAAAAAAAATATTACCTTTTCTTCCCTCCCTCTGAATGTGTGCATTACAGGATGCGGAGTTGACTGGGATTGTTGCTAAAAGAGGAATTTAGGAAATATATTTTAGGCCATTTGGTGAGCAGAAGCTCCTCTGCCCCACTCCCACCCAACCATTAAATCCACCTCCTCTGCCCCACTCCCACCCAACCATTAAATCCCTGTAAAGAGCCTACGTGATTCATAACTAAGCTATTTTCAATTTACAAAATTGTTAGATTAAACAAAGGTCACCAATCCAAGAAGCTACCTCTGATGAAGCAGCACTAACAGCTATGCTCTAGACTTCAGACTTCAAAAGAGCCATTTTTCTCACAGTTAGTAATAATAAACGTTTCTGTACACAGCCTTTTATCACCCTGTATTTTTCTTAGTATTCCATAGATCCTCAAAGTTAATTGAACATGCACTCTCTAATTATCTAATTACTTCATGAAGCATGTCTCAATTAAGGGACTCCTGGCAACCTGCAGGCATTTAGCATGCTCTTTGGTGAAGTGCTTCCTCTACTGAGTGATTAGCAGTAATGAGTTCAACTGTCTCAAGAGCATAGGGACTATCCTTTTAGGCCTCCAATTGTACTGATGGTTTGCCACCCTGCCCCCACCCCATAATGTTTTCTGCCTGAAATGGAAAATGTATACTTCCCTGCAGAGCTTAAGATGTGAATCAAAATTTAGTTCCTGTGGATTGGAGTCAGATGCAAGCCTCTTATTTTTCTTTAAGGAACTGGAGACAATATGAATAGCTTTGGGTCCATTTTTAGCCCAACGGTTCTCAAACTTGTTTGTGAACAAGAATTTGCTGGAGAAGCTTGTTCAGTACAGATGCCTAAACTCCACAGGCAGAGATTGTGCTTCCTTTAGTGGGGAAAGGAGCTCAGGAATGTCCATCTTCCACAAGCAACCCAATGCATTCAAATGCAGACATTTTGAGCAACAGGACAGCTCATCACTGGGCATTGCTTGTGTGGTTTGAGAGGGTCCATGACCAGTCCCCATGTTACACAGTTGTCCCTCGGTGTCTGTGGAAGATTGATTCCAGGACCCTAAAGTAGATACCAAAATCCTGGGATGCTCAATCCTCCATTTGACCCTCTGTGTCCTCAGGTTCCACATCTGCAGTTTCAACCAACTGCAGATGAAAAGTCGGTCTTCCATATCCGCGGAACAGATGTGGAGGGCTGACTGTAGTATAAATCTGTTGGTGAGGCTTTTTTCCTCCTGTTTTTCTCTCTGTCTCTCGCATAGGGAATGCCTAAATGTTAGTGGGAACACATGAAAATAAAGAATATTAATATATTAGTATAATTCTGATAAAATAGATTACATTGAATAGGTATCAGAATGAGAAAATTATCTTTTTTATTTTAAAGATTTCTCCAAAAGATAACGTTTTCTTTTATCCCATTATTTATAGACACTCCAGCCCAATGGAGTTGCTTGCAATTTGCTCCAGCTCATACATTAATGACCTAGCTCCTATTCCATTTTTGTTTCCACCATATCATGAGATCTGAATGTCACTCTTAATTTTAAGTTTTTATTATGACCAAAGTCACTGAGTTATTCTAGCCCACTGCTGGCATTTTAGACAGCAAGGATAAAAAATGTAATATAATCATGAGCCTTCCACCAAATAGATTAGTAATTATACTAGCAGAAATAAAGGACAGACATGGCTTCAGGGGGTCCTTTTGATCTGTTCATGGTGGAAAAAAACCCTTAATGTGTTCATACAGGATTCTCAGTGACTTCTAGAAACTGCCTTTGTCATTGAAATACAGAGCAACCACAGAGTAACAAGAATCAGACACTTCTGTTCTTGTAGTAGCTGTTTCATGTCATTTACAAATTCAGACCATTGAAACTGTCAAAGTAATTTAGTGACAATGTGATCAGTTTTAAACTCCAATGTTCCTTCCTTTTAGGAAGCACCATAACCTAACAAAAACACATTAAAAAATAGCCGCGGCATTTATTTCCCATTGTGTATTTTACAGTGTATAACACTGCAATGGCTTATATTGATAGCTGCTAATAAGTATTTTGCTTCTCACCAGAACTTTGCATCCCTTTTCTCTTATTAAAAATAGATATCTTTTAAAATGAATCAATTTCTCTTTCATTCTTTCTCCCTAACTCCCCTCCAAGAAAAAAAGTGACAGTGATTTTATTTTTAATGTTCATTGAATTTTATGCACCATATATTCACATCAAAAGTTGTAAGAACATTTTGGGTTGTTTCACATCAAATTAGAAATTCTCTTCAGATAATTGTCTATTGACTCTAGATAGAGAAAACTGAAGTAATTTAATTCACTATAAAGAAGAGGTACAAGGAGGAGCTGGTACCATTCCTTCTGAAACTATTCCAATCAATTGAAAAAGAGGGAATCCTCCCTAACTCATTTTATGAGGCCAACATCATCCTGATACCAAAGCCTGGCAGAGACACAACAAAAAAAGAAAAT
>NW_012115088.1:5635502-5663914 GCF_000951035.1 Colobus angolensis palliatus
GCACACCAACATGGCACAAGTATACATATGTAACAAACCTGCACAATATGCACATGTACCCTAGAACTTAAAGTATAATAATAATAAAAAAAAAGAAGTTCTAGAGACAAAATGATTTAGTGTTATTAAATGATTTGAACCCAGCTATCTTATTTTGTTGAGAAATAAATGGTCAGAGCTTTCAAATATAATTGATCTGAGCGGGGACAAGGCATTAATATTCTTCAAAAACACCCGGGGGATTCTACTGCAGGGTTATGTAGCAAGCCCCTAGTTTAGGCAAATAGGAGCCACATACTGAGTTGGGTACCTTGCTTCAGAAGAAGATGAGGGATAGGTGAAATGGCTGTTGTTACAAGGACACAGAGGTCTGGTTAAAAATTGAACAATAACTTTTCATTTATTTAAATTTCAGCTGGAAAAGCTAGATTCTAAAAAATCAAAAAGACTGGAATATATAAAATGCACCCCCATAAGCACTTTATACATTTTGTTGCCTATCTGACAGGTCAAGAAATCAAAGGTAGTTGTCTTATCCTTGATTAGAGAGTAAATGAGTCAGAATCAGGATTGCACTTTGCAGCCCTAAATCCTTTAGTTTCTTATTGGTCTGACAGAACCCTATCTCATTTTTGTGTACCTTTATGGTGTTTGTCATGCTCAGATCTGTCATACAGTCAGCTGTACTCATGTGTGTGGACCTGCCACAGGAAGATGAGCCCTTGGTAGATGGAGTCAGTGCCATTGTTCCAGCATCTCCCCCAAAGAGCTCGGCCACGAAAGGCACTGCCCACTAAAGGCAGAAATGAGAGCGCTACCTCTCCTTGGAAGGGTAACAAGAGTTAGCATAGAGAGAAGGGCACTGAGCATAGAGTCTGAAGATCTCAGCTCTAGTTTCTGGCTTTGTCACTCATTTGTGGGTTATTTGGGACCCTACTGAGCATCAGTTTTCTTGTCAACAAAATAGGAAATCTGTTTCCCATACTCTTCTCACAAGGTAATCACAAACTTTGTGGATTGTGGATCAAGCACAACCATAAAGAAGGTAACAGTTTGTGGATTAGCAGCCACTTAAAAAAAACATAAATTATGGTAAATGACGTGGTGCAGCCAGTGAAAAGAGAAATAGGCATGGGATCAAAGGTGTAGGTCTGGTACTAGTTTGGTTTCTTTTATTTATTATTTATTTATTTAGAGACAGGGTCTCCCTCTGTCATCCAGGCTGGAGTACAGTGGCACGGTCATGGCTTACTACAGCCTTAACTCCCCGGGTTCAGGTGATTCTCCCACCTCAGCCTCCTGAATAGCTGTGACTACAGGCACACACCACCACACCTGGTTAATTTTTTGTATTTTTTGTAGACACAGCATTTTGCTACATTGCCTAGGCTGGTCTTGAACTCCTGGGCTCAAGTGATCTGCCTCAGACTCCCAAAAATCACCTACTTATTTTGCTTCTATGTTTATATCATTTAATTTTTCTGAGCCTTAATTTCCTCATCTCTAAAATTAGGATATGTATACCTGGCATGCTTACTCAAGTGAATCTACTCATTCCATAAAAATAGAGTTAGTTAGCATTTAACTGTACCAGGGATGAGGGATATAGCACTGAATAAGGTAATGGTGGCCCTGACTTGGTGGAACTTAAAGCCTCATGAAATAAGGGATGTGATGCTACTTTGTAAATTGTAGTGTTATGCAAACATGTAAGTATTGTGACTATTGTTAATGTTACATTAACAATAGTGACAGAAGAAGGACTTCTAGATAAACATGAAAAAACAACTATTTATCTTCTGCTGTGGTTCCAAATATTCCAAATATAAGTAAAACTCTCAGCAGTTTCTGAGTTGCTGTTCAGAGAATACATGAGATCAGCTTAAAAAAGTGGATTAGTTTGGGTTCCACTTTTATCATATGTATATTTGAAAATATCAGAGTGTTTCACATGTTTAAGTACAAATGATATGATGATAATAAATCAAATCTTCCAAGTCTTTAATTGAATACTGGCTATCATGAGGTCCTAAGAGAAATTCCACTATTGTTTTCGGGCCATTGGGATACCATATAAGGAATTAACTGTCATTTTAATAAATGTAGTTAATTCCATCATGTCCTAATAGGCTGGCTCAGTGGTCAAATTGCTGGGGAGATTGGGGTTGACAATAGTTTATAAACTACAAGGAAGGGCTCACCATATGTGGTAAGAGTTTTGTTTCAAATAATTTTAATCTAATTTAATGTTTAGAGTAAAAGCTAAAGCCATGGTAGGCTTTTTGTTTTTTTTGAAATAATTCCAGTTGTATTTATCTATATTATTTTTCTTTCAGTATGTTCTGTCACTCAGTTAACAGCATAGTACATTAGCTTTCCAATTCTGTTTACTGTATCTTTAAGTAAACTTAATTTATATAAAATAGTCTAAAATAAAGGACAAAACACATACATTTAACTGGTAACTTCTGTTTTATACAGTCTCCCTTTTTATTCTTTTTATTGATACTATTATAACTACAATAAAAACACACTTGCCTTTAAATATGCCATTGGGTGAAGCTTCACCACCACTACAAATCCTAGTGAAAATGCTGAAACTCATGCTTTGAGAAGTGAATGATGATCACCTAAGCTGTAAAAAAACTCAGACATGGAACCATAAACACTGGAGGAAAGGCCAGGCAAGCTGTTGATTCGATTGCGATGTCACTCAGGTACCTTCTCAAATGGCATCTGGCAAATGAGGCTCCTCCTCCTTGGACAGCAGGAGACTCGTTCTCTGATTAGGACTTTGTTAGACTGTCAGAAATAGAGAGTCTAGTTGAGGGAAGGTGTCCCTTTGGCACCAGCTCTGCAGGCTGTGAGATGACATTCACATTCACATCTGTGTACTGTGCTCAGCACTGCACTTCAAAGCAAACCCCTTCAACAATTTTCAAGCTAATGAGTACATCACACTGAATTTCTATCTGGTGCTTCAAAAAGCATTGCTGTGTTTTAAATGTGATCTCTTTCACATGAAGCTTATTTTGGGGTCATTAAGGAAATCAGTGCTCAGAAACCCTTTATAGAGTTTTATAACCCTTGGTGTTTTCGTCCCTGACTTCAGAAGTCATTGGCCTGAGACTCTCCTATAACATATAAATGTCTCATTGTGGGAAGCTTCAAAGGCAAATACTTGCAAATGAGTGGGGGAAAAAAAACTCATTGAATAATGAGCAATTCTTCAACAATTCCTTCTTAAATTGTAATCTTGATACATGTCATTTAACCAAGTGGGATCAGAGTTAGAGATGAGAGTACAGTATTGTCTTGGCTAACATTGTTTTCAGTTTCTTTTTTTTCTTTATCAACCTAAAGATTATTTTTCATTAACTTTCCACAAATTCTCTAATAAAGTAACGGATCTAAAACCTAACCAACCCCTGGCTAGTGTTCGGCCAAGTAGACTCCTGCAAAGGCTCTTTACTGTTTTCTGTGTTGTGCTTTGTAGACTGGTTTACTGCTGTCTCCCCAGCACCTGGAATAGTGTGTAGCATATTTAGGCACTGGGTAAATATTGGTTAAGTGAATGAACACATATGATCCCTCTGTCTAAATTGAAGATTGGCCACTAGAAAGAACAAAGTTATCCACTTTACATAAAGCACATGATTGGCATTTCTGAGGACTCACAGCCTTGCTGTGATTGATATCTACTAGTTCATTAGGCCTCTGACCTTCTCAAGACAAAATAGAAAGACAAACAATTGTAAGATGGGTCAAATGAAGACAGAGGTGCTGCCTTCAAAAGGCTTACAATTTAATTGGGAGATAGATTTGTAAGCAGCTCCTTACCGGACACTGGTAGAAACAAGTGCAAGAGTATAGAAGAATCTTATCTCTGTGATGTGCTCTTTCTTTACTAGGAAGTAGGTGGCTATCTCTAAACCTGCCATGGAAGATATCCCCATTTGAACCGCACAAGTGGTTGTGAAGCTTGATCCAAGTAAATTGGCAAGGAGCTGATGGCTGTATTCAGCAATACTGTACCAGACTCCCTGGCTAGGGCAGGCAGGTGGTAAATACTTACTGAGTGGGGGAAAATGGTATCTATCATGGGGAAATCTCTCACTCGGGATTACCAAATCCTTGATTGTTTTTCATTTTTATTTTTATTTATTTTTTGTCATTTTGTGACCTAGGCTGGACTGCAGTGGTGACATGATTGATCACTACAACCTCAAACTCCTGGACTCAAGGCAGTTCAGCTTCAGTCCTCAGTAGCTAGGACTACAGGATTGTGCCACCATGTTAATCTATGCTTTTTTTTTTTTTTAGAGATGGAGTCTTGCTCTGTTGCCTAGGCTGGTCTTCAACTCCTGGCTTCCCACCTTGGCCGCCCAAAGTGCTGAGATTACAGGTGTCAGCCACTATGCCCAGCCTGAGACTTTGATTTTTGGCTTTATTTTGCTTATAACCCTGTGGTGTTGGAAAATTTATTTAAGTTTTCTGGGGCTCAGTTTTCTTTTCTTTCTTCTTCTTCTTCTTTTTTTTTTTTTTGAGATGGAGTTTCGCTCTTGGTGCTCAGGCTAGAGTGCAGCGGTGCGATCTCGACTCACTACAATCTCTGCCTCCTAGGTTTGAGCAATTCTCCTGCCTTAGCCTCCTGAGTAGCTGGGACTGCAGGTGCCCGCCACCACGCCCGGTTAATTTGTTGTATTTTCAGTAGAGACGGGGTTTCATCATGTTGGCCAGGCTGGTCTTGAACTCCTGACCTCAGGTGATTCACCCACCTCAGCTTTCCAAAGTACTGGGATTACAGGAGTGAGCCACCACATCCGGTCCAGTTTTCTTATCTGTAAAGCAAAAGAACTGAGCCACATTTTTAAATGGTCATGGTTTATGATTTCATGAACTGCAAGAAAACTTCTTATCCATGTCTAGAAGTGGAAAATATGGGGAGTTTTCAAATAAACAAATAGCTTCTAAGAGTATGAACATTAAGACATATTCTGTAGCTCTTACTAGAAGGAAAATCAAGAGGAGAAGGAATTGATCCTCATTGTATGAGTCCAGTAGTTCAGCATCAGCCCCCTAATAGTCTGAGATGACAAGGGCAGTGCATCCTCATCTCTGTAAGGGTATTTCCTCCTTACAGCTGGTGAGCTGGCATTCTTGCTATCTTCCAGATGAAAAGTTATCAGTTTGGGATCTTTACATTTAGGATTTTATTCAACCACTCTCCACAAGAGGAATGTTGTTCATAAGAGGGACTTTCTGAAGAAGATAGTGAGTTTGGGATGACACATCCTAGGGTTATTAGTTGCATGACTTGATGTGAAATGAGCAGTCTAATCTACTCAGATAAAAGTATGAAATGGCTATATGTTCTTTTTGAAAGGAGAACTTCCAGGCCTAAAATATAAAGGTAATACCGAGTGAAAGTTAAATGGCTGAGAATTGTTAATGCAAACCAGAGAGAGTGGACATCGACATTATGAGAGATATTCCAGGAATCCAAGTCCTTGTACAAGCTTGCCAAACCTGTGTTCTGTAGGCTGGATGTGGCCCAAGACAGCTTTGAATGCGACTCAATACAAATTCATAAACTTTCTTAAAACGTTACAATGTTTTTGAATTTTTTTTAGCTCACTAGCTATCATTAGTGTCAGTATATTTTATGTGTGGCCCAAGACAATCCTTCTTCCAATGTGGCCCAGGGAATCCCAAAGATTGGACACTCCTGCCTTAGCAGGACAAATGACCAGAGGGACACAATGGTAGTGGATAGCTTTTTGGTGGATGGGGTATCCATGAGGAAATTCTACCTAAAAGAGTGAATTTCTTGAACAGAACTTCAACTGCAGCATGCATGAGGTATAGAAACTGAAAGAAACATTACATAAAGGGAATCAGACTTTGCACATTAATCAACCTATTTTTGAGGGACTCAAGCCAGTCCAAAGATGTCATCTAGCTCCATGGTAAGAAAATGTTTGATTCATGTCTCAGTATCTTTAGGACTTTGGGGTAGAAAACTCAAATGTATGAGAAAAACTGAAGCAGCCATTGTTGTGGGCCCCAAACCCCAAAATGGACAGTTGCTCCCATGTAAACTTATCTTTAGGCTTCTTAATAAAGGGATAGAATTGAGGAGTTTTAGACACTAAGAAAATTCTCTGAGAAATCCTTCTTAAATGAATAATAAGTCATATTGGTGATAATAGTTTGGTGACAAGTGGATGTAGAATTCCTAAAACTTGGTTGTAGAGCCTGGAATAATGGCTCTATTCGTTGGAGGTTTCAACATCCTCAGGCTTCATGCTACAATCAGAGAGATTTACTCTGAGAGTCCTCCGTGAATGGAACCTCCTCCTCCCCCCAGCATCCTGTTGCACAGCAATCAATTATTTCTCAATGTCCGTGATTATATCTGCCATAGTTGTCTGTGGGATTAGAGGGTGGTGGAAGAAATGTAGAAGACAGTAGAAGAAAGAAAGCCACCTTCTGGTGGCCAAGAATGCCGCCTGCCTAGGTAAAATTATCATAATCCTGGGAGGGAATTCAATTTATAGTTTTTCTTTCTTGCTTTACATACGTTTTAGGTGATTCAGCATTGAGGGGAGATATGATCTCTACTATGAGGAGCATGAAGGACTGGTGTGGGGTGAGCCCCCCCTGCCATCCCTGTTTGGGGAGTCTTTCTCCATATTTGTGGGTCATTCATAAACCTAGGATAAAAAGAATTTAAAAATAAGAACCCTGTAAACAATAAAAGGCAAAGTGAATGAAAAACCTAGTTAAAAGAATAACAGACTATTTTTTAAAACGAGAAGAAACAAAAACAGTATGAGAAAACTAAAAGAAGGGTAAAAATGTGTCACAAAATTATAATATGGAAACTAAAACAAAGGAGTCAAAAGTGAAAAAGCTGAACTAGAGAATTTGAAAAATAACAAGAAAAAATTAAAATATACATTATTAAAAAGGATAAAAATAGTTAAAGAGGAAATTTTGGAATGTTTTGCACGGAAAAATTGTCTGAAAGTGTATACAACTAGGTATTGTGTGTGATTATCTCTGGGTGGGTGAGAATATAATTTTTTTAAAGTATTCATTTTGCTTGTTTGTATTATGCAATTTCTCTGAAATTATCTTATATTGCATATGTAAGAAAAAAGGGCATTTTTCATGTGCCCCTGAAAAATGTGAAAATAAATAGAAGCAAAAAAGCATTTATTTAGAATAAAATGGTAAAGGCTGTAAAGACAAACAAAGAAAGCAAAGAATAATGAATATTTCATAAAACAGGGCAAACCAGAAATTAAATGATTCAAAGAACCAAAAAATATACCATAAGAATATTTTGTAGTACATTTAAGAGAATGAAGAATTTTTAAAAAGGTAAACAATTAAAAGACCTAAAGAATTTTTTGGGGTAAGGCCCTTTGTTAGGGGCAAATCTGGGCACATACCTCAGCTGGAGGTCACCAAACATGTCCTGATGGAGGAGGTATAAGGGCAAAGAGCAAGTCCCTACCTTTTCTTGCTCACCTTATTTTTAGGGTCCTGGCTCCTGTGTCCCAGTAAAAATGTCCAGCCAATGTTGTGGCAGAATCAAATTTCCCTTGCTCCACATACATCTGATGAAGCAGTCATGACAAGAGGTATACTCACAGTTTCTGAAAATGCCTTCAACATGGCAGTTATGAGTTTGCTGTCACTCTTCATGGTCTTGGCAGTTTTCGTCTGCACCTTGAATGCTGTAGCTGGCCCTCAGATCAGCAGCGTTGGCATCTTCTCTGGGATCTTGTTAGAAATGCAAAAGCTTGCTCCCCCATCACTGAACTATTGAGTCAGAACCTCCAAAAATGGGGCATAGGAAACTGAACAAGCTCTTTAAGTTAATTTATTTTATTTTTTATTTTTTAGACAAGACCTCACTCTGTTGCACAGGCTGGAGTGCAGTGGTACAATCTTGGCTCATTGCAGTCTTGACCTCCTGAGCTCATGCAATCCTTCCTCCTCAGCCTCCTGAGTACCTGGGACTACACCAAATACTTCTTCCTCAGCCTCCTGAGTACCTGAGACTACACCTGGGCACCACCACTCCCGGCTAATTTTTAAATTTTTTGTAGTGACTAGGTTTTGCCATGTTGCCCAGGCCTGTCTCAAACTTCTGAGCTCAAGTGAGCTGCCTGCCTCAGCCTCCCGAAGTGCTGGGATTACATGTGTGTGCCGCTACACCAGGCCTAAAAGAGATTTTAAAACACAATAAAGTTTCAGAATCACTGCTATAGGGGGACCAAGGAGTTCGATGTGGGATTTGGAGACAGAGGAAGGGAGCTTAGATGTTGGGAGAGAAGGTGGTAAGTAGATGAGGACTCTGAGCTAATCAACACTACGGGATATGGGGTCTTGGTGGGAAGAACAAGAAAAATAAGGTATTGGGACTATGGAGACAGTAGTGAGGTGGGAAATGGTCTATAGCAAGCTAGTTTAACCAATGGTCCATGAGCTGCATGCAGCCCAGGACGGCTTTGAATGCGACCCAACACAAACTCATAAACTTTGTTAAAACATTATAAGATTTGTGTGTGTGTGTGTGTGTGTGTATGTGTGTGTGTGTTTTGTTTTGTTTTTTGTTTTTTGCTCATCAGCTCTTATTAGTGTTAGTGTATTTTATGTGTGGCCCAAGAAAATTCTTCTTCTTCTTCCATTTTGGTCCAGGGAAGCCAAAAGATTGGACATCCCTGTTCTACAGTGAAGAGACCATGTTTGAATCTTAGCACTACCAGCTGAGTGGTCGTAAGCATCGTAGGGTTAGATGATGGTGGGGCGATTGTTACTTTTCTCTTAGGATAGTTTTGGGGCTGCAAAGCAAATTAATGTGAGTGTGCCTGACATATAGTCAATGCTCAATGAATAGTACTTGAATTTGAACTGAAGTGGGGAGCTGAGGGGATGGGGAAGATGAATGCTGAGGGAAGCAGTTCTTTTCATTCTCACAGTGACTCTGGTGACCATGGCTCATTCAAGCAACTCCTGCCACTGACACTTCCCATTCCCAGAATCTAGGCAGCCTGAAATTACTTGAACAGGTGAATTCTCAACTTGGACTTATTTAAACAATGAAGCAACTATTTTGCCTGTTTTCTGTTGAGGCAAATTAAATACACCTTGCAAAAGATGAAAGGAATAGGTTTCCTCAAAATTGTTAATTTTGCACTGTGTTGAGGTTGGAAGATGACCAGTACAGCCCATGCAAGCAAAGAATAAGGGTGTGTGGCAGAGTGAAAAGTATAGCATCATCTGCTCAGTGGGAGAAGAGCTGGGCTTGAACCGACCCTGATCTGTGCCTTCCTAACTGGGTATCCTTAGCAAGTTATTTAATCTCTCTGAATTGTGGGTTCTTCATTTGCAAAAGAGGGATAATTTTCCACCTTCCAGGATTGTAAGGATTGTAGAAAAATGTAGGTGAAGACATCCCTAATGGTGCCAGGCACATGACAACTGATAAGAAGTGTTTTCTGAAGGTCACTTTAATACTTAGCCTTTCCCCTGAATAAGGCCAAGGGAGGCTACTCCACTGCTTCACCTGAGTAATTCCACCTTTGGACGATTAACAAGGACCCTTCTGAGGAATTCATATTGTTAATGGTCCCTTATGTGTTTATGTGACACGGTTCCTTTGCATTTGGATCCTTCACATTCCCCATGTTTTCCTAGGCTGGGAAGAATGTTTGCAAAGCCTGTGGATCAGCTTCTCTGTGCAAAATAGGATGTTGTGGGCCCTGACTCTTTCTTATGTCTGGATTACAGGGTCAGGGAAGTTCTTCTCCTTTCCTACTATCTTGTGTTCAGAGACCTTCTAGCTGCAAATGAGATTTCTTTCTAAGCCAACATGAATAATATTAAGACAAGAAGTTGCTGGGAAACAGCAGCATTACATGGACCCCAATTCTATTGTAAGGCCAAAGGGATTGCAAAGTGAGGGTCTTTTTTGTTTCTGTAATAGTCTCCACTAGAGAGAGAGTGGGAGAGAAAGAAAAATCAAACAATCAGTCTGCTTTCTTGCCTGGGGCTCCCTAATTTGCCTTTTACTTTCTGCATTTTCATATTTGAGTCTGAAAAGCAGAGGACCAAAACAATCAGCAACAGATGTCCTCGTGAATCTGCACGTTACACGAATTCAGTTAGCATGCAAATTGTCATCCTAGGCGATTCCAGGGGACTGCGGAGAAACAGCAGGCCTGCTCTGAAAAACAGATAGATGGTATGATTGAAATGTCTGGATCCAATCACATGTTTAATTACAGTCCCTTTTTTATCTCAACTACAATGACTGGTAGCCATTATGACACAATATTGAAAATGCAGAAGACGCACGGTGGCACTTGGAAGGCTAATAGGTGGTCTGTGTTTGATCAAAATGATCAAAGCTTCTCGCAGTGGAAAGCCCCCTCTCCTCTCTCATCTTATGCACTTAGATGAGCAAAATATGATTTATAGGAGACAGGTTATGTGATTTTCATTCTCCAAGAGCAGGAGCATAATTTTTGTGCCACTGTTTTCCCTAGAAACATGGGAGCTTGACAATGCTCATAAACACATAGTAACTGACTCTGTTCCATGGTTGTCCACAAGGCATCTCTCATGCTTCAGCTTTAATTTATTCTCATAGGTCCAAACACTGTCAAATTTTATTATTGGTACAAAAAAGAAGACAAAATCTTAGTGCTGAGCACAGAGACTCTTGGTTATTTCATTCTATTCATACCTTCAGATTGTATTTTTGAGACTTCAAATGAAATTAGATTTCAACTTCTCACAAGATGGTATGCTGAGCATAAAGCTTAACTGCTTGGTTGATATAAATACTGAATTTTACTATATAAAGTACTGAACCTGGTATTCAGCTAAAACTGCTGTTGTATCTATCATAAGAAAAAATTTACATTGGAGTTTCTTTTCTTTTCTCTTTTTGTCTTTAGCTGGAACTCTGGAAAGTAGAAAAACAGGAAACATAAAACTAACTTGGTCGGCATGCCTCATCCTGGCATTTAAAGTGATGTAGCCAGCATTATGGGGGAAAACTGTTTGCCAAAAACTTGATGAAAGCGTCCGGTATTAATTTGGACTACAATTTATCAGATAAAAGTCCTTTACACATTTCACAGCTAGGTAGCAGTATATTTTTCACATCTTGAAGGCCTTTGGTTAGAAATTTATACAAAACCTAGGTCGTGGTTTCTCTTATATACACTTGCTTTCATCTCTATTTTAGCTGGTATCCCACCCTTCTATATTCTCTTTTTACATCGGTTATTGTCGTCTGTAGGGAAAAAAAACCCTCTTCACCAGCAATAGGAAAATGAATGAAGTGTTTATTGTGCTACTGTTCTGTACTCAGCAACGTGCTGGGGACAGCGGGGGCTTCATCTGACTTGTTAAGACTTGGATCCTGTCTTTGAGGATTTGACAGCCAAGTGCCAGTTCTATAGTGAATCATCCGAGAAAGAAACAAAGATAAAGAGATAAAGAAAAAGACAGATAAGGAGAGAGGTGAGGAGTTGGTGAGAGAGGGAAGGAAAAATTATGGGTAAGAGGGTGAGCAGAAAGAACAGTCAGAATCCTGTAATCTTTTGTCAGCTTTCACCTGCTACTACAGGTTCCCAGGGAAGGCTGGTGACTCTGGGTGGGTTTGAGGGTGAACAGGATTCCAGGGAAAAGTGCACCATTAACTTAACTGCTCTAAGCTTTCGGCTCCAAACACTTTTGTTAATTTTAGCTATGAGAAGCTGAAATATACCCTGGGCAAGTCACAAATTGTGCCTTTGTATCTGTGTTCCAAGACTGACCCTAAAAGCAGTGACCTATTTAATTCTTACTCCAATTCAGCCCTTTTAGATCCTATACCAACTACTATCTTTCATTGCATTCCTACCATATGCCAGGCATTGTACTAAGTACTCCATAGGTGTTTTTTTTCTCATCTAGTCCTCACAAAACTCCCCTTTCATGTAAGTACCATTTGCCTCAAATTTCAGGTGAAGAAAGTAAGACACAGAGAAGCGAAGCAACTTTCCCCTGATCAGGGCTCAAGTAGTCCGCATTCAGAACCTGGGTGTTTAACTACTCTGCTGAGATATCCAAGTATATACTAACAGTAAGAAAATAAACCTAAAGAAAGATTGAGAAACTTAACAAGAGAAAAAGACGGTCTTTTTCTCTATTCCTGCCACTGACACTTTTATCCCTTCATAACACAAACCAGTTTCATTCTAGTCTCTGCTTGTGTTTAACCGCATCCTCCTCTTTGGGAGAAGGATGGAGATGGGGTGTGTGAGATGGTCCTGGTCGTAAAGTATGTGCTGTAATGATGAGACGGAAGGTTAAAGTTGGAATAATTGCAGTAGAACTGAAGCTGGTCTTCGAAAAATGAGGAGAAGCTGCCTAGGGAGTGAGGAGCAGGAGGACATTGCCATTTGTGTAGAAAGGGTATCTAGTGGAATGGAGGAGGCGGCATGAATATAGATGAAGGGTAGGAGCCATTTTGGGGTTTCTGCAGAGCCGCAATCCCAGCAGGGATGAATGGCTGGTGAAGAGTAGGAAAGGGACATTAGGGAGGAACTTATATCAGGTTCCCTTAACTTCACAGGTTGCATGCACACTCTCCCCACTGGTGGGCAGATGGTATTTTTGAAGAGGCTGGGTATTGAGACAGTGCGGCATGGAGTTCTCATACAGCCCCATGGTGGGGAAGATGCTGGGATTGCCCCAGGGGCAGAAGGGAACCTTCAGAGTTTCCACAAGTTGGTTAGTTTCATGAGGAGCCAGCAGAGTTGTTGCTAGACAGAAGTAGATAACAAAGGAGCCTTAAAAGAGGATGACCAGCAAAATTAATTGGCAGAAGATGTTACAGAATGTTGATCGCCACAGCTGCATGCGTGTTGCAGAGTGTCAGATACTTTTATTCCCTAAGAAACTTGCTTCTCTTGGCAAAGCAATGAGAATGGTTACCAAATGTCACTGCTTCAGGGGGTTCAGAATCCCTTGTGTGTTCTGATAAACTGTAGGGCAGTCTGTATCCATGCAGTGATTCTGATGTGCTCTCCAAACCCAGTCACCTCATGGTGAAAGAAAGACTTTAACTTAATAGTGTTTATACTTTATAGGAGTGTGCTGCCTCGTGTGTGTAGTCAAATATGAGCTGGTTTCCCCACCCTTAGTCGCACCCAATGGTGCACTGTTCTCCATGTCTAGAGATAGAACTTATCCGATGCCCCTGTGCCCACTCTCTCACCCCCATTCTCCTTCCTGCCAGTGAAGCTTTGTTGCAAATTTGGGTTATGGCTCATTCTGTGACTCCGGAGTTTTCATGAGTCCATTAGCAGCACAATCTGAGTCTAGCTTCCAGGCATAATGGGAAAAGCATCCTTTTACCTTGGGGCTTAATAAGAACCGTTCCCAAAAGAAGCCTACATCTATTCTTGGTTGAAATAACTTACAAAGCATTTAATTTGGTTCATATTTTAAACCTCAAACACATTCTAATATCATTGTATTCATTTTCCGGGGCCGCCATAACAAATGATCACAAACTAGGTGGCTTACAACAACAGAGTGTTCTCTCACAGTTCTGGAGGCCAAAAGTCTGAAATCAAAGTGTTAGCAGGGTCATGCTCCCCACAAAGGCTCTAGGGGAGAACTCCTTCTTGCCTCTTCCAGCTTCTGCTGGCTCCAGGAATTCCTTGTTTGCATGAATCTAGTTTTTCGCTTCATGTGGCTTCTCCTCTCTTGTGTCTCTGTCTTCTTTCTATCTCTTATAAGAACACCTGCCACTAGATTTAGGGGCCACCTAACTAATCCACGATGATCTCATCTCAAGATCCTTAACTTAATTATATCTGCAAAGAACCTTTTTCCAAATAAGATCATATGCACAGGTCCCAGGGGTTATGAAGTGGACATATCTTTTGGGGGGCCATCATTCAATCCAGTAAAATAATATTCTCTACCTAGGCTTCTTTTTGGAAAGAATGTACTCAACAAACGTCAGATATATCAAATGCTTTAAGTTAGTCTACTTATAATGTAGAATGGTTCAGGAACATTACTGGTTGGTGACTAGGAAAGATATTTCCACTTCTTTACATTTAAAAATGTGTTTGAGTCCTGGGTCCACTATTTGCCAGTTGCCAATAGGTCTCTCTTTTGCCAGATCCCTAACTCCTTTGTCTGACATAGGAGCTGATCATTTCAGATGTTGGTGGGATCAAATGCCACATGATCTACTTTGTAAACTGAGGAGTGGTGCACAAGAATAAGGCAGAGGAGTTTAATATTGTTGGAAAGGCATGAAAACTCGCAAAGTGGTTCACGTGTTGTATGGAATGCTACAACAATGCTTTTGGGTCTGTGAAACCATTGAGGTTTATATCATACCACTTCAATTCAACTCTTCTAGTATGAAACAACTGATTTTGAGTTAGCAGTATTTCCTCCTAATAAACTACATAGACATGTACTCTGTCAAAAAACGTCTAATGGTAAGATGTTGTTACCTAACATGGCTGATGGAGAATAGGAGAGGGACATTAGGGAGGAACTTATATCCGGTTCCCTTAACTTCCCAGGTTGCATGCACACTCTCCCCACTGGTGGGCAGATAGTATTTTGGAAGAGGCTGGGCAAGATATTGTTACCTAACATCTTACCATTAGATGTTTTTTGACAGAGTACATGCAGTCCTTGGTAAATACTTTAGTCCTCAGAAAATAGCTCTACATAGCAAAATCCCGTCTTGATTTGGTCATCTATACTGTGCTTTCTGTCATTCAGCACTTATGGCCTATAGTAACAAAAGCAGAATCAGCAGTTTATGAAAGCCCAACAGACTTATGGGAAGGTGACTTTGTTGGATAAATACATTTAACTGCAGGGTTTTTATCACTGCAAAATCATACACCAGAGAAATGTTAATGCACAGAGATGATCTTTAAATTAAAGTGCCAAGATTGGAGTTTCAAAGCCATTTGTTTTAATGGTGCCTCATTAGCTGTAAAAAAGAAAAAAACTTTTGAGTGGCTATTTTATCTTACAAATGTTAAATATTCTTTGTAGACAGAAACTGTCTGTTAAAGTAATATTTGACATCTATCAAATCAAAAATACTTTACAATGAAAGACTGACATCTGTTTACTATATAGAAAAGGGTGCTGTGTATTTTTACTAGAAGGATTTTCCTTTAATAAGGCAGCCAAAAGTCATCTACACACACCAAACCGATTTATAGCCAAAACCTGTTGAATACCAACACAGCATCATGGCTGCTTAGTAATCCATTTTTCCCCCCAGTATTACTCTGACATCGGCGTTAAATTTGTATGGGAAATAAGTTTGTCTTTTTTTAAGGAAAAAGATATAAGAGTTTCATTAACTCCTGGGTTAATTATTAATTTGTAGACTTTAATCTTTTTAGTGCTCTCAATTTTGATTCCATTATATTGGCAATCGATCTTCTTTATTTAAGAAGATCAAACTACAACTGAGCTGTTTTTATATTTTTTCAATCAGTGCAAGCAACAGCAAACAGAGTCTGTATGTTTGGCCTATTCCACCTGAGATCTGTTTAAGCCACTGCAATTAGGAGGAGATCAGACAGAAGGGAGTCAACTTGGTAGAGAGTTTAAATCTGTGTGTAATCTCATACAGGTGCTGCTTCCTGTGCTCTGGAAAAGCCCTCATCACAAAACAGGCCAACTGAGCCACACCTGGGTTTAAGCAGAACATCTGGACCTACTCTTTCTTACTCGCTCATGTTCTTCAAATCTTCCCTAAACAAATGGTGCTTTAGTGCAGATCTGACACCAGAGATTTGTAAGCCCAATGTGTACTGCCAAATCCAGTTTGACACAAAACACAGCTACTCTTCTTGAATCAAATACATTACAGATATGATACCCCAGTCACATATTTCAATTAGTCAAACCTCAAGTAATTTATGGAGATCATTTCCACCGGTAGTAATAAATTTCCTAATGGCATTAACAATTAAACAGGGAATTTGAAGGAAAGGTTGAAATATATATCTATTAAATTAAATTCTCATTCATTGGTCATATGCTCTTTCTTTTTCTAGTCATACAACCATTGACCAGGAAAGCCTTGAAAATAAAATATGGATGTAGATATAATTAATAGAATGCCAGTTTAAATAGGTCCTGGTTTCCTTAGGAAAAAGTACATATTTGTTGAACTCAGTTACTTCTTAGATGTATAATTCTGAGAGAGTTTTGCAATTAATTAATAACTATGTAAGTTAAGTATAATCTGGGCCTAGTATTTTGTTAGAATAGCCCAACTCATACTTCAGCAAACTACCAATGTAATATGTGCAGCCTTATACATGGCTTTTCAGTAGTATTTTATGTGGAATTTTGACATTTCATATCAAGCGGACGCCAGGGAGTGGGAATGGTCAGCATGAAGCATAAATGTTAAAAGGAGTAGGTGCGTCTTTTCTGGCTCCCATAAAATATGCAACAACAATGGGGAGTGTGTAGAGGGTATCATTAATAGATGTGCACGTTTTGGATAAACACATCTAAATATATCTTATAGTATGAATATTTTGAATTGCTAACCAGTTCACAACAGTGAGTTATTACACTTGCTATGATGTTCTGCTTATTGTTTGAATTCCTTGGATTCAGTTGGTATGAGTGAAGTTCACCATCCTCGAGAAGGTTTGGGAGTAGAGAGGTAGGAGGGACTGGGGATTGAAGGCATGATGGGACGGAAGATATGATGGAGAAGGAACACAAAAAGGACTACTAATAAAGAAGCAGAATCTGGAAGGATCAGAAAGCATTCTCAACTCTAAGGGGTGTTGATAGTTTAGCAGATAGTTCTGCAGCACAAAATGATGCCTTATTTCCTAAAGGATGAGGATAGACAGAGACTCCTTATCCTTTGGAATTCAGGGTAACCTGAGTCTATTCAGGTACTCCCAAGGTGGAGCTCATGAGAGGGCCTTTCAGAAGAGCAAATTCATCTGTCTTGGCTTTGTAGTGATGCAAATTGGTACTGAATCAAACTCAAGTGGTTAGTCATTCAAATAATGGAAGCACTTGATTTTTCTTCCCAAAAGTCTCTCTTCATCATAGTTTTTTGTTGTTTTTGTTGTTGG
The DNA here is from genome assembly GCF_000951035.1 of Colobus angolensis palliatus. Classification (NCBI taxonomy): domain Eukaryota; kingdom Metazoa; phylum Chordata; class Mammalia; order Primates; family Cercopithecidae; genus Colobus; species Colobus angolensis. The sequence continues at coordinate 5,652,683 of NW_012115088.1, forward strand.
GTGGATGCATGTTTATGATATTGAATATGTGAACTAAATCGGCTTTCAGGTTTGAGAATTCACAAGTTGGTACTATCTGTAACAACTTACTATGCTTTCAAAGTCATTGAGATAGTAATAGGTTTTTTTCCCTCTGACTCTTATATTTTGTGATGTGAATAGGTAAGTTACCCATATCAAAGTTAAAATTTTCTTATGTTACTTTCTTGTATCCAGAAGAAGTAAAGAATATTTAGGCATTAGAAGGATTGCAGACAGCATGGGAGTGGAAAAGAAAGCAAAGCCTTTTATAAAGGGAAAAGCAGGCAAAGTGTGAGTGTACAAAAATAGAAGCTGAAGTGCTTCAGAAAATAGGCATACAGATAATCTTTTTAAGATTACCAAGAAAGGTAAAGGATTGGGGGGGAAAACAACGTTCAAATTTAACAATTTGAAGAGAAATGGCTCTTCCAAAAGGAAAGTGTGATATAAGAGAGACATAGGATATCTTCTCTACAATTGTATGAGTGTCAAAGAATTTTTGTCTAGGAAGAATAAGTTCTGAAATAGATGTCTAATGAAGTATCTGTGGGAGCTTCCAAAGATGTAAACAGAGACAAATGGAATAACCCAGGTTATAAATAGTGAGGTTAACACATTATCCGAGTATTAGAAAATGAATTTCTTAAAGGTAGAGATTATGGCATGGATATATTTGATTTCCCAGCCCCTGGTATAAGCCCTGGCACATAGTACATACTCAGTGTTTGAAGAATGAGCAGAGCTATAAAGGTGTAAAAACTTCAGCCAGGATGGGAAAATAGCAAGGATGGGAAAGTATTTGTTAGACGGTAGCATAAGAATAGGGAAAAAGATGATTTTCTGTATTAAAACAACTTTAAAATACAACACAAACTAGCCTTTTTATGGATGAAATTTAGGTTGGAAAAGTTAATTCTAAAACTTCTTGTTGGAAAATATCTTTCAAAGTTTCAGATCGTGTTTTCCAGTTAAAACATGCTCATTTGAGAATAAAAACACAATATAAAATTACATGGCCCTGTTGGATAGTTTTGGAAGAAAAAGGCTGAGAAAAGCTGAATATCATTCATATCTCTGACTGACAGCTCCATTCCACCTAGTATTTCTGGTGAGATGACACAATGCTTTTCCTGGGCACCCACTTTCTAAAAATGAAAGTGTATTTTTTCTACATGTGATCCCAGGGGGAAATACCTTCTTTCCGTCCTTCTCCTTTTTTTTTTTTTTCTTTTTTGAACTACTGTCTATTTCTCCAGGTGCTATCAATAAGTTTTTTATAGATGGAGAAAATAAGGAAAGATTTGATTTGTTAAGAAACTTGAGGTCTGTAGAATTTTAGTGAAGTCCTTTGAAATGATTTACTATTGTGCTTATTCAAGAGACAAAGCAAGAAAAAGAGCCTGCAATGGAACAGTAAGGAAATCTAGTTCTTAATTTTGATGTTTCCTGAAAGGATTGATCTATTTAATATTAGGAAGACAAAAATGTTCAGAATTACAGTCTTTATTTCTTCATGAGCTGGCTAAAAGAGAAAGCTTTACCTCCCTGTTGTGGCTGACAGAGGTTCACACCAGCAGGTCAGTTGAGTAGCTGCCTCTCTGTGCTGGGTCTAATAAAGAGATCAACCTCTTCACTTTCCTTTAGAGTCTTTAGGAGAACACAGGTTGGTCTCAGAGCTATTCTTTTATGTTTTTGTTAAATCTCTAAGGTTGAGGTTGATTAACTTTTAGATTAAGCCACACTTTGAGATGAAGTTTAAAATGTCTTAACCTTCAAATAGGAATGGAATTCTCACCAGTCATTATTTGAACTCACTGATGTTACAAATTTGTGGACGGATGTTACCCATTAAGGTGAAAGCAGAAAAGGGCTATAAAGTTGACTCTGAAGGCTAAGTACTTTACCTCCAGGGAAGCACATATAAAACTCTGTCTTGAGCCGTATATAGAGTAATAGTTAAAGCTTTGAACACCTGGTTCTTAACTGGCCTGGTAAAGTCATATAAAATACTGACATACCTTCTACTTACTGTTATTTTGATCTTTAGGCAGGTTACTATTTTTTATGATATGTACTTAGGAATTTAGCCTCAGTGATCAGTCAACTCAAAGGGCATTCATTGAATGCCAAACATGTGCCACTATGAGGTAAAATTAAGTTTTGGGGTTAAGACTATATTTCTCAGTACCTGAATTGGCTTAATTCTTGGATTAAATGGAATAATCAGTAGTTCTTAACACCCTTTCCCAGTGATTTGACAAGTACACATTTTTCAGAGTGTTCAAAATCTGCAAGGTGCTGCCTGCCTGGTTTAGTTAGTTGAGCCAGTTGGAAATATGGAATTAATGAGGCCAAAGTTCAATTCCCATATGGCCTAGTTCATTCTGCATTAGAAAAACTGTTCCATAATCACAGGCTGTATCTCTAACATCAACTAGCTTCTTGATTTTCCAACAATAGCCGTGGTTCAAAAGAAGGAACACTCTAGGGTAATTGGGGCTCAAGGAAAATCGTTTAGCATTCTTAAAAAATAATTTAAAGTTCATGTACTGTGATGATAATTCAGTAGTATCACCTCTGTCAATAAACATCATCATAGTTTATTGTTTAGGCCTGAACAAATGGGAGAAGATAGAACCCAACATCATCATCATAAAAGGCTAATAATTTCTCTGTGTGTAATAGGTTGTATGGGAACCAGTGAATAGTTTTTTAGTTTATACATAATATTTTTACATATTTATGGGGCATATGTAGTATTTTGTTATATAATTGGAATGTGTAATGATCAGGGTGTTTAGTATAACCACCACCTTGGGAATTCACCATTTCAGTGTGTTGAGAACATTTCAAGCCTTCCCTTCTAGCTATTTTGAAATATATGACACATTGTTTTTAACTATTATCACCATACTTTACTGTCAAACATTAGAATTTATCACTTTTATCTAACTATATGTTAGTACCTGTCTTGGTCTATTTAGTGTTGCTGTAAAGGCATACCTGAGGCTGGGTGATTTATAAAGAAAAGAGGTTTATTTGTCTCACAGTTGTTCAGGCTATACAAGAAGCATGGTGCTGGCATCTGCTTGACTTCTAGTGAGGGCCTTGGGCTGCTTTTCCTCATGGTGGAAAATAAGGAGAAGTCACTGTGTGCAGAGATCATATGGTGAGAGAGGAAGCAACAGAGGAGGCAGTGACAGGTCCTTTGTAACAACCAGCTCTTTAGATAACTAACAGCAAGAATTCATTCACCACTCCCCTTCCAGAGAGGGAATTAATCTATTCCTGAGGGATCTGCCCCAATAACCCAAACACCTCCCATTAGGCCCCACTTTCAACACTGGGAATCATGATTAATGATGCAGAGCATTTTTTCATATGTTTATTGGCCACTTGTATGTCTTCTTTTGAGAAGTATCTGTTTATATTTTTTGCTCGTTTTTATTGGATGCGGTTATTTTTTGCTTGTTCAATTATTTCACTTCCTTATAGATTCTGAATATTAGACCTTCATTGGATACATAGTTTGCAAATATTTTTTCACATTTTGTAGATTGTCTGTTTACTCTGTTGATGGTTTCTTTTGCTGTACAGAAACTCTTCAGTTTAATTAAGTGTGATTCATCCATTTTTGTTTTTGTTACAATTGCTTTTGAGGACTTAGTTATAAATACTTTCCCAAGTCCAGTGCCCAGAATGGTGTTATCTAGGTTTTCTTCTAGGATTCTTATAGTTTGAGGTCTTGCATTTAAATCTTTAATCCGTCTTGAGTTAATTTGTATAGATGGTGAAAAGTAGAGGTCCATTTCCATTCTTCTGCATATGGCTAGCCAGCTATCCCAGCACCATTTATTGAATAGGGAGTCCACTCTACATTGCTTGTTTTTGTCATCTTTCTCAAAGATTGGATGACTGTAGGTGTACAGCTTTATTTTTGAGTTTTGTATTCTGTTTCATTGGTCTATCTGTCTGTTTTTGAACCAGTACCATGCTGTTTTGGTTATTGTAGTATTATACTGTAGTTTGAAGTCATTCTTTTGCTTTCTGGTATAGAACTCTCTTACACATATCTTGTAGGGCTGGTCTAGTGGTGATTAATTCCTTTAGTTTTTGCTTGTCTGAGAAAGTCTTAATTTCTCCTTCATTTATGACAATAGCTTTTCTGGGTATAGTACTCTTGATCGGCAGGTTGTTTTTTTCAGAACTTTTAATATATCATCCCACTCTCTCCTGACTATAAGGTTTCTGCTGAGAAATACACTGTTAGTATGATGGGGTTCCCTTAAGAGTGACTAGAATATTTTCTCTTGCTGTTTTCAGAATTCTCTCTTTGTTTTTGACTTTTGACAGTTTGACTAAAATGTGCTGTGGAGAAAACCTTTTTGGGTTGTATCTATGTAGGGATCTCCAAGTTCCCTGCATCTGGATGTCTCAATCTCTTGCTAGACTTGGGACATTTTCAGCTATTAGTTTTTAAAAATAGGATTTCTATGCCATTGAACTTGTCTTCACCCCAAATTAGAATGCTTGGATGCTTTATGGTGTCCCATACTCATGTAGGCCTTCTTCATTGCTTTTTTTTTTTTTTTTGTCTGACTGAGATATTTCAAAAGACATGTCTTCAAGTTCTGAAATTCTTTCTTCTTCTTGAGCTAGTGTACTGTTGAAGCTCTTGATTATATTTTTATTTTGTTCATTGAATTCTTCAGGTCCAGGGTTTCTGCTTTGTTTTTTTTAATGATATCTATTTCTTTGGTAAATTTATCATTCATACCCTTAATTGTTTTTCTGCTTTCTTTGTATTGCTTAATTGTGTTCCCTTGTATCTCATTGTGCTTTCTTAATATCATTATTTTGAATTCTTAAATTCTTTTTCAGGCATTTTATAAGTTTATTTTTTATTGGAATATGTTGCTGGACAATTATTGTGTTCCTTTGAAGGTGTAGTATTTTCTTGGTTTTTCATGTTTCCTGTGTCCTTTCATTGATTTCTGCACATCTGGTATAACAGTTGTTTCTTCCAATTTTTTGTATTGGCTTGCATGGGGAAGATTTTCTGCTAGATGTGTCTGTGTTGTTGGCTGGGTAGAGCACTTCAGCTTTGATTCTGGGTTTATGCAAGAGTGCAGTCTCCATCTGCTTTCTTTGGCTGTAAACACCATCAATGGTATTTGTGATTTTCTCAGTCACTTAAGCTATGTTTTCTTAGTGAAGGCTGTAGTGAGGTTTTACTCAGGATGGGATGCCAAGTAGACCAATCCTTGGGCCCTAGTGGTGGCAGTAGTGGGCTGAGTGTGCCTATCCTTGGCCCTCCAGGTGGCATATTTAGACACTGGTGTTAGTGGACCCAGGCAGGCTGATTCTTGGGTGTCCAGAGAGCTTGCTTAGGTGCTGGTAGTGACAGTAGTGGACTGGGCAAGTGAGTGAGGCCTGAAGCCTTTGAGCAATGTGTGTGGTGAGGATGATGGTAGTAGTGGTTGTGGAACATCCTTCAGGCTCCCAGGTTGCACTTGCTGGTGTTGGTGGTAGTTGTGATGGTTTATGTGGACCACTCCCCAGGCCCCCAGGTGATGCATGTAGGTAGGCACCAGTGGTGGTGGTGGTGGCAGATTGGGTGGGCCCATCCTCAGACCTCTAGAAGGAGTGCCCAGATGCCAGTGCTGGTAGACAGGGCAGAGCAATCCCCAGGCTCTTGAGTGGCATGCTTGGGCACTGGTGGCAGGTGTTTTGGACTTATTGTTAGATCCCTAGTGGTGTGTACGTATACCCTTGGTGACCAATAGAGTGCCCCATGTCTCCAGGTGGCATGCTTGGGCACTTGGGAGGAGCAGGGCCAGGACAGGCAGGCTTATCCTCAGGTGGTGTACCTGGGAACAGGTGGTGATGAGCAGGGAAGGGGATCCATAGGTCCTGTTCAATGTGCTTGGATGACAGTGCAGTAATGGCAGTGGACAGGGATCAGGGTGCATGCGAGTGCACTGCAGTTCAGCTGCTGGTGGGAGCAGGGGCAGGGTTTCTGTCAGTCACAGCAGCCTCAAGTAGGCAGGAGTCATGGTCTGCAGAGTGCTCTTTGGCTATTTTTGTCCTGGGCAGCAGGCTCCCTGATGTGTTGTATCACCCTTTCCCTAGTGTGCAGGACACAGTGTAGACTAGGGTGCTGGTGACACTGCCACTGTGCTGGGTCTAACCTACATCATACCACTGCAGCTCTCTGGGTGAATGTTGGGGGATGTCATTGGGGCTTCAAGGATGTGGAGATGCAGGGGCTATTGGGCCCTGTGGCAGGATACAGTCTAATGTGGGCTGGGCTCTTAAAGTGGCACCAATCTGCAACTACCTGAGACTTGGGAGCTGACAACCAGAATGCACTTCCTCTCTGAAGCAATACCATTATGCAGTCTCCAGGAAGCTCCTTATACCCGTCTCAAAGCCTGCAGGGGTCAAGGAATTCTCATGGCTAGAATTGCAAGAGTCCATGTAGGAATGTGGACCACAGAAGATCTCCCACTTACCACTGGAGATCTCTCACTTTTCCCACACTGGGACGCCTCTCTGGGCTCCCCACTAATCTTGGCCAGGTCATCTGCCTCCCTTTCCTCTCCTTCTGTGCCTCAGGTGTTTCTTGTCACTTCTCCGCTGAATTTCAGCGTTCTCTCTTGGTTGTTCTGTTTGAAGTATGATTATTTACTCATTATTTTGGTTTCTGTTTGTGGAAGAGGCAGAGTCCAGTGCCTCTACTCAGCCATCTTGAAGCCCCTATAATAGTAGCTAGTGTTTATTGAGCATTTCCTATCTGCCAGCTATTGTTCTAAGAGTTTTATGTGTATTAACTTATACAATCTTTCTAATAACACTGTGAAGTAAGCACTTTCAATAACCCTATTTTATTCATGAGGAAATAGGGGCATAGAGACCTTAAACAATTTGCTCCAAAGTGGCATAGCTAGTAAATGGCAGAGCTGCAGTATGAAACTAGGCAGGCTGATTACAGAGCTCTTGTATCAACCACTGCACTCAACATAGGCACTTCCTGGAGACGAAATGCACTAGCTTGACAGGCACCTCTCAAATAAATAAGAGCTATTGAAGGACTGACCCCCAAGTTCACTGATGAATGCTAACTACAGCATAGTTTGGTTATTTTTTTTTTTTTTTTTTTGAGGCGGAGTCTCGCTCTGTCGCCCGGACTGGAGTGCAGTGGCCGGATCTCAGCTCACTGCAAGCTCCGCCTGCCGGGTTTACGCCATTCTCCTGCCTCAGCCTCCGGAGTAGCTGGGACTACAGGCGCCCGCCACCTCGCCCGGCTAGTTTTTTTGTATTTTTAGTAGAGACGGGGTTTCACAGTGTTAGCCAGGATGGTCTCGATCTCCCGACCTCGTGATCCGCCCGTCTCGGCCTCCCAAAGTGCTGGGATTACAGGCTTGAGCCACCGCGCCCGGCCAGTTTGGTTATTTTTATTTTATAGTTGAACCACCACACTTACCAATGAGCCTGAACCACCACACTTACCAATGAGCTAAAATCAGTCCATGAATTTTCAACCTTTCAATTCTTATGACACTTTAAACTAAGAAAACAAGCACTTGAATATTTCTTTGCAAATATATTCTTACAGTTCTTAACAAAGCCTTTTAAATTCAAAAGCTATCTCTATTATCTGTCCAATAAAACACCATTTAAGCTACTACATAAAATTGAGCTAGACACTCAAAATCGAATGAAAGGGCATGATCTCCTCTCTCCTGCCTTCTTCCCATCAGTGTCACAGGCATGTCCAAGGCTCCCTGATGGAGAAAAACCTACATGAGCCCCAGCTTTCTGACAGTCTGTTCACATTCATATATCTTTGCTTTTAAGCTTGAATTCTGAAATCAGTCTCATCCCTCAAACCACTGCAGTGTGCCTTCCTGTTCTGTTCTACTAAAGGAAGTCCCTTGAACATCACCAATCCTCTCCTTGAAGCTGACTCTAATGATCTTTTCTGGATCCTTTTATTTTGCCCGCCCTCTCCAGAGAGTGATGTTGCCTTCCAACCCAGCCCTCATATTCATTAGGCTATTTCATTACCTATCCTACATTTCTTGTCTCTTTCTCTTACTCAGGCTGGCTCAACCACAGACATTTCCTTAAATTCTTGAAGTCCTTAACCCTCTCCTCTTCTCATCCTCTGTTCTTGCCCAGGGTGACTTCATTTCTATTCACACACCCAGCAATGACTTCTTTATGAGAGATGCCAAAATTCAAATCTTTGAAGTCCTGGCTTCTCTTCTAAGCACTAAACCTACTTTTCCATCTTTCCTAGTTATTTTTCTTCTGGTTAACCTAGTAACATTTCAAACTCAATTTGTCCAAACTGTGTTCTTATACTACCCTCATATTTGTACCTTATTGTTCTTGGCTTTCCCCTGTTCTTTATTTCCTATTTCCAATAGTTTGTCAAATTTTATTGATTATTTTTCTTAAAAAGCTTTGAAATCAGTCTGTTTTTCCATTCTATTTCTATGGTAATAATTGAGACATTCCATACAAAATTATTGAGCATCTACTATGTGTCAGGCATTGGGCTAGGAATACAAAGATACATAAGGTGATAGGGCTTTATTCCAGTAGGAAGCAAGTTACTAGTGCGACAAACATTATGATAGAAGAAAGTATGTACAGTGTGTCCTGGGAGTCCAGAGTGCAGAAGTGGGAAAACAATTGCTATTGTCGCAGGGATTGGAACTGGATAATCAAATGTGTTGAAGATATTTGCCTGTACACAGCAAATTAGTTTTTCTTGAGTACCAAATAAACAATTATACAAGCAATGTTTTAGTTAACCTGTTTCACCATCAGCTGAAAGGTTTTTTTCTTAAAATGATATTTATTATTCTAAGTGCAATCTGCCTCTCCCTTCTGGCAGTGATAATTTGAGTATTATAAAAGTCTGCTTGTTCTGTGTTATGTGACCCATGAGATGTTATAGAGGCACTCTGATTTCATACTAACAAGGGTAAAATACAGGGAAATTCTATTATCATGAAATAACCGCTCAAATGTCATTATGGATATTACTAGAACCAGAAATGAAAGAAATGCATAACAATACTGAAAATGTTTTTAAATGCTGCTGTTTATTTTAAAAACCTTTAAAAACTTAATTTAATTAAGGGAAGAGTAGTTTATTAGCTCAAAATTTCATCTTTAATTCAAATATGCTTGTATTTAGGGCATAAAGTTATTAGAATTATTATTGTATGTCAAAAGGTCAAATATTAGCAATTTTATATGGCTTACCCTAAGAAATCTATAAGTATTTTTTTCAGCTGTTGGGACAAGTAGAATTGAAAGTGTGAACTGTGATTCTTAAGGTTATCAAAAAGAGTCCATTTTATGAATTAGTCATTATCATTCTTTATTTCTATTTGATTCATTTTATTTTCTTATTCCATAAGAGAGTCTTAACAGATTAATACTTTACTTTTCCAAAGGATCGTCTTTACAGTATAAATGTATATATTTTTAAAATATATATTTTAAATAATATATATAATTAATGTATTAGAGATAATATATGAATAATGTATTTAATACTTTTATATAATTATATATAATATATTTTAATAAAAATATATGTGTGTGTGTGTGTGTATATATATATATACACACATTCATACTGTAGTGGGAGAGGAAGAGTCTTGACAAAGTTCTCACCTGAGTAATTTTTTGGATTGGGAGTTCCTCAAGATAGCTATGGATGCTAGAGGTGGGAAGAATCAGGTCTCTCCTTTTAATGATAATGTATCTAAGGGAATGTGTGCGCCTTCAGCTTTGTTCCTTTTGTTCAAAATTGTTTTGGTTATTCAGGGTCTTCTGTGGTTTCACATAGATTCGAGGATTGTTTTTTTCTTTTCCTCTCTTTCTTTTCTTTTCTTTTTGGGGGGGTGTGGGGGTCTCACTCCATCATCCAGGCTGGAGGGCAGTGGTGCGATCAATCATGGCTGACTGCAGCTACAACTTCCCACTGGGGTCAAGCAATCCTCCTACCTCAGCCTTCAGTAGCTGGGACTACAGGAGTGCAGCACCCTGCACAGTTAATTTAAATTTTTTTTTTTGAGACAAGGTCTTCCCATGTTGCCCAAGCTGGTCTTGAACTTCTGGATTCAAGTAATCCTGCCACCTTGGCCTTCCAAAGTGCTGGGATTACAGCTGTGAGCCATGGTGACAGGCCAGGATTGCCTCTTCTATTCTGCGAATAATGACATTGGAATTTTGATAAGGATTGCATTGAAACTGTAGATCACTTTGGGTAGTATGGACATTTTCACAATTTAATTATTCTAATCCTTGAACACAAAATATCTTTCCATTTATTTGTGTTTTCTTCAATTTCTTTAATCAGTGATTTATTGTTTTTAGTATACAGGTCTTTTACCTCGTTAGTTAAGTTTGTACCTAAGTATTTTGTTTTTTGTTGCTATTGTAAATGGATTTGTTTTCTTAATTTCCTATTCAGATAGTTTGTTATCAGTGTAAAGAAATGCTACTGATGCATGATCTTACTTATATGTGGAATCTAAAAAAGTTAAACTCATAGAAGTAGAGAGTAGAATTATAGTTAGTCACCAGGGGCCAGGGATGGGGAGAGAAAGGGAATGGGGAGTTACTGATCAAAGGGTACAAAGTTTCAGCTAGACAGGCAGAATAGCTTTTGAGATCTATTGCATAACACGGTTACTATATTTAATAATATATTTATTTCAAAACACTTGAGAGTAAATTTCAAATGTCCCACCATAAAAAAAGTGAGGTAATAGATACGTTAATTAGCTTTATTTAATCATTTCATATTGTGTACATATAACAAAACATTACTTTGTATGCTGTAAGTATATACAATTATGATTTGTCAATTTAAAATAATATTAATAGGCCAGGCGCGGTGGCTCACGCCTGTAATCCCAGCACTTTGGGAGCCTGAGGCGGGCGGATCACGAAGTCAGGAGATCGAGACCATCCTGGCTAACAGGGTGAAACCCTGTCTCTACTAAAAAATAGAAAAAATTAGCCGGGCGCGGTGGCGGGCGCCTGTGGTCCCAGCTACTCGGGAGGCTGAGGCAGGAGAATGGTGAGAACCCAGGAGGCGGAGCTTGCCTTGAGCTGAGACCGCGCGCGCCACTGCACTCCAGCCTGGGCGACAGAGTGAGATTCCAACTCAAAATAAAT